>NC_040906.2:74305830-74618830 GCF_004126475.2 Phyllostomus discolor
GTATACATTGAAAATATTATACTTCCAGGGTTTTAATGAAAGTGTTCCACTTTTAACGTATACTTGTAATACTCCTTATATTTCTTTTGTTTTTGTAATATTATAACCACCATTACTCATATAAAAATACCCTTTTAATATTAACAAAACAAAAATTATACTTCAAGTTCAAATAATATATTTTGATTTATTAAGTATTTTACATCTATTATTGAACACAATAGCTTTCTGTGATCAATGGATCAGAGATAATTATTGCTATCTTAAGTGTCATTTATGTCCAAGAACACATAGAAGAGGTTAGTGGCAAAACCTATAACCAGATTTTTTTTTCTTTGAAACTCACATTCACAATGTAATTTGTGCTGCAATATGTCATTCTGATAGCAATTCTAGCACAGAAATTTTAAGAAGCCCTTATCTTGAAGAGTCTGTTTACTTTCAGCCATCATCTACAGCCAGCCAAGAGGTGTCTTTGTGCCATTTTCAGCCCACTGCATACCTTGTAATTCATGAGCATGTTTCTTCAAGTTTCCAAGGTAAACATGTGTAGGTAACCATTGAACATTTCCAGACAAAGGTAGGATTCCTTTTAATATGGATGTGCCATTTACTTTATATAAATTTTGACTGAAGAATAAGCCCTAAATTTTAAAGTTTTAGTATGTATGAGAGTGCCAAAAAATAACAAAAGAGAATGTTAAGAAATGTCTTCCCATGTTATCATTGCTTAGCTACCACCCTGTGTTTCTCTATTGCCACTCACAGTTCAGGGTCCTGGAATAAGCAGCCAAATTAAGAACCATTTAGGGTCATGGTATTTTCCTTTCTGTTTATATTCTCCTCCACAAGAAAGTGCCTGACATTGTTCTATGGTACTCAGGTAAATATTGCTGGATAGGAGGTCAGCTTATTTGCAAATCAGAAGATACAGGATTACACTAGAATGTGTGCTACATCTCCCTCTGAGCAGGTCTAGCATCTCTGATGTGATCTGACATTATTTATCTTTGGTCTTAGTAACCCAATAAAGTTGAGACAAATATGGAATTAGCCAGAATATTTGGTTTACTCTACAAGTGCTGAGAATCAGACTCATCCATTATTTTATGCATTCCATAAATATTTATTGATTTCTTAATATGTTCATGGTACTGTTTTAGGTGCTGGCAATATACTTACTGCAAACAAGACAGACACATTATGTGTTCTTATAGGGTTATACTATGATTGAATAAAATAAAAAATCCCCAAGGAAACAAATAAATGAGACTATTTCAGAGTGGAAAGATGCTATAAAATGTGATAGTATGATAAAGGCTTTGCCCAGTTATACAGAGTGCTACATTATCTAAGGGGGTAAGGAAATAATCTATAAGGATGCTTACATATTCTGAGGAAAAATAAATAAGAATCCAACATGTGTAGATAACCCAGTGATCAAATAGAGAATTGGTGCTTAGAGTGGTCTCAGGAATCGTGCCTGCTCCTGTCATAATAGTGTGTCCCCATAGTCTAGCAAATACCTAATAAACCACTATTAAAAAGATTTTTCCTTGGGCTTTTAGTCTATTAAAATATAAGTGATGTTGAGAAGAGACCTACAGCAAGTCCATTCTCTCAATTTTAGTCTAAGATGGCTTAACAGATTTTATTTCCATAGAGAACCATTTTTATTTTTGGCAATTATAGTTTTATTTTATTCACTGAGGTATAATTTACATGCACAAAATGTTACAGATCTTTGTTGTACAATTGGCTGAGTTTTAACAAATATACACTCAGGTTACTACTACCTAAACCAAGATATAGAACATTTGCATAACCTCAGGACAGTCCCCCATGTTCTTTTACAAGTACTCTTCCCACATCTTCAGGGACACCAACTACTCTATTTAGATTGTTATGGGTTAGTTTTGTCTGTTTTTGAACTATACATATAAATTGACTCAGAAAGCACATACATTTTTTGTACCTTCTTTAGCTCAACATAACATTTTGAGGCTTATTAATATTGTTACATATATAGGTAGTTTATTTATTTATTTTTTTATTTTTAAATAGTCAGATAACATTTGATGTAGGAAGAGAGGACCCAGAGACTATGGAAGAGAAATTTGAAAACAATGAGGCACAGGGGTTCTCAAAATGGGCTCTCTGGACCAGTAGCATCAATATCAGCATCAACATCAATGGGAATCTGTTAGAAATATAAATTCTTTGGGCCTACCCCAGACCTGATAAACTAGAAACTCTGGAATTAGTTCCAGCAATCTCTTTTATAACAAGCCCTCCAGAGGATTCAGAAGCATATTAAAGTTTGAGAAGCAATGAGTAGGAGAAGGCATAGATAGCAAGTAAAATTTATTTAAAAGGATTTAGAAGTCATGGAAGACAAAATGTTTTCCTATTTTACCTAGAACTCCTGAGATTCATAGAAAGGGGAAGCAGTGTTCATGGAAGTAACATTTAAAATTATCTTTAGTATAATCCATAACTTTGCTCCAAGTAGGTCAGTGACTAGTTCTGATTTAGACTCTACATTACCTTTCCATAATTCAGCCATACAAGATTCACAGGCAACTTGCAGTAGTTAACAATAGCATCCAATAAAGGGTGTTAATTTAGTTTCTCACACACAAAGAAAAACTTCAAACTGTGAAATGAATAAACCAACTCATCTGGCCTTTGAAAATATTTTCTATTTCTTACAAACTAATGAAAATAAAAAAGAAACCCAGTGACATAACAAATGAAAAAGCTTAATAATACAAGAATATCTTTTTGAGGAAACTCATGTTCCAAATGTGTCAAAAAAAGAACCATAAAGATAATGTTTATGTAAGACTATTAATCATTGGATTGAAATTAGAGAAAAAAGATGAGGAGTCAGCAATCTTCATGAGGTTTTAATATATGTACATGTATATATATATAATCATTCAATTCAAATCAGAATCAAAACCAAGCACAAGAAAGTTCTAGGGTGACTTAGGTTTCTGTGACAAAACCTTCTCTAATCTAGGGAGACCTTGACTAAAGTTATCTGACTCTAGTTGTTATCTAAATAAATTTAATGTAATCATACTGTGGTAGTTTTATCTCTAGATAGACTCAAGAGTAGAGACTTTAAAGTAGTGACAGCACAGTAATATAATTAGGGAGTGTAAAAATAAAAAAAATACATATACACACACAGATGTATACAAATGCATTCTCTACATGAGGGGCACAGTTGTCTAAAGCACAGCTGTTATACCCTTGAGGCCACCCTACCCAGAAACACCAGACAATAAAGCAGAACTGGAAGAGAACATGGGTATGATATATGAATTTTCAAAGCACCTATTCAAGGCTCATTGTCATCACTGAGCTACCAATTTAAATGCTTGTCATAAAAGTCATTTTTCTTCTAAACTGAAACATAAACCATTCTACTGACTATTTTTATAGTGTATACCACCCAAATACATGTCACATAAACCTGTTTCTTGAGGGTGCTTCCCAAGTCCCTTAAAAATCCCTTCATCAAGCTAATTGAGGACATGAAAGACAGATAATCGGTTTGAGAATACTTGAGGTCAATTGACTCTGAGAGTTTGAGTCAGGAAGCTTTGGCTAAGGAGTGAGAGTCACAGACATCTGTAACGTATGGAAATAGTGTTGGTAATCAAGTCAAGGGATAGTTCAATGTTTATGTGAACTAAAAGGGATTATCTTTCTGTTCCTTCTGCAGATATCAATTGAAAAGAAAGTAAAGAGAATGGGGAAAGTGCATTAGCTCTTATGTAAGGTACTAAATCTTCAAAGAACCGTTTCCAACAGACCTAAGATACACAGGTGAAATGCTCTTGCTTCTAGGTGTGCTGAGTGGGCTGCACGTACTACCCAGTGTTCCATAGATAATCAGTATCACTGTGGGGCTTGCTTGAAATAGAGAATTTCAGACTCTAGCCCAGAACTAAGTAGTCAAAATCTTCATTTTAATAAGATATGCATTGACTTGTATGCACATGAAAGTTGCAAATATACTGGGTTAAAACTTTAAGTCATTGGTTCCTCCAGACTATTGTTTTATCTGATTATTATATTCACCCAGGAATTTTTTTAAACTCTATCAAGCCCCCCCCCAGATGACTGAAGCAGAATTTCCATATTATTTTAATAAAGGTCCTAGTTTCTTATGACCCAGGTAAGTTTGGGAAATGGTTGCTCCAGGGTGCAATGCTGATTACATATCTGCAATCTAAAAAAATTCAGTTGACACACAACTTAGTCATTTTTATTTTAATTTATGTAAAATTTGAGTACATTTGGTTGTAACAAAATGAATAAATTCCAAATGTAAAGTAATAAAAAGAAATAAGGAAATGACAATATCGGTAAGATGGACAATTAGAAGCATGAGACAGATTGCGTATGCGTACTTGAGTGTCTTCAACATTTCACCTGTGAAAAAAACACCTGGTCAAATCAGTGAACCAAATCCATCTCCAGATGGCTGGGTGTTTTCCAAGGTGTTTTAGACAAAGAAGGTTAAGACAGATTTGTTACTTTCAATTAATGTATTGCCCTTGTAAACACACAGCTTAAGTAGTATGTTTGTTTTTTATTTCGAATGTCTGCATTGTGTTGGGTTCTCTAGAACATAGATTCTGAGTCTAAGATTTGTGTAAGGGTGCTCATTGGAGATATTCTATAGATCATCTCTACATGAGGGAAGGTGAAGGATATGAGGCTGGGAACAGTGACGAGGTACATTTGATGCAGTCATCACAAAAGCCATTCCAGAAGACAGACTCAGCTGAGAGCTGTGTGCCACCAATTGGAGGAATAAATGTCTCAGTCCTGAAGGGGAATATGGGCAGTATCTCACAGCATCGGCACAGTGGATGTACTACAATGCTAGCTAAATTTTTCATTTTTAAATCTTCAAGAGGCTGTCAGAAATGTCTTATGTCTCTTTTTATCTCAGAATTTTACTTAAAGAAAAGCCAGTTCAATTTTGTTTGTATTCTCTAGTTTTTTTCTGCTGGTTGACAGTTTTTAAATAAATCTTTCCACATATTGATTGTTTGGGGAACTCCAAAGTACAAAACTTGTTTTAAAAAAAATCTACTTTATTAAAAATGAAGACTTTATTTTATATAGTCAGAAGAAATCCTCAAAGGTGTCAAAAATTAGCTAGTCTATTAACCAAACTCCACATGATTTTTCTTAATTTAAGTTTTGTAAGCTTATATTATTTATGTCATAATATTCTGAAGGTACTCAGATTTCTGATTGGATTATTTGTGTTTATTACAGAGATTATAACATAATGTTTTATCTTAATTAGTATTTTATGCTTATCATTTTAAATATGTATTAGCCAGTTTTTATGTTGTTTTTCCTTTCTAATAAAACTAAGGTTAAGTTTTTTCTTTCAACAAAAGGGATTTATATTCACATTAAAAGTAATTACATATTTTTTATAAAAAATAAAGCAATTGACATTTGTGTGAATGGGCATCTTCTCTACAGTAATAAAATGCAGACTGGGTAACCTTCAGTTTATGCTTCTGATGATATTTGTTCTATGGGAACAAAAGTTTTATGTACAGAATATTTGCAAACAGGAAGGTATCTATCTTTAAATCCTAGTGCTATCTTTCTTTATTTTTTCCTTTTTCTAGGAGAGAAAATTGATTGGCATCCAAACACATAGTATTTCAGAAAAGTAGATCTGAATTATATAAACAGATTATAAAACGATGGATGTAATTTTTACCTTTTACTTGCTGTTTTCACAATAAATTGAGCGTCTTTAAAACTATGCACACACCTATCATGTATTAACAACTTTCTTTTTGCTGGATACTATGACGAGTGCCAGAGTTACAAAAATAAATAAAACAGAGTCCTAATCCAATGGAGGTTTGAATTCTAGTGGACAACTTGTGTTGAGATTCAGTGATTAAGAAAATCAATAGGATTGAACAAATGTTTCATTTTTCATTTATTTCAGTCACCAAGAAGTAGCTAATGCAGTAACTCTAACCTCAGAGATATATATTTCAAAGAATGCATGAACAGTTCATTTAAATGTTAAAATATTCACCAAAAAGATAAAAATTTAAATCTACATTGAATATCAAAGAAAACAACTTGTTTGATGACATTTTTTAAAAAGTAAATAAGAAAATTACTTTTCTCCTGGAGCTGATTCTGCATTCAAAGTTTTAGGAATCTGAGAGACAGATTAAGGAATGGAACCCTGATCTCACACTCTCATCAAAGTGTGCCAATGCCAACCTCGAAGGTATTAAAATGAGATCATGAGCTCATATTACATATCTCAACCAGGAAAACATAAAATGTGGTGTAGGTCTTCTTGTCACTGGGAGTGATAGCAGGTTTTAGGAGCAAGAAGAGGAAGAAGAGGGAGCAAAGAATTTTAAAAAAGCAATCAGAGACGTAGGAAGGAATTGGAGAAGAAGAGCAGTTGCCAAAGGAGCAAAACATTTCAGGAAAGTGTAATGGTGAACAAAACCCAGGGTTACAAAGAAAAGAAGTTAAATAATGGATAAAAGATATTCAGTAGATGTTTTCATAGAGGTTATGTAATTGCCCCAAAAATTACTTGTAGTAGTGGGGAGGGCAAAAAGCTATACCAGAGTGGTTGTGAAGTTTGCGGGAAAGTAAGATGTAGAAACAGTGCATCTGTTTTCAAGAAGCTTGGATATTCAGGAGAGCTGAGACTCAAAGCTGCAGAATAGTATGGAATCAAAGCATTCTATTTTCTAATATGGGAAACATTTAACTATAGTTGAATACTTCTTGGAAGAACACAGCCAAGGAGAAAAATGTAAAAAAATGTAAGATAAAGGACATGGAAGAAGGAAAGCAACAGAATAACTGGCAGGGTGTTAGGGTTTTCATCTGGTTACTTCTATATGAATTGCTGTCAAATGGGGGTTGAGTTCATTCTCAGAGAGAAGTATTAGGTTTCTCAGTCAAAGGTGTGAAAAAAAAGGGAGTGAGCTAAAGCACTTGTGGAAAATAAGAGAGAGCAGAGACAGAAATATTGGTTTTCTGAGCAGGACTCAAGACCAGCTGAGATGGGAAACCATGGAATCACAACTGTGATCAGCAACTGTGATGAGGGAGACAGGATATAGGCCGACAGATGAGTTGGTCCATGGTGAACATTTTGTCTGGAGAAGTCAGAAAAAGAACATGAGAATATTAGCAAGAATTGAGGTAATGAAATACGACACTTTAAGCTAGATGCATAAGCCAGTGTTTTGGTTTTATTGATTTCTGTGTAACAAAACAGGTGACATGGAGCCACGTAGAATATTTCATTACTGTTTCAAGGTCACTATTTGGGTGGCCTTGACTGGGGCTAAAGAATCTACTTCAAAGGTGCTCTTTTACAAGTTTTTGCTGGGAAATCAGTGTGGCTCTTACTTAAAAGTTTCTAGAGCTGACGACTAATGGCTGCATGTCTCTCCATGTTGGCCTCTTCCAGGGGCTGCCTTGGATTTCCTCACATCATGCCACTTGGTGCCAAGAGCAGCTATTTCAAGAGACAAGAAGTGAAAGCAGATGGTCTCTTGAGGCCTGAGCCTAAAAGCAAGCATATCATTTTTGCCTTAATCTTAATGTCAAGTAGTCACAGAGGCTGCCATGATTCAAATGAAGAGGATGTGGAGTCCTATGCTGGGAAGAGTGTAAAGAAATGTGTCACCATCTTTAACCTACTCCAGCAAAGAAAGGCAAATATAAGGGAGTCACAAAAGGAGCAAAGGCATCAAAAGTTATCACATGTAACGTGGGTACTCTGCAGAGATGACCTTAGTAAGGCACCTTTTAAACATTTTTTGTGTGTACCTTTTTAAACATCTTGTGTGTCAACAAAGAGAACCACACTCCATGAAATACATGGGATGGAGAAGAATGAGATATCTCCACTGAATAAAAGCAGAAACTTTTTTTTAGGGGAAACCAGGTTTCAGAGAAAAGAGTGAAAAACTTGGAAAAGCTGAGGATGGAGTAGAACTTGTTGGTTCTTAAAGGAGAATCTGAGAGCATGAAGAAAACCTTTCAGATGAAGAATAGGATGATATTGTGTGACAAGAGATTATAGAACTGTGAAATAGATTATGAACATCAGAGTCGACAGCTGAACGAAGGATGTGTTTAAACTGACAGCTTAGTGGCCCCAAAAGAAGCCTCTGGTGGATATGAGAAAAGAAAGGCACTTGAATTTTCCCATTGTCCACCAATCAGGATGAATTGTCTAGATTTCTAGGGGATATATGTTAACCTCCAATGCAGACATTCAATGATGCTCATTTTAACATATGTATATATGTCTGTACATACACACTTGCATTTCCATGCAGGAGCTGGGCTGAGAGGCTCAGAAGGTAGTGATGACTTCTGTTTTCTAAGGTATTGGTAATATCCTGTACAGTACGTGTTTTGCTGAGCATTGTTTTCATGAAAACTTCATTGATGGCTGCCCTGGGCAGACGTATCAACAGAACATGTGGTAGAGGAATGGAGTTTCAAAGAGCAAAACATAAACCACATTTTTAAAAATCCATTTCAGGTAGAAACACATGAATGAGTTATCTTTTACTGAAAACTGAACTTATGAATTTTAAACTCCCATGTTCATCTAACTCACAATAGAACTTCAGGTAAGTCTCTGCCCTCCTCAGGGTTCTGAAATGTCCCAAATGAGATGCTCATATTCCACTTACCTTTTCTCCCTTTGTCCTTTGTTTCCTCTCTCACTCTCACCAACAGATGCCTGCAGCTGTTCCTATTATAAGAAGATAGATAACTACTTGGAAGAAAGCTCTTCCAGCAGTTCAGGAAGAGGTAAGAGTGCCTCTTATGTTATTAGAAGATTTTTGAGTAGTACACAGGTGTGGATAGTTTTAGGAAATCAATTTCTAGACAGTTTCTTCCAGAAAATTGATTTTTCTGAGAATAACCCTAACTTCAAAATAGTCCTTTTAAGCATTTACAGAAGAAATACACATCTCTTATGTGTCCCATATTGAAAGATGGTGTATTGCCTTGAGGTATAAAAATCTAGTGCTACTTAAATGGAATACTCTTTTTGAGCTAGGCAATGGGAAAATCAAAACACTGGGCTCAAGGCAGATTCCTTTACGATTAGTTGAAGCCTTTTTCTTTCTTTGCCTTACACATATTTCTATTAAAAATAAAGAGTGACAATAACAACAGGTTGTTTGACCAGTGTTGGGATGTCCCAAATTTAAATTGCTCAAGAATTTAAGTAATTGACACTGATTATTTTAAATGTAACTGAAGTATTTTTCAGGGCAATTAAAAATTTTCAGTAAACATTGAATAAAGCTAAAGATATAAAAGGCTTATGAGATTTCTTTCACATTTAGTGTACTTTGTTCAACAAGGTAATTAAAACCTATTTTATCAATATGTGAAATTTTTATTTCAATTTTAGTCAAACCTCTTCATAATTCATTATCTTAAGTGTATAGTATTCCAACTTTCAATTATAAAAACAATCTTATTTAAACTTATAGTAAAAACTTTTATATGACAACTTATAAATATGTAAAAATGAGCCAATAAATTTCAATTTTATTTTATGAGTTACCTAAGTACAAAAGTTAGAAATAGCAGATTTTATTTGTCATAACATTTTAAAAATTTCTTGGAGGCTTAAGCCCAAGAGTTCCTGAAAAATTTCCAATTATTTATTTTTTTCTAAACACCTGTATTGTGTTTAATACAGATACATGCAGATAGTGGCTTTATTCTTTTCTGAGTTTGTGTTTTTCTTTTCTTTTTTAAAATATTTTACCTATTTATTTTTGGAGGAGGGGAGGGGCAGGAGAAAGAGAGGAAGAGAAACATCAATGTGTGGTTACCTCTCACAAGCCCCCTACTGGGAACCTGGCCCACAACCCAGGCATGCATGTACCCTGACTGGGAGTCGAACCAGCGATCCTGTGGTTTTCAGGCCTGCCTTCAACCCACTGAGCTACACCAGCCAAGGCTGGTGTGTTATTTTTAGCAATGGAAATTAGGGTTTGAAAATATTACTTGGTATATAGGTATCCAGAAGGCATTGTTTTGCAGGATTCTATTCTAAGCCCTTTAAGTTTAACCTAAAGAAGAAATTTCATGTAGGAGCATAAAGTGTCATCCTGCAGTTCCTTATGTTTCTACTGACAGTGAAGGGAGGATGCGTGCAGGCCAGCAGACAGTACACTGGCTCAATCTGGCCTTTCTTAATTCTCCTAAATGCCCATGTGCTAAAGACAGAGGCAGTTAATCATTGGAGCCACATCCTCAAATGTGCTAATATTTGTGCACTTGAGGTGATAGAGTTCATGTTATCAAACAGTCAACCTTAGGAGGGAGACTTTGACTAAGGCTTTGTCATCAGTAGGAAACACTCTTTTGCATGAGCTCTCCTCTCAAGATCATCTAGGAAGAATTTCTGAATACTAATTTTTGTATAGTAAAATTCCACTAAATTTGGGTGTGTATAAAAAATAATATACATGCACTGAGTGAAGCTTAACTTTTTATTAGTTTGTGTAAGAGCAAAGTTACACTAGAACCCTTTAAAGCACAGTTTCTAGTATGGATTTTACGTGTATACAGTAATAATGTAAAATGGTTCATTTCCTTTTTACAGATCTTGGAGAACCTCTCTTTATCTAAAATCTAAAAGCATTTAGATTTTATCATATTTATTCAAAGTAATTACCCCATATGTGGTCTTGTGGTCCTTCTTCCTAAGTGAAAAAGAAATTGAACAAAATATTTTGAATATTTTAAAATTAAAATTTTTGTAACTGCTGCCTAATTAAATAAAAATAAAATTGAGATTTTTAACGAGAGACGATACTTGCAACCATATTTAATAGTTTGCCTATTCTTTTTATTGGGGGCAAAATCAGATAATGATGGAAAGCAAGACAATGGAAAACAAGACTTTGGAAATCAGACTTCTTAGGAGCAAATCTGGATCCTACCACCAAGTAGCTGAAAAAATAAAAAATAACAGTTTTTATTAGAAATAATAATAAACACCACATAATATACCTACTTTTTTTTTTAGACACTCAGTTGGTCTTTCTTTCCTTTGAGCACACAAATGTCCCTGGCATGGAGATTTTGTGCGGTTCTAGTGACAGCCATATCTTGCCTAAAAACATTCTTTTCATCCCTCAGACCCAGCTGCCTCCCTCCCCAATTTCAGGATACATTTTTCTTCTAATGATCCCATCTTTCTTTTATACATTCATCTTGGTTTGTGCAGTTTAATCAGAGATACTGGTATACAACTGAATCTTAAAAATTGAAAATGTTTTCATTATTTTCCTAAGAGACATCTCAACTCCCCTTTTAAACCAATCAATGTCAACATATAGAGGAAGAGGGAGAGATGAAAGGCAGGAGAGTAACAGAAATAGTTTCTTGGCTCATAACCAAAGGCCTGACTTACATACAGAAAAATAACTGGAGGAATTTTCCAAAGAAAGAACAATAGTTATTTAAGTATTATGAGATTATTAGAGGTTAGACATTTTTATATTCCCCAAGCTGTCTAAAATGGTCATATATTTTCTTAGTAATTTATATTTTTTACAAGTTAATAAATAATTATTATTTCCATTCTAACCTCTAACTTATGGCTGCTTCTGGGTGTCTCTTCTTCCTTTTCTTCCTCTTGGTCATTTTTAACAAAAAAACGTGCAGATAAAAGCTATATATGAGATGACCAAATAAATATATATAACCTGTATATTATAGAGATTATATATAATATAAATATATGTATATAAATCATCTGATTAGGCCATAAATAGGCTTCAAATTTAGAGTCTGATAAAATTTTATTTTGATGACTACTTTTTTAAAAACAAACAATTGGTAAAATTTTATTTTTGTAAGGCTACATTACTGGTATTTTAATAAAAGACTATATTTGATTGGTCATAAACTGAGTGAAATTATGAAAAGAAAGAGTTAATAAGAATAGAACCCCAAAGATAATATTATAAAGGCTTTCCACAGTTATCGGACAAATAGAGAACAAGAGAAAAGGAGGACAAACATGGAGAAAAATGTTCCCTTTCCCAAAAGCTCTTTTTGAAAATTACTTGGAGACTTAGAGACTCTGTTGACTTTAATTAAGTGCTCATTAGATTGACAAACTTTTTAAAAAAGTGATCCTGCTTGCCATGTGGGTTTTCATATACTCTCCCGGCTTTCCCTCTAAATTACTTTAGAACCCTTTCAGAATGACTTGTTTATGCAAGGGAAATTACTCATAACCCTGTAAAGAATTCAGATAGAGTTTTATGTCCTGTGGTTACTACTTTATTATTTTTAACAGTTTTATAATTTTCACTGAAATCTCTTAACCCCTCCATGCAAAGTCAAAGTCTTCCTAAACAGGACTTAATTCCTCTGGTAGCAGTGGGGAAATAACTTATAATCTTTGAAATCTCCAGAGTCAGATGTCAACTCAGATATAATTGATTAGGTAAAGTCCTGGAGGCTGTGACTGTACCAATAAACAAGTGAATGACTCTTCCAAATATTTTTCAATGACAAAAACCAAAAACTTAAATTGGTTATTTATTACTATATGAACACATTAATACTAACTTCTAATTGAACATTTTACTTTCAAAGTAATTTTGATAAACTTGTCTTAACCTCATTTTGCCAAGTTACAAGTTCTGTTCCATATATACTACTTACATTATTATGATAAAAATTTCTCTAACCCATGTGAAGCTATCTTTGGCACTACAGTAAAACAATGCTAATAAAACTAGAATGAGATACCATTTCACATCAGCTGGAATGGCTAAAATATAAAAGACTGACAACACCAAAGGTTGGCAGGGATATAGAACCAATAAAGCTTTCATATATTATTGGTAGGGGTATGAAATGATACAACCACTTAGGAAAAGTGTGTGTAGTTTCTCATAGTTATATGTGCACCTGCTCTATGAACTAGCGGTTTCATTTCTGAATTTACTAGAGAAATGAAATATTGTCCTCAAATAGATTTGGATAAGACTGATTTATAGGTACTCTATTCATAATAGCTCCAATTTGGAAGCAACAAAAATATCAATCATGAAATAGATAAATTGGGTGAATTCTTGCAACCAAACACAGTAACAACAGCAAAAATAGTGGATGCCTGATAAGAACAACAAAGTGGTTAGAGTTAAAAAAATATTATGTCAAGTGAAATTAGCCAAAGACAAGATTACATACTATATGAGTCCATTTATATAAAGCACAACTAATTTATGATACTAGAAATCAAAATCACCATTGTTTTGCAAATAGAGAATTGATAGAAGGGGCATGATGAGACACCCTAGGTGCTGGAAATGTTCCCTATCTTAAGATAGGGTAACTAGATGACTACATGTTATCATTAACACATTGAATTATACACTTAGGTACATTAATTAACTATATTAACTCACTGAATATATACTTGTCATCTGTAAAATTACAATTACTGAATATACATTTTACCTACACTTAAAAATATTTTTAAATAAAATAAAATAATAATTATATCCATTTGGTTTTTCACTTATTGAAATAAAGACTGGAAATCTACTAAAAGTGCTTCTTAAAAGCCATCTTAAATAGATTCCTTTTATTTTTATTAATATATAAATTATTTATAAATAGGTAGCTTTAAAATGAAATGTGTAAGATTCTAAATATCATACCATGAGAGTTTTTTAAAAAATAATTCTATAACACAGAGTTAAATTTTAGTGTACATTTTACTGTACTAATCACTTCTAAATCCAAACAAGACACAATATATCATTTTATTTTATTTCATTTCATTTTATTTTATTTTATTTTAATTATTTTATTTGATTTTATTTTTTAAGCAGTTTGGCAGTATTTGCCAAATTTTGTTTTTAATATTTTATTGATTATGCTATTATAGTTGTCCCATTTCCCCCCCTTTATGCCCCTCCACCCTGCACACCCCCTCCCTCATCATTCCCCCCCACTTTAGTTCATGTCCATGGGTCTTATATATAACTTCTTTGTTTTCTACATCTCCTATACTATTCTTAACCTCCCCCTATTTTCTACCTACCATTTATGCTACTTACTCCTGTATCTTTTCCTCCTTTCTTCCCCTCTCCCTCCCTGCTGATAACCCTCCATGTGATCTCCATTTCTGTGATTCTGTTCCTGTTCTAGTTGTTTGCTTAATTCATTTTTGGTTTTGTTTTCTTTAGGTTTGATTGTTGACAGTTGTGAGTTTGTTGTCATTTTACTGTTCATGTTTTTGATATTTTTTTTCTTGGATAAAGCCCTTGAACTTTTCATATAATAACAGCTTGGTAATAGTGAACTCCTTTAACTTGACCTTATCTGGGAAGCACTTTCTCTGCCCTTCCATTCTAAATGATAGATTTGCTGGAGAGACTAATCTTGGATGTAGTCCCTTGCCTTTCATTGACTTGGAATACTTTTCTTCAGCCCCTTCTTGCCTGCAAGATTTGTTTTGAGTCTTGATGGCAACTTCTTTGTAGGTAACTGTCTCCCTTTCCTCTTGCCACTTTAAGATTCTCTCCTCATCTTTGATCTTGGGAGTGTAATTATGTTTCTTAGAGTGTGCTTCCTTGGGTCCAACTTCTTGGGATTTTCTGAGCTTCCTGGACTTTCCTGGGAGTCTATTTCCTTTGCCAGATTAGGGTAGTTCTTTCTCCTTCATTATGTTTTCAAATGAGTTTTCAACTCTTGCTCTTCTCCTTCTCCTTCTGGTACCCTATGATTCAATATTGGAATGTTAAAGATGTCCCAGAGGTTCATAAGCTGGGTAAGTTTGGTATGTCCTAGGACCTTCTGGGTCTCTCCAAATGAACTCTCTTGTGAGGCTGAGAGTTTCTCCTGCCACCTCATACCCCACAGGTGTTTTCAGTCAGAGGTTTTTAGGGTTTATTTCCCTGCATTGGAACCATGGGTGCTCTGGAACCAGTTGTTCTGGTTTATCTGTACATGAATGTGGGATCACCCACTCACCAGCCCTGATCCTCCTGTCACCACCGTGCTGTGAGTCCTCTCCACCCTGCTGCCCATCTCCACCCCTCCAACCATCCCGATGAATGTTTCTTCCTTACTTCCTTGATTGTTGGACTTTCATACAGTTAGATTTCTGTCAGTTCTAGTTGTTTTTTGTGTTTTATATTGTTGTTGGTCCTTCTTTTGGTTGTGCAAGGAGACACAGTGGATCTACCTATACTTCCATCTTAGCCAGAAGTCCCCACAATATATCATTTTAATATAATTTTCAGAGTATGCATCTTGTGTATGATTTAATTTAAAATTAACTTTAATTGTGTATGGCACATATTTGTGAATTTATATTATAAATACAATTAAAATTTATCTTTATATTTACAGCACTTATAAATAATATTGTTCTAAAATAAATATATGTGAGTATAAAATTAGTTATATCCCATCCTAAACTGAGTATGTCATTTTAAAAAACTTAATTGTTTGATGTGTATCTGCTATGAGATTAAACAATTTGGATAATTATGATTCTAAAGACAAAATAACTTTTTTCTAATGGAGTTGTTTTATCAAAGTGATTGAATTGTTTAATTTTTAAAATTTACATATATATTTTTAATTAAGTTTATTGGGGGTGACATTGGTTAATAAAAAATATCTAGGTTTCAGAAGGTACATTCTATAATACCTCATCTGGATATTGTATTACATGTCCACTATCCCAAAACCAATCTCCTTCCATCACCCTTTATTTCCCCTTTACTTTCTTCAACCTCCAGAATTAATTTCTTTCTGATTTTGTCAGTTTTCTCTGCTCAATCTCATGCTTTGCATTTTTATTTCCTGAAAAGAACCTTTGGTGTTCATTGAACAATAAGTCTGATGTTCTACAGGTATAATCAGAAAATCAGCCATCAGTTGCATAACTTTGGGACTTCTGTTTCCTTATTAAAGATATTGAAGTTTAATTTGTCTTGAACTCATGGCTCTAAGACAGAGCTTCAACCACTAGATCAGATTAGATGTTCATGTGAAGAAGGGCTTTGCATGTTGTTCCTCCCCAACAATACTTTTATCTTGACAGAGGCTATCATTGCCTTGGCCTCAGGCAGGAATATTTTGGAAGTGTTATAGAGGTATTTTCCTAAGTAGGAGATTTTCAAATCATAATATATAGATAGCAGTCTTCTACCTAATTCACAACATAAGTGATACCACCTATTACTTTTCAACAAAAATACCAGCCATCAAATTGTTCTGTGATTCTTCCGTATCCCTTTGCAGTTAGCACCATCAAGATAATCCTTCCGAAGACCAGCAGTCAAATCACCCACCCTTGCTCCTGCTGGCATAGCGTATACTCGCCAATTCAATTAAAGGCATCTCAGCTTCCCAATTGATTTAGATATTTAATGCTTAATTCCTGAAGGTTCAACTGGATCTGCTCATGTGTGCATTTAGATATTCTTATGCAAAATGGTAAAAATATTAGAAGCTATGAGAATAAAAAATCCAAATAAATATGAATCAATCAAATCATGTGCTTTTCTACAATGAACTCACATTAGTTGAAAGCAGTTCACTTATGTTTAGTTTATGTTTCCTTTTGCTCACACTTTACTACCAGATAATTTAGTTTTCTTTTTGTTTATCTGAATTAGAAACTAATTTTACTGAGTTACCAGGCTTTACAGTCCAGTGCCTCAAGTCAGTTATTAAAATGGTCAAAATAGCCAGATCAACCCACCTTTTGACCCATTATGTTCAATACGTAACCACTGTCTGAAGGAAAGGCCAAGTTTGTGTGTATGTCCTTGCCTTGGGTATAAGCTGATAAAAAGTTTAGATAAGATTTCCACACTGACAGTTGCACTGTAGGAAATGGGGTAGAAGGTGGGTAATAGCTTATGCTAGCATGCCTAGTAGACAAAAAGAAAAAGAAAAGAATAAAGGACCTATTTTCCATAATTCACTCAAACTCCAAACAGCACCTTTAATTTTCTTTTATATTTCAGTTTGAGATGCACGGCAGGGATCTCCTCCCCAAGTAAAAGGCAATATGAGGTGAGAAGAGGAGCATGCTGCCAGCACAGGTATAGGCCTGCATAATGGAGCTGTGGCACTCAGAGAGAGGCTTTTCATTTTAACAACTACGATGTGAGGAAGGAAGCATAATGAAGATGGTGTAATTGAAGTGGGAGAAGAAAACATTAACCATGCATCAAAAGGAAGACTTTGGGGCTTATTTAATTTGGGTTTCCTTCTTTGATCAAGCATTAAAACTGGCTAAGAGGTAAAGAGACTCAGAAAAGTCAGTTCCTAAATCACAACAAACCTCCTGATTCTGGCAAGTTTTTTGTTTTTTGTTTTTTGTTTTTAATTATATGAAGCCGAATCATTCTCCCTATACTGTTCTGTGTTTTCGCATTCTCATGTGAGTGTTGACTCCAGGATATGGACATTGTGGTGAGGATTGAAGTCATACATCAGTCTTACAATGCCCAAAGTTATCTCATTTCTCTTTCCTAATGCATGCATCTCCTTTCCACCAAAGGATTCCACATCCTGCACACGGAAAGGTAGGAATAAAAAAATTTGAATATATAAAACAAAGCATAAGGGAAACCAAGAACATGAAAAAGGATAAAAGAAAAATATGCGTGTATATATCAAGGTCCAAAGAAAACAAGACAAACAGATAACAGGCACATGATTCAAAAAGAAATTAAATTAAGAGATTCTATAATTTTACAGATTTATAAATGTTACACAAAGTGATAATTATGGAAAGTTACATTTATTGCTGATGCCAAATTTCTCCTTCAGATAGATGTCATATAATCATGAATACTCCTGTAATTGAAACTCTACTTATTAAATATTATATTTTAAAAGTATCTGTTACATTCCTTGTAAAAAGGAAATACATATAAAATAGGTCTGATATTTTTTCATGGAAGTGTTATAGTTAATTATTTAGATTTCTAATCAATAGGTGTTCTGAACTTGCCAAACCTTCAAGAATTCTCAGGAAAAACAACCATTACAATTGAATGCACTGTGGACTTGACTCATGTTGGAGAATTCCTGAGGCATGTTTAATAGGAATAAACAAGTATCTCTAAACAAAATATCTCCAAAGAAAAATCCTATTTGTGTTCTTACCTACAGGAAGCTCATGAAGAACCCACCGAGGTTAAGAAAGTCACTGTTTGTTTTAGTTTGATTCTTGTGTCTTTGACTCTATTGATCAATATCACCCCTGAATAGGTCACTGTGGGGCTGAAGCTTTGCTTGATTCCATAAAACCCAAGATTCTTGGCCCCTCCCATTTTTAAAGAAGCGTGAGCAAAATCATTTTAAAAGAAGGTTTTATCTTTTTTTAATGCCTTGAGAGAATCTTCAGCTATCACTTTAAAGATACTTGAATGCTTTTGAAATGCATCTTATTCTGGCCTAGCTATAGGCTAGAAAAAAACCTTAAAATCATTTGTTTAGCCCTAAAAATCAATGTAGAAAAAAATCATGTAGGTAGCAATAAACAAATTCTATTTTATGTTGCAACACATACTTAGAAACTAATATTTTAAATAAAAATAAACAGAGCAACTATATATAATAACTGAAATCCTGTCTACCTACAAAATTGGTGATATCCTTATCTACCTGCACTCATTTTTTTAAATTTATTCAGTCATCTTTTGAGTATCTATTGCATCAGGTCCCATGCTAAGCAGAAATACATGTTTTTTAATAGGAGATCAGAGCTAACATTCTTGGTATTTTATTATTCAGTATGTCTCATGAGATACAATACCTGAGGATTGAGGATGAGATGATTTTATTTAAAATTCACAGCCATGAACATGTCATTTTTATTTTAAATTATAGAATTCATTAATTAAACTCTTAATTATCATGTTACACATTTTTATTTTATTCTAGTCATGGGAATTTGGTAAGCTATGTAGGCTATATAGGATGACATGAATATTTAGTCAGAGCATTCTTTTCCAAATTATGGAATAAAATTGACTAATACAATAATTTCTACTATTTATTGAATACTAATTAGGTATCAAACAATATATATCATATTCCTTTGGACAACGTTACACATTAATCTCTCAGGCCAGTAGAGAAATTACACTTACTATTCTGAATGTTCATATTTTTTATTTGTTATAGTTTTATTGCATATATGACATTCACTGACTGGAGAGAACAACTATCTTTACAGTATGACTTTTCTCAGCCATCCAACTAGATGGAAATTATAATAAATCACAGTCAGACATTGTACTTATCATATAACCCTTCTTTGAGTTCTTAAGGAATATTCCAGATTGGTTCCTATATGTGAAAGTCCTGATGAGACCCCTCCCAACCCCATTAGTACAAACTGCCTCAATGGATGTCTAAGAAGTGGGAAGCACTTTTCAAACTCTTAATAACTGCTAAGAAATTAAGATGTTTGATGGATTTCTATTGCTGACAATCAAATGCTCAGTGTGTATCTGATACCAAAGACTAGTATAATTAAGATAATTAGTTTTCTGCAAACAAATGACCTTAGGAAAATGACCCACACCTTTAATGAGAAAAATATAAAATTACCTGATATATAAGTCACAGAATATGTTTCTGGACCTAATATCAGGGTTTCTGTCCCCTAGTCATGCAATATTTTGCCAAGAGTTAACTAGAGAATGATCTTCAGCTTCCCTCTCAAAGTACTTCTCAATTTTTGTTTGTTATTTTGTTTGTTTCAGTCTTGAGATAATAATCCCTGCATGTCATTTTCTTGATGCTCCTCTTTTGTGCTCTTGCCATGTTGCCAAGTTTTTATTCTTGCCAGAAATTCTGTAGCCCTCACCCCATCTCTGCCCACTTCCAACCCCATGATATCAGCCTGTGTCTGCATCATATTACTTCTACCTAAAATATGGCACTAGCCTCTGTCAGCCATTCCCAGCTTCTTCACCCACATTCAATTCATTGTGCACACTGTTATTGCACCAGTACTTCTGAAGCCTACTGCTATGCATTTAAATTTCCTAGAAGTTTAAAAGCCTTATTCCAGCAATGAAGACTCTCTTTGCTTTATCTCTTTCTAACTTTCTAATCTAAAATTTTATACAAACTATTCATTTATTCATGAAACAAATATTGAGCATGTCTCATGCCAGGAGTTGTTTAAGGCATGAGTGACTACAGCATTAAATGCAACAAGCTCAAGTCCTGACCTTCATGGGCATTTCATTATGGTGAATACAATTGGTACTACAGTGCTCTGACAAGTTATCCTAGTCATGAAACTGAGGGTTCTTATGTCCTTGACTAAATTTAACTTTAAATCCTAGCTCTAGAACTTGTATTTCTCTCTCCCCCTCTCCCTCACACACACACACACCTCCTTCAGGGATATTGCCTTTCCCCCAGATAATCAGTGACCCCTAAGGCAGCAGAAGACAGTAGCCCAGGTCTGACTAATGGTCACGAGGTCTGGACTTCAGGCAGACTGAAGATAACATCTTCACATAACATCTTCACATCTTAGTTCAAATAACATTGAACTAAGTTATTTTTCAGCTTCTGAAACCAACCCTAAGGTAGAAAAACTCTCTGGCTGCTTTTCCATTAAACCAAAGAGAAGCACATCAGAACAAACCTCAAAATTGTCCGTAAGACCTAAGAAGTGATTTATCACACTTACTTCCAACCAGTTGGTTCCCAGCATGAAACCATCCTGTAACCAATAATGTCTTGTGATTTTGCTCTACAAAATCTGTAACCTACACACCATCAAGGAGTTTTGAGCTTTTAAGCATCATCTTTTTAGTCTCTTAGGTGGTGCCATTCATAATAAAATAGCCAATCTTTCTCCACTGCAATTCTTGGTGTTTAGTACTTGGCTCTGCTAGCACCCGGTGGATAAACTGTTTTAGTTCGATGATGGAGCAGACATTCTCACCAGGACTGACACTCTCTGTTTCTACTTGTGCCACCACAGTCAATTGTGCTTGCCTGTAGAGAACTACATTGGGCAAGGTCCCACTCCATTTTAGGAGGATGCTTGCCTCCAATTGCCGTCAGATGTAAACATACAAAGGCCTGGTTCCCTCACCTCAATTTGAGACAACCCTGAAGGGTTTTCCAAGCTCCAGAGCTCCCTGAGGGATAGATTGAAGCTTCAGTTGCAATCTTATTAAAACCAGCATTTCCCTCTATCCAATCCTGCCTTCCTTTCTTTCACAAAGATATATTTCCAAAGAGCACTCTCTTTCTGTCAGCCTCCATCTTGGAGTATGTTTCCAGGGAATCTTATCTAAGAAATGAAATGATAGAGATACTAACCAAGAAAACAGCATGTATAATGGTTTGTACTGTGGAGGATTATATAATTGGTTGCAAATAACTCAGTGCCATGCTTCCCCCTGTGGTGGAGACAAATTATATTTCATTACCACATCAATAGCAGGTACAACTGTATTTCTTGCTTCCAACACTCTGGAACACTGAAATATCTGTGGAAGAAATTTATTTCATTTTTAGGAAAGGCCTTTGCCAGCTTGTTGCTAATTTTTTTTTATTTCCCTCTACCAAAATGACCAGCAGTATTCCATATAGACATTATTCATTATCCTGGTTTCCAGAAAGAAGATGACGTGCAGTGGAATAGCAAATGACCGATATGATCTTGCAGCATGTAGTTATAAGGGCGTGGGGTTTGAGAGTCTCTATTTGCCACAGTTGGGTCTAGTCTAGCCTATTTGAAATAAGTAGTGATGTATGTTATCAAGTAAAGTAAATAGGAGAGAAAAATGAGGGAATATGAAGGTGGGATGAAGGCTAAAACTGCTCATTTAATTCGAGTTGTCAAGGATGGCCTCATTGATAAAGTGAAATTTGGGCAGAGTCCTAAACTAGATAAGAGAGCAAACCATAGAGGAACAAGGAAGAAGAATGTCCTAAGCAAGGAGGGCTACAATGTAAAAGTCCTGAAGTCACAGCCTGGTTGACATAAACAAAGGACAGCCTGTCTAGAATTTCAAGAGAAGTAGAGATTCAACAAAGACGAGCTGGAGTGCTAAGAGAATCCAGATCATGCAGGTCCTTATTGGTCATTAAAAAGTCTTAAATTTTTTCTCCGAATGAGAAGGAAAGCCTTTGGGGTTGTGAGCCAGTGGAGAGACTAAAAAAAGTTGGATTCTGGGTATATTTTAAAGTCAAGATAGACATATTTGCTGACAGGTTGGATGTGGGTTATATGAGAAAGAAAGTCAAGGATGACTCCTTTTTTTTCTTTTTTTTTTTTTGACCTGACCAACTGGAAGAATATACTTGCCATTTCCTGAGAAATTAACACTGCTGAAGAGAATTTTACAAAGCCAGTGCACCTGTCATTTTTGTTTTTCTTATTTTGCTTATATGTCCTGCGTACTTTCTGAATATCATCACTTCTGTCTTTTTACCCTTTTAATTTACCAGTCTTCATTCATTATGTCTAAATTCTACCTACCTTTTCAAGTTCAGCTCACATGCTACCTCCTCTGTATATTCTATGCACATATCTATTTGAACTTGTCCTTTTCTATCACCATAATCCTTTATTATGCTCCTTTCATCACATTGAAACCTTTTCCTCTTGCTCTGTTACTTTCATAATTTTTGAGGTTCAGTCAAATAGAGATGAAATTGTCATCTATATTACTAATTAAAGCTGATTTTAGAGAAGAATCTGGTTGATTTTTTTATATTTGTAGTAAATTTACATAGCCCCACTCTCTCACATATACTTTCTTGCAATAGGTTCTTTTCCCTGTGAAATTTCTGAATCCTACAGTAAATAATGACAGCTGTATCAAGGTATGTGTGTAAATTCTTTCCAGTTTCCAATTCACTATTTAGATAAATTAGTCTTCTTCACCTAGGTGAAGTTTGTCCAGACTGCTACAATGAAATATCATAGACTGGGTGACTTAAGCAACAAACATTTATTTCTAGCCCTGGCTGGCATAGCTCAGTGGACTGAGCTCGGGCTGGGAACCAAAGTGTCCCAGGTTCAATTCCCAGCCAGGGTACATGCTTGAGTTTCAGGCCATAACTCCCAGCAACCGCACATTGATGTCTCTCTCTCTCTCTCTCTCTCTCTCTCTCTCTCGCTCTCTCTCTCTCTCCCTCCCTTCCCTCTCTAAAAATAAGTAAATAAAATCTTAAAAAAAAACATTTATTTCCCACAATTCTGGAAGCTTGGAAGTTCAAGATCAAGCTGTTAGCAGATTCACTGCCTGGTGAGAATTCCAATTCCTTATACAGAGACAGGCATCTTTCTCTGTCTCTTCACAAGGCAGATGAGGCAAGAGAACCCTCCGAGTTTCCCTTATAAGGGCACTAATCTCATTTATAAGGGCTCCACCCTCATGACCTACTCAACTCCCAAGGGCCCACCTCCTAATACCATCATGTTTGGAATTAGGTTTCAACCTGTGAATTCTGAGAGGACACAAATATTCAGTCTATGGCAAGAAGAGTGAGTTAGGGCATGAGTCAAGAGGTCAAGTCTTTATTCTCTTGAGGATAACTACCAGCCCTCACACACACAGCACTTAACCTGTCTCTCTTACTCAGTCTTGAATAAATATATATATGTTTAAATTGCATATCCTCAGAAGCCAGAACAATACCTTGTGCACATGAAGTATCCTAAATATTTCTGAATTAATGCATCTTTTGATACCTTCAAGAATAAACAAAATAAAAAATAATGGTGATGTTGGGATCATTAAATACTATAAAGTAAGATTTTGGGGAATTTTAAATATAAAGCTCCTGTTTTTATCACTTGATGTTTGTACTCCAACATGAAACATTAAATATCATTTGCCTACTTATCACACACATGGACTAGTGCTAATTATAAACTTTCAGCTAAACAAAAAAATCACCATTTATGTTATTAGTTTTTAGAGATATATAATGCTTATATAATATATTATATTAAATTTATGGTTACATTTCAACCATCTCTATCTGGCATTTGCTTTTGAACTAAAGAAATAAACTATGCCTTTGACATTACTAGAAATAAATGATGAGACCTTATTAGCCATACATCCTCTCTTTATATATTGGTCACTACACTGACTTTAGAAATTATCCTGCCTGCTTTATAAACATATATATATATAAACAACAAAAGGAAGGCAGTGGAGAAATAGTAATATGAGTAAGAAAAAAAACAAGATAAATCCTTTCCAGATTAATTAAAATGAAGGAGACCTAGGTAATTTACAACTCAGAACCCATTGGTAGTGCTATGAACCTGGGTTATAGTCTAAATGTATAACTTATACGCTTTATTTTTAAAGATATCTTTGTCCCTATTTTAAACTACTGCTTAACACAACTTTCAAGTTAATCAGGTTTAAAAAACCCAGAAATGCCATTAGTGCTTAAGAATAATAGCAAAGCCCTGGCTGGTGTGGCTCAGTTGGTGGGAATGTCACCCCATAAACCAAAAGGTCATGGGTTTGATTCCAAGTCAAGGCACATACCTAGGTTGTAGCTTTGGTCCCTGGTTGGGACATGTTCGAGAGGCAAACAATCAATGTTTCTGTCTCACATCAATGCTTCTCTCCCTTTTTCTCTCTCTCCCTTTCCCTCTCTCTAAAATCAATAAGCATGTCCTTGAGTGAGGACAAAAACATTAATAGCAAAAATTGACAAAAGGAAGTGGTTTCCAACATAAGAAAATAGCAAAGCCTTGGCTGGGTGGCTCAGTTCGTTAAAGGGTTGTCCCAAAGACCAAAACATTGCAAGTTTGATTCCAGGTCAGTGCACATATTTAGGTTGCAGGTTTGATCCCCAGTTGGGGTGTGTACAGGGGGCAACTGATCGACAGTCTCTCTCACATCCATGTCTCTTTGTCTTCCTCTCCAAAATCAATAAAAACACATCCTTCTGTGAAGGTTAAAAAAAGAGAAACACCTGGCTGGCGTAGCTCAGTGGATTGAGTGCGGACTGTGAACCAAAGTGTCGCAGGTTCAATTCCCAGTCAGGCCACATACCTGGGTTGCAGGCCATGACCCCCAGCAACCACACATTGATGTTTCTCTCTCTCTCTCTCTCTCTCTCTCTCTTTCTCCCTCCCTACCCTCTCTGAAAATAAATAAATAAAATCTTAAAAAAAGAGAGAGAAACAGTTAAAATTACCCATTATGCCAGTATGTCAAGATCAGCCACTAAACATCAACTTTAATTGTTCACCTATTTGCAGGCAATGGAAAGAGTCCTGGGACAGGACTCCAGAGCCTTTCCTCACCTTGCCAGTGGCCTGAGAAGTTCCTTGGTTCCCCTGAATCTCAGTGTCCCCACTTAAAGAAGAGAGTTGCATCAAATCATCTACTTGGGTTGCTCAGTGATCATTGTCAGGTATTCTGATCTCATTTCCATAGATGGTATAATATGTTACAAATTTTATAATTACATGTGTAATGTTTATCAATATGCTTATCACTAATACATTTTAATGAAACTTTTATAAAATTATTTGAGGTTAGAAGACTGTGTCTTCTGTCAATTGAAGGCCATGTTTAGTACATACCACATCCAATAGTACCTTGCTAAATGTGTTCATTTTCATTATCAATTCTGTCCCCACATAAGGACAGGGCAGATGTGACCAAATGATGCTGCTTTCTTCTGCAAATCATTTTCTGTTCTTACACTTGCATCCCCTTATTCTAACTGGCTTGATTCAGGAACAAGCATGATTCTCATTTTTGTATCTACTTATTTCTTTCAGTTTGTACATTTCGGGCTGGAATATTAAGAATCTTTTGCTTCCCAAGTCTACTTCAACAGGGTGCCATTTAAATGAACTGAGGTCATCTCTACCATGTGCTTTCATCCATGCCCCCTTGTTCTATATGGCACAGCTATTACCACACTCAATCCACATCACTATCTCCAAGTGCTATGTTTCAATGAGAATTTGCCATCATCCAACTTATTTTATGCCAGAATGTTTATTACAAAAAACCAAAAGTTTGTCCTGATAAAACAATTTTGTGTATTGCATCTAGCACATGGATTTATCCATTTTTCTCCAATTAAATAAAAATACACCATGAAGTCATTAAATAGGTTGAGTTTGTAGCTTCGTTTTTAAAGAGAAATAATTTCTTAAGGAAGTAAAATTTTTATGATTAGTTAGGTCATAAATAAGTCAACAGATTTATTGGAAGATGTCTCTAATCCTAGATTTCAAAATGTAGCCAGATTGGAACCTGATCATCTTTGGAATCTGCGGTGACTCATGCAGGGCACTTGTGTGTGATTCAGTCTTGGCATGGTGTCAAAACAACTGGCCACATCAATCAAAAAAATTATTTGGGCAATTCTTCCATGCCATGTAGACAATGGCCCAGTTGGTTCTATTTTTCATTCTTCTACTAAATACTTTTGGCAGCATGTCCACATGACAGCAATTTGGCTATTCTTTTGATAAGTGTGATAGTGTGTGTTATATGTATGACCAAATGCTCAATTCTGTGATAAAGCTTTCTCACAGAAGCTCTGAGAACTCCCAAGTATTCAAACCTCATGCCCCCTGGAACTCTAAGATTTTTGTATATTCCTTTAGAAAGCTGTGGTTCCACAAATCATGAGATCATATAACACAAAGAGGCCCTTGAGAGAGCCTTTGGTCCAGCAGTTGATTGTGTATATTTATTTCTCAGAGTCACTTGTTCTTTTATCCATATATTTATTTGGATGCTGTCTTTCCCTTATATCAGAAGGTCTTTAAGGACTTGCCCTGTTCCTTTCTTTCGTTGTTGTTTTTTTAACTCCCCAAAGTCCAATAGAGTACTCTAAAATAGATCAGTCTGTGAAAAATTCCTGTCATCCCAGATAGCTACTCAGAATTTACAAGAGAAGCAAATGACCTGGCCCCCTCCATACATATACCATATGTATAACATCTCCAAGGTGCAGGTCACTTCACAAGCTATTAGATATGTTTTTTTACATGTCTCAAATGTTCTGATTTTGACTTTAACAAAGTTCACAAATATTATTTGACAATTTATTATAGTTACAAAAATGTGCTCACTCAAATAGTAATAGAGGTATAGGCGGGAACTCATAGCTTGAAAATGTGAGGACAGTAATTAAAGCTAAGCCTTAAATAGCAGAAGGTCTGGAATCAGATCTCTTCTGTTGAATACAATATCCCTAATACCTGCAACATTGTAAGTGTTCAGGTAACATTGGTTAAATAATTACAAAAGTAAAAGAAAAATTAAAGTAAATTTATTATTTCCTTCACTAGAATTAATTACTTCTTTGATTAAAGAATAATATTAGCTCACTTTAAAAAATAGAAGCTATTGATTAATTTTTTACTAGTTGGTGTTTTATAGTTTACTTTCAAATTTTCTTTAAATTCCACTTTTAAAAAAATCTTAAATAATTACTACTTTTCCTAAGAAATGGTTTTATTTATTACATACTTGGACACTGAGTCACTGACTGCCCTTCCCCTCATCGAATGGCATTTACTTTTTATGGATTTAAAAAATTCATATTAATAGAGTTCTAGCTTTATAATGACATAAAAATATTGTCTATGTGCTTTAAATTGTTAATCATAAATTGAAATATTTGCTTTCATAAAGAGTAAAAAATCCATCTACAAAATAAGAAAAACTGTATTATTTAAAGCTGTCCTAGATGCCAACTAAATTTAATACCTAATTTAAAACTAACACATTCTCTTTAATATATTATGCTCCCTCTGATTAAATCAAAATAACATTGTAATCAGCATTTCAGGTAAATAAATATACCTGACAAAGACTAAAGATACTGTATGTCTTAATATTTGTCAATAACATTTTCCTCTCATCAACACTTTCTTAAGGATAAAGAAAAACTCTAACTGAAAAATAAAGAATCTTTTATGATTGTCTAGAAATGACCAGCTTGTTGAACTCACCTTTACAGGACAGATGGCAGGTAACAAACTGATCTCAGCCAATATAATTTGTCAAAACAATCTGCCATGAGCAGGTGTCAGATAATTATCTAAATGAACAGTTATGTAATGTAATAGACTAACTAGAAGTAGGTACTAAATAGGGAACTTAAGCACTTACACTTTCAAACTGCCCTTGAGTCATACATATGATACAAAAATTAGCTAATGCTTAGGGCAAGGTATGACTATGAATAGCAGTTTCCAGTTTTTTTAACCTAAATTTTGCTTTGTGAAAACACATGTTAGTTTTCATTCACACTGAACTCTGGTTACATCATTGTAATATGTCAATAAAATACAGTTTTATGTTTGTCAAGTGTTCTTAATACTATATCATAAATCAAAGGAATAAAAAAGTTTGTTATTCTCAAGTTATTGTTGTAAAACATTATATATTAACATATTAAACAGATTCGTATACTTATACAATTAAAATATGTACAACCAAATACAAAAAATCTTTCAATTTCCCATAAGTGAATAGTTTTACAACTTATGAGTGCTAGTCATATAATTGAATTATATTTTGTAATGGAAATTATCTGGTTTACTTTTTGAAAGTAAAATATACAAAATATATTTACAATTTACAATTGACAAATACCTATTTGAGAAATTATTATTGACCAATAAAGTTAGACATTAACATTGTCAGTCTTAATAGAGAAGTTTTCTTTGCTGAGCTGGTAAGTCATTTTTTATCTTGGTTAGTTTTATTTCAATAAATTACCTCACTATTAATAAGTTTCACAAGTAGTAACCAGGCTAGCTGGGTGGAACTCCATGGAGAGAAATTTCTTCCATTTAGAAGTTTTGTCTGCTCGGGACAGGATATTTTTTGTCTCTGAAGAGTCACTTACTTGTGATATCTTGCTTATATATAAATGTAAGCAATGCTAGGCAGCCAGTGGAGAATGTTATGAAAGAACCTGTGACTTCATCCTAACATTTCTCACAAAGCTGGTCCTTCAGAAGTGGCCACATATGCATAGAAGGAAGGACTCCTGGAAGAAAGTGTACCATGGAGCCTGACCCCATCCTTCTAATTCTTTGCAATAGTTCTGAGTTCTGGATAAGCATTGTCAAGAAGCAGTGGTTCTTAAACATTTGGCCTTAGGATCCATCTACACTGTTGAGATTATCAATGCCCCTCCAAAGAACTTGTGATTACATAAATTATATCTGTGAACACTATCATATTAGTTATAAAAATAAATATGTTTTAAAAGTACTTATTTTCTAATACCTTTAAAATAATGTTATATATGTTAATATGTTGCCAATTTTATTAAAAATATATATTTCAAAATGAAAAATTATATGAGTGGCAACTTTTATATTTTGCAAAAGTGTAACATATGACAAAAACAGATGAATTCTCACCTCTGCATCAATCCACTAAGATATATTATTTTTTAATCATGTTTAATTGTTATTCTAATACAGTTGTCCCAGTTTTCCCCCTTTGTCCTCCTTTGCCCATCCCACCCCCTGCTCCCATAGTCAATTCCCATGCTGTTGTCCATGGGTCATTCATATCTGTTCTTTGTCTAGTCCCTTCTCTTCTTTCTACCATTGTCCCCACCCCCCCCATATTATTTCAATTGAAGTATATGAAGAAAAGTCAACCTCTCAGATAAGTAGCTAGAAAACAGAGGGATGATTTAAAACTTTATAAATATAATTTTGGAAAACTTTTGGTAAAGCAAAGCAAAACTTAGCAAGTGGTAGATTCTTAAAATTGAGTTGGAATGTGGATCCAAAACAATATCGATAAACTTACTGTACACCCTTATATGAATACAAATTGGTCTATCAGGCATTTTGAATGAATATTTTATTTGTGCTTCTGCAACATAATGCATTGGTCATTCAGAAAATACTGGTTCACTGCTGAGTCATGTAGATCTCCCTAATGCACATTAGAAAATTCCACTGTACTTTTGTGAAAAAATGAAAGTGAAAAAGTCAAGTAACAACTCAGTGTTATTACAAACAGAATGTTGGTCTTGACAGATACCCCATGGAGGTTCTCAGGGCCCCCAGACTCTCCACATGATGTGTTTAGAATCTCTGCCATGAAAGTAAGGACAGTCTGGTTTCTAGACCCACCCTCAACATCAGTAACCAGATCAGTGACAATCACAAATACTCAGATATTAAAAACTTGTGAAGGGAGTTAGTGTGAAAAACCCCAGTGAGAAGGAAACTGCTCCTTAGCTGCCTTTTAAGAATGTGGACCAAGTATTGTCTGATGTGGTCTTTAAAGATAAACAGAAACCTGAATTTTTATGATAAATCTCCTGTTTTTTAAATGGTGTCCACTGTATGGGCTAACACTTAATGAACCAAGCAGAATGCCCCTGTGCATTAAGGCCATGGATTAGTCAGGGACATATGGCAGAGGACACTGTCTTGGTTTTGTATGTTTCTGAAAGCAAAAATCATTTGTGGAAACCATGACTGTGTAAGGTGTAGGAAGCTAAGAACTATAAGCTTTCATAAACTTGTTACCCTAAATCTGAATTTCTTAGTTGCTCTTAAGTATAGGAATCATGATGTGGTGGAATCAACTTCCCTGGGTTTACAAAATCATCACTAAAGCAGTGAACAAGAGTACTACAAATTGCGTTGGGCTGTGTATGCTGTACACAAAATAAGTATAGCAGAAAATCAGGTCCCTTGGGTGGATAGATCAGTTTCTCTTGTTGTCTTTAATCTTGGTATTCTTTTTTTTTTTTTTTGATGTTTTAAATTTATTTTTTTCACATTTTTATTGTGGTTCAAATACAGTGGTCTCCATTTTCTCCCCACACTCCCCTCTTTCCCAGCCATCCCCACCTCTCACCCTTGATCCTGCTCTCCTTTGATTTTGTCCATGTGGCCTTTATACAAATTGCTGGAAACCTTTCCCCTTTTCCCCCTATTATTCCCTCCCACCTCCCCTCTGGTTACTGTCAAATTGTTCTTAATTTCAATGTCTCTGGTTAAATTTTGCTTGCTTGTTTGTTTTGTTGATTAGATTCCACTTATATGTGGGATAATATGGTATTTGTCTTTCACTGCCTGGATTATTTCACTTAGCATAATGCTCTCTAGATCCATCCATGCTGTCACAAAGGGTAGGAGCTCCTTATTTCTTTCTGCTATGTAGTATTCCATCATGTAAATGTACCATAATTTTTTGATCCATTCATTTACTGATGGACACTTAGGTTGCTTCCATTCCTTAGCTATGGTAAATTGTGCTGCTATGAACATTGGGGTGCATAGGTTCTTTTGGATTGTTGTTTCAGGGTACTTAGGGTATAATCCCAGCTGGGTCAAAAGATAGTTCCATTTTTAGCTTTCTGAGGAGATTCCATACTGTTTTCCATGGGGCTGCAGCAGTCTACATCCCCACCAACAGAGTACTAGGGCTCCTTTTCTTCACACAACCTCTCCAACACTTGTTTGTTAATTTGTTTCTGATGGCCGTTCTGACAGATGTGAAGTGCTATCTCATTGTGGTTTTAATTTTCATCTCTGATGGCTAGTGATTCTGAACATCTTTTCATGTGTCTCTGGACCCTCTGTATGCCTTCCTTGGAGAAGTGTCTATTCAGGTCCTTTGCCCATTTTTTAATTGGATTGTTTGTCTTCCTGGAGTGGAGTCCTGTGAGTTTTTTATGTATTTTGGAGATTAAACCCTTGTCTGAGGTATCATTGGCAAATATATTCTTCCACAATGTTGGTTCTCTTTTCATTTTAATGCTGCTTCTTTAGTCATGCAGAAGCCTTTTATTTTGATTAGATCCCATTTGTTTATTTTATCCTTTATGTCCCTTGCTCTAGGGGACATATGGTGAAAATATTGCTGCATGGAATATCTGAAATTTCCCTGGTATGTTCTCCTGCATGACTTTTATGGTGCCATGACTTATATTTAAGCCTTTTATCTAACTTGAATTTATTTTTGTGTGTGGTGTGAGTTGGTGATTGAGTTTGTTTGTTTTTTTTTGTATGTAGCTGTCCAGACCTTCCAACACCATTTGTTAAAGAGGATGTTTTACCTCTATTTTATGCTTCTCCTTTTGTTGAATATTAACTGACCATAAAGACATGGGTTTATTTCTGGGTTCTCTATTCTGTTCCATTGATCTATGTGTCTGTTATTATGCCAGTATGAGGCTGTTTTGATTACCAGGGCCTTGTAATACAGTTTGATATCAGGTATTGTGATCCCTCCTACTTTGTTCTTCTTCTCAAAATTGATACAGCTATTCAGGGTCGTTTATGGTTCCATATAAATGTTTGAAGTGTTTGTTCTATGTTGTGAAATATGCCATTGGTACTTTAATAGGTATTGAATTGAATCTATAATTTTTTTTGGTAGTATGGACATTTCGATTATGTTAATTCTAATTCATGAACCCAGTATATACTTCCATTTGTTTGTGTCTTCCTTAATATCTTTCTTCAGTGTTGTGTAGTTTTCTGAGTCCCCTTGGTATTTTAAAGACAAACTACTGTAGACTTAGTAAGCTCTGGAATTTTATGAGCTATTTGAAAAGGCAATACAGTAAAATATAATGGGTGCCCTGATACTCTAGGTAGGTGGGAAACTATAATATTTATTTAAATTCATTTCAATATTAAAAAAGAGAGCTTAATTATTATTCAAGCTGGTGAAACAAGCTATACTAGCATATTATACTTAAATTTATATTATATTTATATAAAAGAAATATACTAGAATTATGTTTGCTATAATAATAAATATATTTATTTAACAATTGTTTAAGTAATATTTTATTTACATGTATTTATTTAAAAGTGTTTTATGAGTAATTATTTTATAAAATTATAATGTTACATGTTAGATATAACATTTAACATAGCATAATAGATGTTATATTAATATAACAAATATTAATGTAAACTTTATTCATAATTTATATTATATATTTATATATTTTATTTTAATAATATATGTGTTTGTACAAATGTATTTTATATAATGATATATCATATGTAATATAACACACATATATTTATGAATATATTACATGTCTATAAATATTATGTATTTATATATTGTATATACATATATATTCCCTGAAAACAGCAGAAAACATGAGAGAAATATCATATGCAATTACATTGGTTCAGTAGCTAGTGTCTAAAGATAAACCTCAAATAATTCTGTCTCTCTATATGTGTATGCCACCCTTTCATCAGGTGGTGTCCCCTCTCATCAAACTAGAGCTGGGCCAGTGACTGTGGCAGCAAGTGATGCTGTAAGGCTGCTGTAACTAAGCATCCATTGTGTACCTTAGCCTCTTGGAATATTTACTCTAGAGGAAGCCAGGTTACTCATAAAATATCTGGATTCCCTAAAATCACCATGCTGTGAGGAAGTCCAGTCTAGCCACTTGGAGTAGCTACCTGGAGAGAGCTTTCTGATCAGTCAAGAATTGTTCTGTCCATGAAAGCCCAGACACCAGATATATGAGTAAGAAAGCATTGTAGAATATTTCAGCCCAAATCAACACCACATATAGAACAAGTGAAAAAAAAAAGAAGCAAACAGCCAGAGCTCAAGGCTTATGTATGGTCCTAGTTCAGTTATCTTAGCTCTCTTTAACTGTTCTCTCTGTGCCTACCTGGATTCCTGATCTACAGAATCATGAGAATGATAAACATGGTTGTTTTATACATCTACTTTCTTGAGTGGCTTGGCACACATCAAGAGATAACTAAAATAATTATCTCTCAGTAAATACCTACTACATGTTTTACATAAATCATGGTGTTTAATTCATTCAGAACTACTATAATTTTAGTGTTATCTCCACGTAGTTTGTGGAAACTGAGAATCAGAAGTTACCTCCTGTCTTGATTAAATTACCTACACTTAAAGTCTTATAGCTAGGAACTAGGGATTAGCATCTAGGTTTCTTTGGGACCAATGGTCCTGGGCTTTTTCTACTTAACTCCTTTGCTACTCAGGTCTAGCACACAACATGGATAATATTCCATATTTAAACAATTAGTAGAAAATAATCTTTTCACAATTTTGCATCTCCCTCCCATAAATCTCATGCTTATCTTAAGATTGCAAATGTCTTTGACAGTGTAAAAGTACAAGTCACATGTTTGTTAATGGTTATAAATTAATTTCCATTTTATAATTTTAAACAAATAAAAGTCTTTGTTTAAAAGTATAAATGAATTTGACACGTTATATTTAGTATTGATTGAACTGATACCACTTGCATGCTCAGTATGGATAAATGGATGATTTTGAATACTTTGAGATGATATTTATATTTTCTAATAATGAGCTTTCTTCTTTTTCTTCTACCTTTAGTAACCCTCCCTAGGAAATGAAATAAAAGAGTATATGACTCTAATAACTAATTTCTTTCAAAAAGGAAACTTTTAAAATATTATTTTTTTATTTTTCATTGGTGATAACTAGCCTTTTCATTATGCATAATAGAGCCAAGAAAATAGCCCTTTATGTACTTGGTGGAGAAAAATTTCTGCATTGACTTACAACTACTGATTTAGCTAAATTTATGGGGTTTCTTTTTTTTTACTCTGAGAGTTATTTGTTCACCAAAATATCTTGTCTTTCCTTAATAGTAATAGTAACATAGCCTCTAGTTGCCCAGTTAAAAATTGCATTTTGTGCCTCCCTTGCAGCTATGTGTAACTATGAGATTAAATTTTAAACGTGTGCCACTTCCAAGTCTAGGCCTATAAACAGTGACCATGTATCCTATACAGTCTTTGTCCCTTTTCCCATGAACGTGCTTATGCCAATTTGAGCCACATAGATCAGGATAATGACCAAGGGTCGGTAAACAAATAGGTGTAAGAAATCCTGGGCCTTGAAGAGGAGCATGAAGCAGAGTTGTACCACCAAAATGAACTGTTCAATTACCTTCTATTACACAATGGAAACAAACTTTCATCTAGAAAGCCATTGAAATTCTGTAGCTCCTTTCTAATACCAGCTGAATCTCTAGCTTAATTAGTACACTGGCACTGTTCTTTCGAAATAAGCTAAGAACAAAATGTTTGGGAAACATGTCTATATATGTTATTAAAGCAATTCTCATTGTTTATCCACATGACAAAAATGGGACAAATTTATCAATTCTGAAGTATCACTGAAGAAAATGTATCAGTTCCAAACTAGACTATTCTATATTGTCGTGTGTATGTTTGCATGATTTTAAATTTTGGGTGTGTCCCCATAGAAAACTAGCTACATATACTGATGTTAGCATTTCAATAGATTTTTATTCAGTAGAATATGTGCAAGTAAAGAAAGGGTGGAAAAATTGACTAGTACTTTTGTCTTATTATTTTCCACACCTTTGCAAATAAGCCTGTCTTCAAATTTATTAATCTGTATAACTTGGTACAGAATAAAACATTAAAACCTTAGAAAAATCTCGTTTCATCCATGCTGTTGTGAAGCATAGGAATTCTTTCTTTTGTTCTGCTGTGTAGTATTCCATTCTGTAAATGTACCACAGTTTACTGATGGGCATTTAGGCTGTTTCTACCACTTGGCTATTATAAATAGCACTGCTGTGAACATTGGGGTGCACAAGTTCTTTGGGATTGTTATTTCAGGCTCTTAGGGTATAATCCCAGTAGTGAAATTGCCAGGTCAAAAGACAGTTCCATTCTTAGGCTTCTGAGGAAATTCTATACTGTTTTCCACAGTGGCTGCACCAGTCTGCATTCCCACCAACAGTGCACTAGGGTTCCCTTTTCTCCACAACCTTGCCAACACTTGTTTGTTGATTTGTTTATAAGGCAGTGAAAGACAAATACCATATGATCTCACCTATTAGTGGAACCTAATCAACAAAACAAATAAGCAAGCAAAACAAAACCAGAGACATGGAAACAAAGAACAAACTGATAGTAACCAGATGGGATAAGGGAGGAGGATAATGGGGGAGGGGGAAAGAAGAGGAAGGGTCATCAAGTAACATGTATAAAGGACCCATGGACAAAGACAACATGTGGGGGAAGGACTGAATGTGGGAGGTGAGGATGAGTAGAGAGGGGGGAGTAATGGAAGGAAATGGGGACAACTGTAATTGAACAACAATAAAAAAAGGATTTACACACAAAAATATAAAGTATAAAGTTAAAGTAGGCTTAAAAAACTTGAAAAATTAAGCAAAATAGAATGCTTTATTTCAACAACAAAGCTGACCAAAGGCAGTATATTTATCTTTTGGAGATGGGTTTGATAATGAAGGGTGAGGGTGTACACTATGTCAGATTGTTAGCATGAAATATTGGGAGTTATCTCTCCCTCCCAATTTCAGTAGTGCTTTTTTATTCAGCTTATTAACTGTCTGCATAGCCAGCTGGTTGAAGTCTAAGGGCACTTCAATGTGAATGAGCAAATGATTTGTAAACATTTAGAAGACTTGAGATAAGAGTATGCTTTCTACATACAATAGAAAAAAACTGTGTTATGTTTGGTAATATAACATTGTAAACGAAAGTAGATTTTCCAAATTGCTTTATTTAACTACATGCTTGGGATTTTTTTACCCTAACTCAAAATGGTACTTTTTTTAGATAAGTAAAGAAGAAGAAAAATCTCACCATGAATTGTTGGTCTACCATGCTCTATAAGATTTATAGGCTTAGTCATGATCATTCTATGAGGTAAGATTCCCATCAGATAAGCAAGGAAAATAGGTATGAGGTTATGTGACTTACCAAAATCATGTTGGTAATATGGGACTCAGAATAGTACCCCAGAAATCTATGGTGATTTCCACACTAATAACTATGTTATTAATGGGGAAAAAAAACAATCCTCTTCATCAACATCTTTTGTAAAAACATATCAATCAGTCTGTGTGGTACTTTCCAGTCTAACATATTGATTCTTAGTTACTAAAAGAATTTATACTTAGCAAGTTTCTTATAAGATGTTCTCTATTCTAAGACTTTGCATTTTTATTAATATGATTCATTCAAGGCACACATATCTTCTGGCTCCCTTCTCACCCCTGATTTTCACTACCACTTTACTATAGATCAAGTTTCTGGAACTCCTCTATTCTTCTTTTTTAGCCATGAACTCTATATATCATGTTCCCTCCCACTTTCATTTCTCCAAATAGAGCCTTAAAGTATCTCTATTCTGGCACTTCATTGGTTGATCTTTCCACTCCTTTCCTAGGCTCTGTGGTGCCAAACTAGAAAGATCACCTCACCGGCTCTCAATATCCTAGCTATTTATTCTTCTGTAATGCCTTTGGGAAAAATCCCAGACATTGATTGGATCTAAAAGTCAGCATAGTCTTCTTCCTATATTGGGATGATGAGTCCTGCTACAGAAAATCTTAAAACTCTATACATTGGTCCCAGACAAATTCATTGGCCTTGATTTGAGCTGATCTCTCAGTACTTTAAAGACTCTTTACTTGCTCTTGGTCTTGGTCAACTTGTCTCTATTTTCCTGAGAAAATATTCTAAATCTTCATATCCTTCCTCAGCCTTCTAGTCAATACTTTCTCTCTAACTCTCAAAGTGACACATTTGATAAATTTGAGGTTATCGTATGTGAACCACCTCAACGATATGTACATTCCCATTTATAAATATGTTTATATTTCTATATTGTGGGAAGCCACTGCTAAAATGATTCTTAATGATGCCTGCTTCTTGGTATTCAGGCCCTCATGTGAACTCCTCCTTTAGTGTGTGGAATGAACCAAATTACTTGCCTTGCCACTAAGGAATAGAATATGGCAAAAGTGAAATGCCACTTCTTAAATTATTTTAAAAATTGAGAATTTTCTCTCTCTTTGCCTTTCATTGGCTTGCTCACTTTGATGAAACAAATTGGATGTAAACTGTCCTATAAAGAGGCCCTCAGGACAAACAACTAAGAGGAATCTTTGGTCAAATGGCAAGGAATTGAGGTCTTCAGTATAAGAGCTCATAAGGAACTAACCTGCCAATGACCATGTAAGAGAATGTGAAAGCACACCCTTCCTCACTGGAGCCTTGCAGTCTCTAGCCTCCGCACACAACTTGACTACAGTCCATGAGAGAACATGAAGCAAATGACTCAGCCAAGATGCACCTGGATTCTAATGTACAGAAACTGAGAGAGAATCTATGTCATTTCAAGTCAGTAAGTTTTGGCACAATTCATTATGAAGAAAAAGATAACATGCATAAACCATCTTTTTCTATTAGCTTACAGTACAATATGCTCTAGTTCAACCTCTCCACCTAATCTCTTGATCATATGCCCTTCCAGACTTTGCTGTATCACTTTACTTTTTTCCTTCTTTGCTCTTAACTTTTCCATGTTTTCTCTTATTAAAATGAATTGCACTCTGCCCTGTGTACTCATTGACAGATGCCTTACTTCTCTACTGATTCATCTTACTTAAACTTCATAAAAACTATTCTGCGTTTGCTATTTCTAATTTCCCTCTTTTAATTCAAGCATTCAAGTAACCTGTTATAAATGGGCTTCCATCTCCATCTGGATTTACTATGTCAAATCCCATCATAGACATTCATATCATCATATCTAATGAATGATTTTCAGTGTCCAGGTTTTAACCTTTCTGCCTTTAAAAATCATTCATCAAATGAATGTCAACACTACTTTGAAAGTATTGATCCTTTTAATTTTCATGACATATTTAACTACTTGTTCTCATTCTACCACAGTGAGAGTTCTTTCTCAGTCTATTTCATAGTTTCTTTTCTGTTTCAATGGTCCTAAACTGGAGATTATTTGTTCCCTAAAGGGACATTTGGTAATGTGTGGATACAGTTTGGAAAAAACCAGAGCTGGCTGAAAATGCCACTGGATTCCAGTGGAATTCTGCCAGATGTGATGCATTGCACAGGACAGCCTCCACAACAAAAAGGCATAGGCATCATTAGTGCTGAGGTTGAGAAACTCTGCCCTATGTAATATCTAAAACTGTTTTTTGCCCAACATTTTAATTCTCATCCACTTTTACTTGGGAAGTCTTATCTGCTATTGTGGTTTTAACTACTGATTATATTCTGAAGATTGTCACATTTAGTATTCCAGTACTGACTTCTGATATTTTAAATTTTAGTATCCAATAGATATGTCTAATTAGATGTATCAAAAGCTGAACTCGATTAATATGTCCTGAATTGTGGATAGATTTATCCACAATTCAGGACATATCAGATAAGGGCTTCATCATCACCAAGCCCTTATTATATGAAATGTTAAAGGGACTTATATAAGAAAAAGAAGAAGATCAAAACTATGAGCAGTAAAATGACAACAAACTCACAACTATCAACAAATGAACATGAAAAACAAAAACTAAGCAAACAATTAGAACAGGAACAGAGTCACAGAGTTGGAGATCACATGGAGAGTTTTCAGTGGGGAAGGGAAGGCAAAGAATGGGGGGAAAAGTACAGGGAATATGAAACATAACTGGTAGGTACAAAATAGACAGGGGGAGGTTAAGAATAGTATAGGAAATGGAGAAACCAAATAACTTATATGTATGACTCATGGGCATGAACTAAAGTGGGGGAATGCTAGTGGGAAGGGGGATGCAGAGTGGAGGGGGAAGAGGGGAGAAAAATGTGACAACTTTAATACCATAGTAAATATAGTATACTTTAAAAAAAGAAATTAAAAAAGCATCTGGACAGCAAAAGAAACTGACCATGAAACAAAGACACCAACCTAATAAAAGAAGATATTTGCAAACAACAGCTCCAACAAAGATGTTAATATCCAAAATATAAAAAAAACTTAGGCAACTCAACACCAAACAAAAAATCCAATCAAGAAATAGGCAGAAGACCTGAACAGACACCTTTCCTAAGAAGACATGCAAATGGCCAAAAGATATGTGACAAAATGCTTAATTTCACTAGCTATCAAGGTGATACAAATCAAAACTACCCTTAAATACCACTACACACCTGTTAGAATGGCTATTATCAATAAGGAAATTGATAAGTTTTGGAGAGGTTGTGGAGCAAAAGGAACCCTCATTCATTGCTGCCAGTAAACCGGTACAGCCACTATAGAAAACATTATGGAAGTTCCTCAAAAAATTAAGAAGAGTTACCACATGACCCATAAAGCCTTCTTCTGGGTACCTGCCTGAAAAATTTGAAAACATTTATAAGTGCATCTCTATGTTCATTGCAGCATTATTCACAGAGACCAAGACCTAGAAACTTGTCCTTCAATAGATGATTGGATAAAGATATATATACACACATATGATATGTATATGCATACATACATATATATCTTCTTTATATATACACAATGCACACATTATGTATATAATACATATATATATATACACATTACATATATACATAAACAAGATGTGTGTGTGTGTACACACACAATGAAATACTACTCAGCCATAATAAAAGATGAAATTCTGCCATTTGTGACAACATGGATGGACCCTGAGAATATCATGCTAAATGAGATAAGTCAGAAAGAAAAAGCCAATAACTATGTGACTTCATTCATATGTGGGATATAAAACTGAAAGCAACAAATGAACAAACAAGAAAAACAACTAAATAAAGACTCATAGATATAGACTATGGTGTTTACCAGTGGGAAGGGGGTGGGGAGAAGTAAAGAGTAAAGAAGGTCAAATATATGGTGACAGAAGATGGTTTGACTTCGGATGGTGAGCACACAGTGCAATATGAAGGTCATGAATCATAGAAATGTACACTTGAAACCTATATAATTTTATTAACCAATGTCAACCCAAGAAATTTAATAAAAAGTATTTCCTCCAGTAACCCTGCATCTGCCAATATTGTCAATATCACCATGTGATTGACCAATCCAAAATCTGAGACACTCTTCCCTTTCACAACCAATCCTCAAGTCCTGGACATTTGCCCCACATACCTGATTATATTCCAAAATTCCTTACTTGTCTTGCTAATACTATTTTATCTTTTCAGTCACAGTTGAGGTGTCATTCCTTTAGGGACAGTGCCCTGGCTATAGACAGGGCCTAGTGTGAATCCTCTAAGCACCCTTAGACCCACGTCTCTAGCACAGTACTGAACTGCATTGCATAAAAAGCACCTGTTTATGTTTTTGTGCCCTCTGGTAGAATTTATGTTCCTCTAAGTACAAATGCACATCTTATTTCTTGTGCGAATCCACAGAAATCTAGTATAATGCATGAGAACTAAGATATTAAAAATAGTAGCTAATATAATTTGAGTAATTATTATATGCCCAGCAATGTATTATTTTATTCAATTCTTCTAACAAAGCTTTCATATAGGTATTATTACTATATCCATTTGTAAATAACTTAACAGAGAAGTTAAATAACTGGCCTAAATAACATTGCAAAATTAATAACAGACTAGAATTTAAAAATCATATTTCTAACTGCAGAATTAACCTTTTTATCCACAATATTATTTTTCTAGGATCCTGAAAAATCCTGATTTTTCTAGGATTATAGCTGCTATTCTATTTTGATCATGATATAGTTTACTACTGACAAAATTAATTAAATGTAGTTGATAAATTACTGTATAATACATTATAGTACACATAATAATATGTGTTATATATTGATGAATGTACCCATACATATTGATGTATGACATATTGGTATTAATATAAATTAAATTAAATTAAATTCTACATTTACAAATGTTTTGAGGTACTAAAATTGCAAAACTAAAATGATTTTAGAAAGAATAATTTTTCTTTTTAATGTACACAACCCTCAAATCACAGTTTCAAATGTTCCCTTGGTCTAAATTTGTTAAACTGAAATGAGAGGATGTAAGATTTCAGACAACTAGTGATAGGTGAGTAAAAACAGCATGGAGATTTGCAAGTTAAGACAGAATTTAAATTGTGCTACTAGAGCCCTGGCTGGTGTAGCTCAGTGGATTGAGTGCAGGTTGTGAACCAAAGGGTTGCCAGTTTGATTCCCAGTCAGGGCACATGCCTGGGTTGCGGGCCAGGTCCCCAGTGGGGGCGACGTGAGAGGCAACCACATATTGATGTTTCTCTCTCTTTCTCCCTCCCTTCACCTTTCTCTAAAAATAAATAAAATCTTAAAAAAATAAATTTTGCTACTGGATATGAAGCACATAAGAGCTCTAAGAGCATCTTAGACTAATAAAACATGTTCTCATTGAAGCTGGTGGGCAGAATCTAGACCAGCCCCAGCATTCCCAGGGAGGAAAAAGGGGACAACTGGATGATCTGGCTGTGTGGAAGGAACTGATCAAAATCTACTTAGTCTCAGGTTTACTGAAGGCCAGTGTTGGACCCATTTTTATGCTCCTAATACCGCATTCCATAGGTTTTTTTTATCACATTAAAATAAATGTTTGTTCTTTTCTGAAGAGGCATTTAAAAAAACAGTTTTCTATTATTTTTAAAAAGCATTGGAGGCAAAAGAACATGTTCTGGTTATTTGAACTCCTGCTACACACCTGTTTCTTTATAATCTGGAGCAGAAGTACTGTCCCATGAAAGAAAGATTTTCCATGACTTGTTTAACCTCTTTTTAAATAATTAAAGGTGCAGTGTAGTGATTTGTAACCTTACTTACAGTTTGCTTCTGTTTGTTTACCAGTTCTCTAATGTGTGTGAGGAGTTTGATGAATGACTGATGCTCACAGAACACATCAGGCCCTTTCCCCAGGGGACACCCATAGCCATAAAACAGACTTGAAATAACTCAGTTCATGCCTGCTCCCTACTCACGGTCCAGCTGGAAGACTTTTAGGCTTAGAAATCAAGACAGACTATCTCCAGAAACTGTAGAGATCAAGCACCTGGTTGCAAAATCATGATATTCAATAGTATAGGATGTTTTATCATGTGTTTCTTCTTTTTGATTATGAAATAAAAATACTAAAGAAAGATATATTACATAAAGGAAAGAATAGTGGCTATAGCCCTAGACAGAGATTTTTTCTCCTCTATGATTTTGAACATCTCAATGCAGGATCTGTTAAATGGGGGGCAATAATATTTATTTTGCAAAGGATATATGAATATTATATATACGAATGCACTGTGGCTATTAAATGTTGTATCTTCCTTAAATCAAAGCTATTTATTTCCTTGACCCAACTGTCTTTGTAGATAGGAAAAGTAGAAAAATCTGAAAGTGGAAATGCATTATAAAAGACAAAAACATTTTAACTGTGAACAATAAAAATTTTTATTATCTAAATATGTTGTTTGCCACACTAGCTCATTAGATTATTCTTACAAGCAGATGTATTAACAAAACACTACATATATCATAAATGTTTAGTAATGGCTTATGACTGGTGAATGAAACCTGAACAAGAATCTGGACCTGCTTTTCCCCTTAGAGTCTCTTTTGCTTTATTTAGGGGTCAGAGAAGAGGCTATGGGGACACAGGATGCTCTGGGCCTTCTCAGATCTGGGTTTTGTCAGTACTGAAATTATTGTGGCATGAAAAATACACTTTCTGGACTCACAGACCTTCTCTATTAAAAGTAAATTACTAGAGTCCCTTTGATGATTATAAAAATAATTCCTTTGTTGCAGAAAATTTGTATATATAGAAGGGAATAACAAATAATATAAATATCAGCTGTAATTCCACCAACCAGAGAAAAATATTTGTTAAAAGCTGTTTGGTAATTATTTTCTTCCTCCATGTGGATATGTATCTGTTTGTACTTAACTGTCTATCAGTCTGTCTGTCTACCTGCCCATCTGCTACCTTTCTAACCATCCATCCACACATATGCATAATTATATTACATGTATAATATATATATATACACATTAAGCAGAATTTGATAACTTCACTTAAAAATAAATTATGAAAACTTCTTATAATATTAAATCTTTAAACCATCACTCAATATTTTCATAGTATTCCAAAGTTTATATGTTTTAGATTATTCCTGATTGTTTGACTTGGGTATTTTCTATTCTTTAACATTATAATTTATGCTTAGTGATATCTATATGAAAACATCTCCAGGCATATATCTGAATATTTTCTTAAAATAAGTCCAATTACTGGATCAGATGGTAGAAACTTTGAAGAATAAATTTTTATTAGGGTTGTTATGTTTTGCAAATACATTCATTGCTTATTATTTACCTTTTAATTACTTTAATATAAAAAAGTTTTACAGGTACATTGTCAAATATGTCCATTTTTCCATTTCAGAGTTCTGTCTCTGTTTTATACTTAAAATGATCCTACCTTTTCTGAGTTTATACTTATTTTATAATTTTATAATGGGATTTATTTTTATAGTGGTGAATTTTATACAAAATATCTCAATACCCCTGGCAATCTCTTTGGTATTGGTGTGAAACAGTAACACAGTTTTCTTTGCTTCAGAGACCTAATCGATTTCTTCAACACAGATAAACTAGATCTTTCTTTCCTCATTGATTTAAACATCTACCTTTATCATTTACTAAATTCTTATTATATTAAGACCTCTTCTTGTTGCTTTCTGCTCTATTGATCTATTATTCTAAGAAGTTATCTGTTTAATTATTAATTTTTTGTCCACTTGCACACACCTTGCTGTACAAGATTGATCTACTGACCAGCGGCATCGCCATCATGGGAGCTTGTTAGAAATGCAGACTCACAGATGCACTTAATCAGAATCTCTACGTTATTCATATGTACATTAAAGTTTGAGAGGAACTGGTATACAACTGTTCCTTTAGCCATTAAGCCAATTCTTGCTTTACTGGCTGAATGACAAAAGAGTATGCTGAGGTTAGGAGGATCTGCTAAGCTAAATTTTCTCATTGGTTCACTGCATTTTTAAAAAGGCACTTAACCCACACAAAAGGGATACCTTTGCACATCTCTGTTGTCCCCCCAGCAAGTTCTCTTGTAATGTAAGACCACTTCTTTTAATAAAACTGCTTCCTGAAACTTCTGCTTATTTTTTCTCTTACAGCCAACTTAATCTGAAGAGACTAAAAAAATCATAATTCAAGAAATCAAAAGTATTTCAACTTAGGTACTTAAATTGTTTTAAATGTTAGCTTTTGATAAATAAAATGGCAATTCCAGTCCAGTTTATGCAATAAGAGTTGTTTAAGACTGCAGAATTTAAGTTTTTAGTGAACCATTTGTCTGCTACTATTGAAATGTAAGCATTAAAGCATTGTGAAACTAACTAAACCCTTACAAAAAAAAGAAGAAATTTCCTTCTTGTTTTAACAACATTGCTATTATCACATAGTGTGTTTCACATGATAAGCCATTCATTAAAGCATCACCTACTGTTTTTTAACTCCTCAGAACCAGCTAGAACATGATCTGTCTCTGCATGAAGACATTGGACCTCTGACCTTTTCTGCAGCTATTCCAGGCAAGTATAATAAACACAGTTCACTGGGTTTCTGTAAATCTCTGATTATGTTTACTGTGGAATCCAAGTGTTCATCTCTGGCAGAAAAAATATGGTTGATTTTTAAATATTATGTACAAACTCTAGCTACTAAGCATTCCATAATGAGCACTTTGGCAATTTAAAGCAAATTAGGGTTCCCACTAGGCAAGGACAACCTACACTGCAAAGAAAGATGGTATATTGTTAATGGAGAATATTCACCAAAAGTTTAAGAGAAATCCAGAGAGCTCTACTTATTGTAATTTGGGGAAAATTTATATTGTATTGGGACTTTGTATCAATATTAAACTCTCATTTTCTGTTTTTCAAATCTTATCTTATTGAAGGAGGCTAAGGGATCACAGCCCAAAATCAAGAGCTGTTTCTTAGGGGCATGCCGATTTTGGCAACAGGTTTACCTTTCACAGGATCATCCCTGACAGAATGGTTTAACAGGCCCAATGATGGCCAGCGGTTAGTTCAGAAGTGTATTAAAATGCGGAAAGAACTTTCATTTTCATCCAATCACAAAATTGAATCAGAATTGCACTGATCACATATGTCAAAGAACCAAGATGTTAGTGAATAACTCATGATAGGCAAATTATCTGCATTATTATTTATTTACATGATAATATACACATTATAAAAAAAGTGCAAAGATATAGATAAACATGAAAATATAAAAATAATTTTTCCTGCCATACAGAGATAACCATAGTTAACTATGGTCTATATTATTTTACAATTTATACACACACATACATACACACATGTATGTAAATCAATATATATGATAAGAATATATATGACATATAAAGGACTTCATACAGCTGTAGCATATATAGTACATATAGTATATGCTAAATAAAAGACCACATACAGTTACAGTTATAAATTTACATATATACATATATACATATTATTTGTTTATGTGAGGTTTAGACATGTTTTCTATATGGGTATGCTTATGTAGTATACAAGTCTATATGTTATATATGTATGTGTGTGCACATATTCTTTTTTAAAAGATTTTGTTTCTTTTTAGAGTGAGGGGAAGGGAAGAAGAAAGGGAGAAATATCAGCATTCAAGCGAAACATCAATCAGTTGCCTCCCACATGCTCCCAATGGGGACCTGGCCCACAATCCAGGCATTTGCCCTGACTGACAATTAAACCAGTGACCTTTCAGTTCACAGGAAGGCACCCAATCCACTGAGCCACACCAATCAGGCTGTGTATATATTTTGGGTGTCTGTGAGCGTATATATGATTTTTATTAAGTTGTTTTTAAAACTAATATATCACATACACATTTTTGTGTCAGAAGCTAATATCACTAAAGTGATAATATCATTTTAGTGATATTATGTTGTAAAAATTTCACTATCATTTGTTTCACAATGTTAGACATTTAAGTTATTTCTGAGTTTTTTATTATCATAAACAACATGGTAATGAAAATTATTTATATGCTATTGGATAATTTCCTTAAAAACAATGGAATTATTGGGTCAGTGCCTATGTTTTTTTCTGCTTTATGAAATATATTGCTACATTATCCTCCAGAAAGTTGGCATTAATTTGCCTTGTTCCTGACAATGTACTAGAGTAAGCTTTCTCACCTAAACCAAAGTAGATATTATTAAAAATTCATCAAGTTGTTAAACCCAAAACTAATATATTAATTACTAAGAAAGTTGAAAGTTGAATTTTTTCATATATTTCTTCCTATTATTTTATTCATTTTGTCGTTATTTGATTGTAGGACTTTTTTATACATTAAAAAGATTACCTAATACCTATTATATCTACAACAAATATTTTTACATTTTTCATTTGTCTTTCTCTTTGGGGTGGGATTTTTGTTTTGTGTTATGCTTTGCCAATCAGAAAAAAAAAATTAAATAGTATATGGCCAAATAGAGCAATCTACTATTTTCTGATGTCATACTATTAAACAATCCTTTTACCTTGCAATTTTAAAAGCACCAGCTTATTTTTGTTTCTTTTCCTAGGAATTATTTCTTGACATTTAACTCTCATGTTTTTCTAAAAATTACTGTGATGCTAAGAGTAAAGACCCATTTTTTCTGATAGTTATTGTCTCATCACTATTCATAAATCTATTACCATTGATTTGAAATACTGTCATCTATGATATACACATCTATTATACACTCACATACACAATTTTGTTTCTCAGCTTTCTTCTGTCTTCCATGAGCATTATTCTAGAATCCATTCCTCACTATAATTCTTATTATCAGCCCTGACTGATGTAGCTCAGTAGATTGAATGTGAACCAAGGGGTCGCTGGTTCGATTCCCAGTCAGGGCACATGCCTGGGTTGTAGTCCAGGTCTCCAGTAGGGGGTATGTGAAAGGCAACCACACATTGATATTTCTTTCCCTTTCTCCCACCCTGCCCTTCTCTCTAAAAGTAAATGAATAAAATCTAAAAAATATTATAATTTAGTATATTTTAATAGTTTGTAGTGAGATTTCTGCACTCATTATGTTTAGGTTTTAGAATTTCATTGCTTTTATTGCCTAATTATTTTTCAAATAATATTTAGAACATTCTCCAAAAGGGACACAAATTATTTCTTGTTTTATAGAAAGTTTCTACTTTTATAGGATTCCATTTATTTATTTATAGAGAGAGAGGAAAAGAGGGATAAAGAAAGGCAGAGAAATATCAATGTGTGGTTGCCTCTCATGCATCCCCTACTGAGGACCTGAACCACAACCCAGGCATGTGCCCTGACTGGGAATCGAACCAGTGACCCTTTAGTTTGCAGGTCAGCACTCAATCCACTCAGCAACACCAGCCAGGGCATAGATTATTTCTAATTTGAATGAACTTGCATTAAATAAGCTAAAGTTAATATCATAGTCTTCCTAAACAAGAACATAGACTTCTTTTCAATTATTTAATTTTCAGTTTCTCAATAAGTGCATAGTTTTCTACATGTATCTCTGATCAGTTTTATCCCTAGATATACTATATTTATGTTAATATTTATGGATTTCAGCCCTGGCTGGCGTAGCTCAGTGGACTGAGCGTGGGCTGCGAACCAAAGTGTTGCAGGTTCGATTCCCAGTCAGGGCACATGCCTGGGTTGCAGGCCTGACCCCCAGCAACCACACACTGATGTTTCTCTCTCTCCCTCTTTCTCCCTCCCTTCCTTCTCTGAAAATAAATAAATAAAATCTTTAAAATACAAATTAAAAAAATATTAATGGATTTTTATTTATTCACTTGATATACAGGAACAATTTTTTCTGCAAATAAATTTTATAATACATCATGTACAAAACTCTCATCTTTAGATGTAATTCTCTTGCACTTGATTTACTAAGAGTTTCTAGTGATATTATGATAATTTTAATTTTCAAGGGATTAATAATCAGATGTAAGAATATAACTTTTAAGATCCATGCTACCTGATGAGAGATTTCTTAGCCTAATTCATTTCTGGTAAACTCAATCATGTCAGTGTTTTCTTTTCATTTAGATTCAAACTTATCAAACTCAAACTTATCCACTTCCTCTACTCTAGTATCTATTGTTGAGAGGGTTCCATCTGGCATCAAGTAGAGGAACAGCCCCTGGTTTAAGACATCTGTTCTCTGCTGACGTTTTGAAAGTCCCTTTCCTCATTCACTGGCACTCTGATTTTCACTTAATTGTTCCATATCCCTTCCCTTTGTTCTTAATTACATTGTGCACCCTGTCAATTTATATGTGCATTCTATCATGATAGTATAAGGATGCCTTTGGGCTATAGCTCTTTCCCTTCCCTCTTATCTCTCACACTCTCTCTCTTCCCCCATTGCTCTCTATATGCCTCAACCAGCCATATACACTCTGCTGCCCTGATAACTTGAGGCCTGGGCAAATCTGTAAGGCTAGTGCCATTATGTGCATTTCAGTGAGTTTTATTTCATAGTTAATTTCCATTAATTTTTATTTAAGGAAAATTAATTCCAATGCATATGTCTAAGATCTTTATTTAAGAAATACTGTAAAATAATTATTCAAATAAAATATAAACTCTAAAGAGAGCAAGCTTTAAAAAAACTATATTTTAAATGACCAGTGGCCATACTTTGTTGAACTACCAAAAATATTTTCCAGTATTTTATATAGACCCTGTACCATCATAAATATTTATTTTACTTTTGGCAGTAAAGATAAAGTCCTATGGATAAGAAGAGCATTAAGACCTCCTCCACTTTTCTTGCAAAAATAAATAATCTTTTTATTTGTAAGTTACTGTAGTAGGTACCTGCTAAATTACTATGGTTATTAATAAGTGTGTGAACATTGCTAATAAACTATAATAGTAATGATAACTGACCCCTTATTCTTAAGCAACTAGATTCATATACCTACCCTACTACATGTTTTCTGTATGTTAACTTAAGATTTTTTGCAAACCTGTTAACTTGCTTTCATTACCTACAAGAGGAAACTCTTGACACAAAAAATTTAAGGAGTTTGACAAAGGCATACACTTGGTACATAGAAAGTGGATATACCATCTTAATCAGTCATTGTCCCTGCCTTTAGAGTTTCCATCTAATCAAGCACTGGTTCTGAAACCAGATTGCTTAGATTCAAATTCCAACTCTGTCAGCTCCTAACTGTGTGAACTCAGAGGAATTACTTAACCTCTCCTCAACTTCCTTTCCTTGAAATGCAAATAATAGTTTTAAACTCCTAGATTTGGTTTGAGGACTAAATAAGTCTATACATGTGATGTATTTATTGGCACATGGTTAGCAATCAATAAATGTTAGCAATTAGAAATACAATTATGTAACTGAAAGTATAACTGTATAATAATTATGCAAATTACTAGTATAAGCATATAATTATATTTATTAACATTGCTTCTAATTCAACAATTTTGTCATGCTATAGGTTCAGTCATTTCCCTCACGGGGTGTAATATTTACTAATCCTTTCTCTTGTAATTCATTTTAATTCTGTAAGATAGATGTTAATCATGCCACACAGAAGTCACAGTGGATCTAGCTGTGTGCTAGAGACATGAAGAATTTTTAAATATAACTTTATAGTTTATAACTCACTTTCACGTTCTCAGAGCCATTTACCTATATATTCCCACAAGAAAATGTTGCAATAAAATGCTTCATGAGTGTGTTCATTTTAAGTGAAAATGTACTTGAGACTTTGGGGCTTGAGAATTGCCTTTTATTTATTGGTCCAATAAAAAATATCATATTATCTACTTCATCTACTTTTTCCGCAAGGTGCAATATTGTTATGAATATATTCTGCATGCATTTATGGATTTTATCTTTATCAAATTCAACTTAAATAGCAATTTAATCCAAGAAATCTGGTTCAAATGGGAAAAAATAGCATGTGATCATTTCATATTTCTAAAAATCTGCTTTATTTTACGTGGAAGTGGTATTGTGGCTGTTTTCAAATCTGTGCTGTTTGTTTGAGAATATTATGTCTAGATTTTGATATAGGTTTCTTTATGATGTATTTTACTGAGATGTTTTCTGTGTTTACCTCTCACCATTTTTAATAGTTTTCTATTTCTTATGTCTAAATGTTCTTTCTTCTAATTGCCAAGTGCTGATCTAAGTTTGAATTTGATTTTGTTTTAGTCCTTTTAGTCAATTGAAATAGTCTTACAGTTAAGTAACCTGAATTAACCTCTCATTCCTGCTTAAGGAATACCTATTAATATGATTAAAATACTAAGTCACTCTTTTGTTAGGGATGCCAATTTCGATTGATACATAAAATTTTGCTTTTATCTCTGTAGCTTCACTGAGCCCTCATTATGTGACAGCAGTTTTAATCTGACAATAGGAGACTGAAAGTTGAATTTTGCCAAATGTGGTCAGGACTCCTGTAAGAGCAAAGTTTCAAATTCACATGTCAACAGTTGCTTTTCAGAAAACTTAAATGAGTGAGTTAACATAACACCAACAGAGAGTTAGAAAGATCTTGGGATCAGGAGAATGGATACCTCATTGAAAGGACAGCTGCTATGAAATTCATGTACTGCCAAGAAACAATACATTTACTGATGCCAGCTCTTTCATTTTCTTTTCTGGAAATTTAGATTTTTAAAAAAATGCAAAATCTCTCAATTTTAAACACTTGTAATGAATTCAATATACTTTGAGACACTGTGGTTAACAAACGCGCCCTTGCTGCAGCCATATGTGGCACGCAGGCATCTAGTTAGTAAATTTTGTTTGGAGGCAGTCTCATTTATAAGACAGAATTACAGCATAGGGTCTAGCAGAAGTTCCACGTGTTTGCAATTGAAAACCCCTTCTGCTTACAGGTTCTCCTCCCCTTACATCAAATAATGTCAAATTCTCTGAAGATTTCATGCAGGAAAATAAATGTATTTTATAAACCACGTGTCTGTAATTTCAAACTTAAATATTTTCTTTTATGACTCCCTCTAAACATAATTTCCTAATGAGAACCAATCCCTTTAAATATTTTGCTTCCTATATGTATCTCCTCAGTCCATATTAAATATTTTATTTAGTTCAGAAAAGAAAGCGTTATTCCTTCTTTCCTGCTTTGCCTCTTACCACTTTCAAATGTATAGCCATATTAAAGACTAATTAAAAGACTATAGATTAAAAATACAGCATTAAAGAAATGTAATCACGGACTTCTCTCAAATATGCATCAACCTTAGTGAGAAGTCCCTAAACAACTGGACTATAGGTTCAAAGCTATGGCTGGTCACAGTTTTTTCAACTAGCACATGAAAGTTTAGCCTGCAATCACCATACATAACATCCTAATGATGATTTTAGTGACAGAAGCTCGAAGACAGAGTGGGTGCTTTTCAGATGCCTTATATTGTCTTTAAGACTTTGCAGGCCTTGAGTGCTGACCGATTTGCTTGGCTAATTTAATTCATTTGCCTCAGCCTCTTTTCCTATCAGTTTCTCCAGCTTTTGAAAAGATTTTTTTTATCCTCTCTGCACCTCCCTTCCCTGGCTTTCTTTCTGGTTTAAGTATTGCATTTGTTCCCTGGCTGGTGTAGCTCAGTGGACTGAGCACAGGCTGTGAACCAGGCATCTCAGGTTCGATTCCCAGTCAGGGCACATGCCCAGGTTACAGGCCATGGCTCCCAGCAACCACACACTGATGCCTCTCTCTCTCCCCACCTTCTCTCTCTAAAAATAAATAAATAAAATCTTTAAAAAAAAGCTGAAAACCAAAAAAAAAAATAGTATTGCATTGTTATTTCATCTTTATGTAGTAACCTAATTTCATCCAAAACTTAAAACTCTCTTTTATTTAAGAAGAGCTTTCAGTTTGTTGTTAGCTTACTGGTTCATATGCCATAAAAATAAATAAATAAAAATATGACTGTTATTGTGGGAACATTCCAATCATTAGTGCTGTTACCAGATTTTCCATAGTTATTCAATATCTTAAAGTTATTCATTTCCCCTCTGGGTGTATTTTTGGACTAAAGTAAAAGCTTTGACATAAATATTTACTTTTCCCATTAAATTAGCAATCATTTATAAAGGAAATAAAGCCAATGCATACCTAACATTTCATGTCTCACAACACAACTAATATTTCAGATTTTCTTTCTCATTTCAGACCTTACTATGATCTCCCACCTATTGCAGGTAGAACAGAAATCATCACCACCATTTTTCAGAAGGGAAACCAATGAACAGTGGATGGAAGGTGATGTCGTTAAAAAACAGTGAATGTTACCAGGTAAACAGACAATTGGCTGCATCTATCCTCATAGACAAGGCATCTGGATGTTTAAAGAACCTTGGAAAAATTCACAGATCCTCTGGTCTGATCTTCCCAAAACAGTATTATCATACTGTGCACTTAATGTTTACATTTGATTTTTTTTGAGGGGGGTGGATTAAGACCCTGGTCTATCCTATTAAATTTAGACTCCTTCATTTTCTACTGAAGAGCTAAGTGCACTTGTCACCACCGTATGTTGCCACTTCAGTTTTTGTTTGTACGCTCGTGTATCCACTCCTACTGATAATTATAAGCCAAAAATAAATTCAGGCACAGGAATGAAAAACATGAATAATATTTATTTTGTAGCTTTAAATGTTTCCATTTCTAGGTTTTCAGAGATGAAAATGGAGTAGTGCGTTGGGAAATGAAGTGAAAGCTGAAGCTAGAATTTACTGTCATGCTAAGACACTTGTACTTTGTCCTAAGGACCATGGGTAGACTTTGAAGGCTGAGAGAAAGGGATAGGGAGAGAGAGAAAGAGGGAGAGAGAGAGATCTATACCATGTAATACAGATAACTTATGGAAGCATAAAGGAGGAAGAAGAGAAAGCCCCCAAGGATAGCACTTAGGAAGATGTTGCAAGAGACCACACCGGTCCTTACCAGCCTGATTTCCAAGGAAAATCAGATCAATTACTCTCTTGCTTACAATCCCAACATCCTTGCCTCTCTTGCTTCTTTATTGTACTCTAGTGAACCACAATAGTGGCTTAATTCAACTTTCTCCTGCTCTATACCTATCCATGGCTGGATAGAATCACACAGCTTACTACTTGTTCTTGCCTTAAATTCATACACAAGAACCTTAATGTTGTCAGACAAACACACTTTCCTTTTTTTATCTCACTTTCCTAGATTACTAAAACTTTCTCTCTACTCATAACTCCAACACCTTCCCCCATAATCCTACATTCAACTGATTACCAGGCTTCCCACTCCACTGAAACACTTGAAGCAGTAAGAAGAAAATTTTCACAAAATAACACATCTATCCACCTAGCAACTGAAACCATATAGTTCCATTACTATTAATATGTGTGTGATAGTGTTACTGGACAGGGGACCTGGCCCTGTGCATGTCCTCGTAGGGCAAGCTGGTAGTAATGTTTGGTTCTTGACTTTGTAAAATGAAGATTTCACAAGTCCTGGTGATGTTGAGAGTACATTTATTAAAACTGGGAACAGTGAAACAACGAAGGGCTTAGTGTAGAAAAAGCAACAGGAGAGCCCAGGTTGGACTGCTTTAACTCACTGGGAAGTCAGAAAAAAGGGGACCTTGGAGACACATTCAGGAAATTAACCTGGGATAAGTTGCTGCTGCCCAGTGCTCCCCTGGTTGCAAGTCTCATGGGGATTATGAGAGTTTAGGAGATGCACGCCTGTGAAATAGGGAAGGAGGAAATAGAGGAGGAAGGGAAAGGTGAAGTTGTGCTCCCCAGAGGGAGAGCTCACTGTGGGTCCTTTGTTTTGAGGGTTTTTATTTCTCTTTTGCAGGCAGGAATCTTAGGAAGGTCTCAGGGGAGGGTTTCGGCAGAATATGCATCCATTTTCCAAGTGTACTCTTCCAGGGTTGTGGTACCCACTGAACCTTCAGTGACAGGGCAGGGGTTTGTTAGTCATTGCAACTGGTCCCGGCTTTGCCCACCTGGCCATACTGCTTTTCTGGTCCTGGAGCTGAAACACAACTGAGGCCTAGATCTCATCGCTAAGGAGGTGACCTTATGCCTCTGACTATAAATTGCTAGGCCAGTTTGTTCAGCTTGTCTCAGTTTCCTCATTCTACTTACCAAGGACTTCTCCTAGCTTCTTACTAAACTGCCTCAATAGATATTCATGTGTGGGTAGATGGAACGATATTGATACAGACAGATGTAGACATACACAGACACAGGCCCAGATACAGACACAGATAACGGGTTCACGTATAATGTCAACCCCTGTGTTTGTAGACTAGACACAATCCTCTTCACTCCAAGATATACCATCAATTCTCTCATGTAAACATAAGCTTCCCTCTCTATATATACTCCCATTATTATATAAAATGTTGTTTTTTCATCTTAATCTGTCTTTAAACCCTACTTCCCTTTCCTGTTACTACTCCAGCACTCTGCTCCCCTTTACAGGAAATGTTCTCATACGTATTGGTCAAACATGCCGTGACCAATTTCTCTACTCCCATTTTCTATGAAGCCCACTTGAATAAAGTGTTTAATTAGAAAAACCATAAACACTGCTTTGTCAAGGTCATCTATTATCTCCACATGGCTGTTTCCTAGTTCTCAGTTTCTATCATCCTAGATCTAGAAGCACTTTACTCAGTCATCTTCCAGGATGCCACAATTTTTTTTATATTTCCCCCACTTCACTGTTTGCTTCTTCCCAAACTCCCTGAGTACTTTCTCTTACATTCCCAAGCTCATAATGTGGATGCCAAAGGACATCCACACTAGTCTCTTTTGACCTATACTCACTTCTTCCCCTGAAAGCCTCATTTAGGCTCATAGCTCTCTCTCTCTCTCTCTTTTTATTTTATTGGATTTATTGGGGTGATACTTATTAATACAATTATATAGGTTTCAGTGTACAATTCTAGAATATATCTTCTGTATATTGTACTATGTGTTCACCAAAAAAGTTAAGTCTTCTTCCATTACCACTTATCCTACTTTACCTTTCTTTATCTTCCCCCATCCTCTTTCCCTCTGATAATCACCACACTGTTGTCTGTGTCTATGAGTTTTGTTTTGTTTTTTGCTTAATTCCTTTACATTTTTCACTCAGCCCACAAACCTCCATCCCCTTTTGACACCTGTCAGTCTGCTCTCTGTGTCTATAACTTAATTTCTATTTTGTTTGTTAGTTTATTTTGTTCATTAGATGCCACATATAAGTGAGATCATATGGTATTTGTTTTTATCTTACTGGATTTATTTCACTTAGCATAGTATTTTCCAGGACCATCTATGTAGTGGGGCAAGGTAAGATTTCCTTCTTTTTAATGGCTGAGTAGTATTTTGTTGTGTAAATGTACCACAGCATTTTTTTTTCATTCATCTACTGATGGGCACTTAGACTGCTTCCAAACTTTGGTTAAAGCTGCAATGATCATCTGGGTGCATATATTCTTTCATATTAGTGTTTTGAGTTTCTTCAGATATATTCCCAGAAGTAGAATCACTTCTGGAAATAAATGGAACTGGGCTAAGACAGTTTCATTTATAATTTTTGAGGAAACTTCACAACTTTTCCACAGTGACTGCACCAAAGTGCATTCTCACCAACAGTGCTCAATGGTTCCCTTTTCTCCAAATCCTCACCAACACTTGTTGCTTGTTGATTTATTGATAATAGCCATTCTGCCTGTATGAGGTGATACCTCATTGTGGGTTTAATTTGCATTTATTTCTCTGTTGTTTAGTGATGTTAAGCATTTTTTCATATACCTATTGGCCATCTGTATGTCTTCTTTGGAGAAGAGTATATTCAAGTCCTTTGTCCATTTATTTTTAAATTGGATTGTTTGTTTTATTGGTGTTGAGTTTTATAAGTTCATTATAAATTTTGGAAATTAACCCCTCATCAGATGTATCATTGGCAAATATGTTCTCCCATACACTGAGTTGTCTTTTCATTTGGTTGATGGTTTTCTTTGCTGTGCAAATCTTTTTAGTTTTATGTAGTCCCATTTATTTATTTATTTTTGTTTCCCTGCCCAAGGCAATATATCAGAAAAAAATATTGCAATGAGAAATAGCTGAAACTTTACTGCCTATGTTTTCCTCTAGGATTTTTATGGTTCAGAGTCTTACATTTAAGTCTTTAATCCATTTTGAATTTATTCTTATGTATGGTGTAAGAAGCTGGTCTAGTTTTATTGTTTTGCATGTATTTGTGTAATTGTCTTAGCACAAATTATAGAATAGACTATTTTTAGCCCATTGTAGGTTTTTCTGTCTTAGTTAAATATCAATTGGCCACAAATGTGTGGGTTTCCTGCTGGGCTCTCTTTTCTGTTCCATTGATCTCCATGTCTGTTTATATGCCAGTTTTGTGTTGTTTTGATTATTATGGCCTTATAGTATAGTTTGATATCAGGTAGCATAATTCCTCCACCTTTGTTTTTCTTTCAAGATTTCTGTGACTAAGTGTTTTTTGTGGTTCCATATAATTTTTTTGAATATTTATTCCAGTTCTGTAAAATACACCATTGGTATTTTGATACGAATTGCATTGGATCTATAAATTGCTTTGGGTAGTATGGACATTATAATGATGTTAATTCTTCCTATCCTTGAATATGGTATATGCTTCTACTTATTTGTATCTTTTTAATTTTTTTCTTCAGTGTCTTACACTTTTCTGAGTACAGGCCTTTTAAATCCTTGGTTAACCTGATTCCAAGGTATTTTATTTTATTTTGGATGGAATTATAAATGAGATTGTTTTCTTAATTTCCCTTTCTGATAGTCCATTATTGGTGTGTAAAAATGCAACTGATTTTTGGATATTTATTTTGTATCCTATTACTTCTTTGAATTTATTTATCAGGTCTAGCAGTTTTGGGGGGGTTGTGTGTGAAATCTTTAGGGGTTCTCTATATACAGTATTATGTCATTTTCAAATAATGACAGCTTTACTACTTCCTTTCTAATTTGGATGCTTTTCCTTTCTTCTTTTTGTCTGATTGCTGTGTGTAGGATTTCCAGTACTCTGTTGAGTAAGAGAGGTGAAAACAGACATCCCAGTCTTGTTCCCATTCTTAATGGAAACACTTTTAGTGTTTTCCCATTCAGTATGATGTTGGCTGTGAGTTTGTACAGATGGCCATTATTACATTAAGGTATGTTCCCTCTATTTCCACTTTTCTGAGATTTTTTTCACAAATGGGTGCTGATTTTTATCAAATAATTTTTCTATGAATTGATTTGATCATGGATTTTTATCATTTATTTTGCTTATATGGTGAATCACATTTATTGATTTGCAAATAGTACACCAATCTTGCATCCCCAGGATAAATCCCACTTGATCATAGTGTATGCTCTTGTTAATGTGTTGCGGGATCCAGTTTGCTATTTTTCCTAGGATTTTGAATCTATGTTCATCAGTTATATTGCTCTGTAATTTTCCTTCTTTGTAGTGCCTTTACCTGGCTTTGGAATTAGGATAGTGCTAGCCTTGTAAAATGAACTTGAGGATCTTCCCTCCTCTTGAATTTTTTGGAATAGTTTGAGATGGATAGGTGTTAGTTCTTTGAATGTTTGGTAAAGTTCACCTGTGAAGCCATCAAGTTCAGAATTTTTGTTTGTTAGGAGTTTTTTTTTATTACTGCTTTGATTTCACTAGGTGTAATCTGTTTATTCAGATTTTCTGATTTTTTTCTGGTTCAGTTTTTAAAATTGTATGTTTCTAGGAATTTATCCATTTTTTTCAGAATGTCCAAATTGTTGACATATAGTTGTTTATAATATTTTCTTACAGTCCTGTGTATGTCTTTGGTGTCAGCTGTGACTTCTCTTTCATTTCTGATTTTATTTATTTGGCTCTTCTCTCTGTTTTTCTTGATGAGTCTCCAAAATTTTGTCAATTTTGCTTATCTTTTCAACAAACTGATTCTGGATTTCATTGACCTTTTGCATTTTTTAGACTGTATTTTATTTATTTTTGCTCTGAGCTTTACTATTTCCTTTCTTCTACTAATTTTTGGCATTACTTATTGTTCTTTTACTAGTTTCTTTAAATGTAAAGTTAGATTGTTTTTTGAAATTTTTCTTATTTCTTAAGGTAGGCCTGTAATGCTATATGAGTTTCCCTCTTAGTACCACTTTTGCCATGTCCCAAAGATTTTGTATAATTTTGTCTTCATTTTCATTTGTTCCAAGGTATCTTTTGATTTCTTGCTTGATCTCACTGTTAACCCATCCATTGTTTAGTAATATGTTATTTAGTCTCCATGTGTTTGTGTATTTTCAGTTTTCTTCTTGTGATGTATTTCTAGTTTTCTACAATTGTGGTAGAAAAGATGCTTGATATTACTTGAATCCTCTTAAATTTTTTGAGACTTGTTATGAGGCCTAACATGCCTCCTATGCTAGAAAATGTTTCATGTGCACTTGAAAAGAATGTGTATTCTGCTGCATTGGAGTGAAATGCTGTAAAAATACCAATTAAATCCATCTGATTTAGTGTGTTATGTAAGGCTTGTCTTTCATTGGTGATTTTCTGTGTGGAAGCTTTATCCATTGCTATCAATGGGCTTTAAAATTCCCTATTATGACTGCATTACTGTTAATCTCTCCTTTTATGTCCATCAAAATTTGCTTTATATACTTAGGTGCTCCTCTGTTGGTTAGGTGAATATTTAAAGGGTTATATCCTCTTGTTGGATAGCTCTTTTTATCATTATTTTGTGTCTTTCCTTGCTTCTCTCTTTTCCTAATGATTTTATTTATTTACTTACTTATCTACCCATTTATTTACTTATTTATTTACTTATTTATTTATGTATTTAATTTACGAGAGAGGAAGAGAGTGAGAAAGAGAGAAACTCTCCCATTGAACGAATGGGACATGCCTTCATACATGTCCCAACAGGACAAAATCCATCTCCCAGGCATGTGCCCTGACTGTAAATAGAACCAGCAGCCTTTCACTTTGCAGTATGATGCCCAACAAACTGATCCACACCAGTCAGGGCCTCCCTTGTTTCTTACTGTAGAGGTGGGAAAAATTAGGTTTTCAATTGTTTATATGAAAAAATATATGCAGACAATCATTGTAGCAAGAAAGAATAAACTCTGTTTAGCATATTCACAACTGTAAACCTAGTTTTTTCCACCTCTATATAGCTTTTATTTTAAGGTCTACTTTGTCAGAACTAAATATTACTACCCCAGCCTTTTTGTTTTCATTTCTATTTGCATGAGGTATCTTTTCTCATCTTTTTACTTTTGTGTGTATCTTTCACTCTGAGGTAGGTCTCTTGTAAACAAGCATATACAGGATCTGGCAGATGTAATGCCTGCTTGAATGTGGTTGCTTGGGTAATAATATGGGTGTAATAATGTATAGTTTTAATTTGAGCCTATCACCTAAAATTTCATATGGTGTGCTTGAGCGTAATATTGTTATGTTACAGAGTTACTTGGTTATAATTTTGTAATAAAAGAGGAGTGTTATTTGTGCTGAACCCTATATGTAAGTCTTGCTTTCTTATCCATTTAACAACCCTATTATTGAAGCATTTAAGCCATTTACATTTAAGGTGATTTTTGACAGATATGTATTTATTGCCATTTTTTAACTTTCTTCTTCTTCCCCTTCCCCTCCTCCTCCTCCTCCTTCTTCTCCCTCTTCTCCTCTTCCTCCCTACTTTCTCCTCCTCCTCTTCTTCCTCCTTCTCCTTCTCTTCCTCCTCCATCTTCTTCTTCTTCAAGAACATTCTGTAACAAATCTTGTAATACTGGTTTGGTGGTAACAAACTTCTTTAGCTTTTTTCTCATTTGTGAAGCTCTTTATTTCTCCTTCAATTTTAAATAATAGCCTCACTGGGTAAAATGACCTTGGTTTTAGGTCCTTCCTTTTTTGTCATATTATTTACTTCATGCCAGTCCCTTTTGGCCTGGAATGTTTCTGTTGAAAAGTCAGCTGACGATTTTATGAGAGTTTCTTTGTAGGTATCCAACTGCTTTTCTCTTGCAAACTAACTGTTTTACTTGCTGTTTTTAATATTCTCTTTTTGTCTTTAAACTTTGGCATTTTAATTTTGATGTGTCTTGGTGTGGGCCTCTTTGAGTGATCCATTTTGTTTTGGATTGCCTGTACTCCCTAGGCTTGTGTGTCTTTTTCCTTCTCCACATTATGAAAGTTTTCAGTTATTATTTTTTTCAAATGTATTCTTGATCTCTTGCCCTCTACCTTCTCCTTTTTGTACTCCTCTTATGTGGATATTGTTGTGCTTCATGTTGTTCCAAAGGCCGTTTAAACTATGTAAAACTATGTATATATTTTTTTTATTATCTTTTCACTTTGCTGCTTTGATTAGGTGTCTTGTACTATCTTTCCTCCAAATTACTGGATTGATCCTCTGCTTCATCCATCCTACTGTTTATTTCTTCTATTGTATTCTTTATTTCATCTATTGTATTATTCATTTCTGACTGTATTTTATAACTTTTATGTCACTTTTTAATGTTCTCTATCTCTTTGTTGAAGTTCTAAGTTCCTAGACCATCATAACCATTTTTTAAAATATTTTATTTACTTATTTTTAGAGAGGGAAGGGAGGGAGAAAGAGAGAGAGAAAAAACATCAATGTGCGGTTACTGGGGGTCATGGCCTGCAACCCAGGCATGTACCCTGACTGGGAATTGAACCTATGACACTTTGGTTCACAGCCCGTGCTCAATCCACTGAGCTACACCAGCCAGGGCCCTTATAACCATTTTTTTAACTCTATATCTAGCAAACTGCTTGCCTCCATTTCATTTAACTCTTTTTCTGGAGATACTCCTGTTCTTTCATTTGGGGCATGTTTCTTTTTCCATTTTGACTGCCTTTTTGTGTTTTTTTCCCCATATATTTGGTAGATCTGCTATTGCTTCCAGTCTTTGTAATGTGGCCTTTTGTAGAAGGTGTTCTGTGGGGCTCAGTGGTGTTGTCTCCTTGATCACCTGAGCTGGGTAATTCATTCAGGAGTGATTTATATGGGCCCTGCTGTTGTAACTGAGTCTTGATTGTTATTGATCTATTCATGTATGGGATCAACCCTTAGGCTGTCTGACTGTGAGAATCAACTTGTACCTTAGTGTATAAGCTGATTCACAGGTGCTGAGCACACAAAGCAGAATTCACCTCAAAAGGCTCTGCTACCTGCCATGATTGCTATTTGGATATGCCATTTGCAGAGTTAATTAGATCCTGCTGTGATGTTGTCTGAAACTGACCACTGGGGTTTTGGTTCTAGGCCTCTTTGGGGGTACTTGTTGCAGACCAATATCAGATGCTGCCTGTGACTGACCCTGAACAAACTTTTTGGAACTATAAGAAATCTACAGTTTATGGCTGTATCTGCTGAACTGTTTGCACATAAGAAAGACCAAGCTGTGCACCAAGGTCTGCCTTTTTGAGCTCCAGATTTAGGGGCAGATCAATAAAAATTCCAAATCACCTCAAGTCTGCCTCTGCCTGCTTCTGCCTGTTGGTTGCCTGTTAAACTCTGTCACTTAAGAGCCTCTTGCAGTACTGGAGTTGCATGATATAGGTTCTCATGAGTCACCAGATCAGGGTGAGTGGCGTTCACCAGTTTGATACATGTGTAAACTCATGGCCAATGTGGGGGCTGAGTCCAGTCTGCAATTTTCTCATGGTGTATCAGGTCTAGCTGCCATCTGCTGTGTGCTCGCTCATGTTTGTGGTGGAGCAGTGTCTAAGGGGTTGTCAGGGTGAGGATAGCAGTTTCAGGCTCATAGTTTTAAATATCATCTATGTTTATGACTCTCAAAAATGCTAAAATTTAGATTCCACATTTCAAAGATTGAATTCCAATTTTCTGCAGCTATATATATTTATATTAATTGAAGTTGGAGGCAGTTTGAGATGAGTATAATCTCAAATGACTACAAAATATTCTCAATATGTGCTAAGTATTCTTATTAAACCTAATTTTCACACCAAAGCTGTTATCCTATGTATTTTTTTCTCTTCCCCAGATTCCAACTATGAAAAAGAGAGGCAGCAGAGAAAAGAAAAAATTAAACTTTTCCAGGGAGAAATAATTTATTTCATGTAATCCATAATATCTCCCCTCCCCAAAAGACTTGTACTGGTAATATATTTAGAGTTCTACACAAATCAAGTTTAAAGAAAAGTTAAAAAAAAATAAGATACTTATGTGCTGATAATCGGGAAAGAAGAATTAATTGATTGGTCAAGAATTCTATGGTGAAACATTTATAAAGCATGAGAAATTTGCATGGTTGCTATTTAAAAAGGCTAGATAATAACACTTTATAAGAAAATAAATGAAAATGAAAAAGCCTTTTTAACCATACGGCTGCATACACTTACATAATCTCCAAACTGAAAATCTACTGTGAATTACTCATTATTTAAGATATATATATATATATATATATATATATATATATATATAAAATATTCCAACAGTTATTTTTCTTTTGCCAAAACGTCTCTTTCATACAGCTGAAGTTCAACTGTATTTGTATTTCACACAGTTTTGTTGTTCACATAGATACCCATTGAAAAATGATGACTATTTAGAAATTTTAAAGTGTTTTCCTTTCCAGTTTGGCTGACCAAGTTAACAGATGTCTCATATAAGATTTTTTATACTAATTCTTTCTGATGTTAGCAACATTTCAATAGAGACAAAATTAGCCTCTCCCTCCTCTTTGCTTGAAGAGTTTCTAATCCTTTTTTTCTCATTTTTTTTTGCATTTTAGAATTTTTGTTTTTAGGTCTTCATAATCTTGTTTGTTTCCTTATGGAAATATCTATTGTCAATGTGAAGTAGCTAATTCATGAATCATTGATTTGATCTATTATTTAATGAAAAAGAGTCAAACATCTTAGAACCTATACTATGGTCTTGTTGTTAAGTAAAATGTCTAATAAATTCATCGTGGGCCTGTATGTGAAGAGAGGTGTAGGTTTCTCAATTATTTGTGTTATTTTCCTGGTTTGTATATAATAAGACCTAATGAAGACTTTTTGCTTCTTTTTGCTTTTTGTTTGTTTCACGAACATCACACTTCAAAAGCAAATGTACCATATATAACAAAGTTAGCATTTCCTAAGGAGTATTTTTTAGCATTTAATTTCTTAGTGTTATTAGAAAAGCTTCACAATAGAGAGGAAGTGAAAATTATTTGCTAAAATAAAATGTTAGGACTATAAAACATTTTAATTATACATAAAAATTCCTACTCAGAATTATCTGAAGACGTCTCTTCCTTTCTTAAATCTAGGTCTGCTTTGTGCTTTCATGGAGTCTTCCCTCATTCTCTTCAGGTCACATTTCAATCATAACAAACCAAGAGATTGGTTGTTAAATACTTGATCAACCAAATGTTTTAATTTGGGCACAGTGCCAAGTTACCAATTTCTCACCCTTATCCCCATTTAATTGACTGATGGATCCTGAATGGAATAGTGATCCAAGCTCAATTAAATGTTATCTGGGGTAGGAAACACACAATAATGACCATGTTTTCAATAAAGCAGGCCAATAATGTAGGATATTATTCTGGCCCAATCTTACCAAAATCACTATAGTCTTCAACTATGGAACTCAGAAAACACTCATCCCTCTATACTGAAAGGATGCTTAATTGGCCTTTGGATTGCTATGTATAATTTTCAGAACTTCTGAACAAAAACAAACAAGATGATACAAACACTAGATGATTAATAAATGAAAATAAACTCATAAAGTGATTTCCTCAGTATCAGGAAGGAAAGATGTAAGCAATTCCTAGAAGACATTCAAGTACATCTGCCCATATCAAGTCCGTCTGTTAAGATATTTTCAGTACACATTCCTATGAGATTTCACCCTGGCTGGTATGGGACTTGGATGAGAATTAAACTCTGACCTCAATGGTTTCATAGGAACCTCTTTATGGAGAAGCAAATTAAATTTATTAAGGCTATAAATGATTAAGGCCATCAATGACTCAAAGTGATAAGGAGTGGGGCATAGTTACCAGCAAGGCTCCTGAAGTTGGGCCAATAGGTTAAGATTCTGGGTTCACATTTACTTGGCCAATTTCTATATATACAAAGTTGTAATGATAACAGTAAAATATCTATACATTTTTTTCTAAAGAGTAAATGAGATGTAGTATATAGAGTATATATCACAGTGTTGGACATATAGTACACCATCAATAAATAACATTATTATTGATCCAAGACAACAGAAATCTGAACTTCAACTCTGTGCCAATCAACTCTATTATTTAATCATGGTTATAGAATATTAAATGAATCTCAGTTCTTGACCTCAAAGAAAAAAAAGACAAGCAGACAATTATAAAACACCAAGTTAATTGCTATGTTAGAGGTTAGCACAGGATCTTTTGGGGACAGAAGGGTATAAAGGAATTGTTTTTTGGATAAAATTAAAACTTTGCTTAAATACAATATTGGGTTCTGTGAATAGTCATCAGAAATATGGCTCTGACTCTTAAGGAAATAATGGAGTCTAGGTCTACTTGAGTCTCAGCTCAGGCTTTTTGGTTCCAAGGTTATTGGTATTTGCATAAAATATATTTAAATCACTCTCTTTAGTTCTTCCAATCTCTCTCCAGCCATCTATTTCCTAATTTTTCTCTAAGTCCAGGTAACCACAAAAGAGTATCTTATGGAGAAAAAAAAATAATTACAATAAGGGTAGCGTGTGAACTCCTCATTTCTCAATTGAATCTCCTTCATGTACACATGAGTAATAGTTAAAACGTGGACCCTGTAACATCTGGAAGGAAATTCCACTGTGGTAGATAATTTACTTGTTAGCTCTAAAATTATTTCCTATATCATTAATATATTAACCATAGTTAAATTCTTATGAATGTGGAGTAGGTAAAAATACCTTGGTGCCTCTCAAAATTATATCTGATGAATAATGTGAAAAATGTATCCTCCTAACACCTGCTGAGTTCCAACTATAAAGTATAATGGGTAGTAGCAATTTTCAATTAGCATTCAACAATTACTTTACCTTTATTAGTTCTTTTAAATGTTTTATTAGAATTGAAACAACCAATATTTGCTCATGTTTCATTCAATCCCATTTTCAATGTTTGGCTCAAACCTGGTGATAAAAGAGGGTCTTTTGAGCTTAGTGGTAATATCATCTAAGCCTGAAAATAACATGGAAGACTTCAGAGTCAACATCTCTTTGGTCTAAGGTAACAAGAATACCTGAATAATTACTCAAAATTATAATACTAATAATACATGAATAAAGAACCACTTATAGTTCATCCAATATAAATTATTTTAAGCATGTCTAATAAAAGAAAGCTTTAAAAGAGCATTAGCAGAATTTATTTAATTGCAATGTGTGCAGGGCAGCGTTATATCATGTACCTGTGGCTTTTCAGAATCACACACAGTCTTGTGCTTAATGTGTATAATCAAACAAGAAAATTAAAAAAAAATACTGGAAACTATTCTTCAATGGTAAATTTTTGCCCACTGAGCTGTCAATTGTGGATGGATTCATGATTGATCAGAATAATACACAATGGTGTGGTGTAATTCTTTAGTGTGATGTTGTAAAATGGAGTATTGCCTCTGTTATTTTATCCAGTTTGCTTTTATATGACAGGGTTTATTGTGCATTATGCTGTAGCTCATTCCTCTGTTCACAATGCCTACTGATGTGTAATTATGACTTGTCTGAACTGTAAGAAGGAGCAGTAAGTGAAAGGAAATCTGCAAGCGCGCTTGATTTATGAGTCTTGATACTATATTGCAGTCCTAATCTGCTTGCTTAACTTCGCTTCAGGCTAACTAACTGTATAACATGCTTATGATTAGCACTATAGCAAGTTGTAGAAGATTTACTGTGAAGGAATTACTAGACTTTTAAAAAATGATTTAGTCATCATTTCAGTACAGGTAAAGCTGTATATTATTTCTTTTATAAATACTTTGTGCAAGAAATGATCATTCTGAGGCATTTTTATGTGATTACAAAGAATAGTGTGTAAAACAATTTCTCTGTGTTAAACATCATAATGTTATTGGTAATGTTTTATGATAAAACTGACCATATTCCTCACCTTGTTCTCCTTTTCATATACAGTAGCTTTTGTCTGGTGCTGCAATTGTATTATATCCATTTTGATGCAGGGTATCTAATTTTTTGCAGGAGTAGCCAAAAATAGAAATTACTATAGATGAGCAAATGAAACGAAACTCATAAAGCAATGACCTCAGTGTCAGCAAGAAAAGATGTAAGCAAATTTGCCTTTTTTAATCACCATTCACTAAAACAGATACAGCTGGAGTTAAGCATCACAGTGTCATTATTAAATCCTAGCATATTCAATTCACATGCTTTTAGTAAATTAAAGTTATAAATTACCCTTTGTTTCTGCATAGCCAATCTAAATCACCAAGAAAAATACTCTTCCCCAAAACTTATTTTTGACCAGGTTTGTTAAAGGTCTAAAAGAAAATAATAACTTGAAAAATCATCTGTTGCTCATATTTTGATATAAAATAAACAGCTTTGATTATGCGTAAGTATATGCAAGCATCTCTGAGTCATTACAGAACAATTTTGAATAATATTAAGATGAATATTTCAGAGCTTAAAAATCCTATCATTTATATCTTATTTTTTGTCTTTTGTTCTTCTTTGATTCCATTTATAAATGCTTTATTTCTAATAAATATTTTTTTCTATAATTAGCAAAATGTGAGATTTAGGATTTGATGGACTGAAATATGAGTGATTACCTCATTGCTTCAAGATAAAAAACAAAGTTCCAGAACAGTAGCACAGAATTAAACTTAGAATGCACAATGGAAGATCTGTGAGTGTGGACACATGTGTCCTCGAGCTTCCACAACTTTGGAAGTTTGTCAGAACAAGGGTCTTTTATAATGAACAATACACCCAATTAAATATGGGTTTGTAAGAAATGCTTTTGCAATATTCTTGGTCATTCTGTGCTGAATAATAAGTTTATTTTCTATTTCTCAGCACAAAATTCAGCTTTAGTTTAGACTTCTTGAAGCTGATTCCTGGGAATAACCCTACTATTGCCATAATATCATTTAGTAAATGTACGACTAACTAGGGGGAATTTTCTCATTTGGGCGTCATTGCAGATAGTGTCTGCCAGAATATGCAGATGATATTTACTGAACTAAAGGTCTAAGTAGTGAGAGATGGCCCTAAATATGCACTTCCTCTAGCAATTATCAAATTAAACTTGATTCTTAGCCATTTGAATGAATTGTAGTTGGAAACCAAAAGAGCTTATATGTACTGTGGATTCAAGTCAACTTCTTTTAATTTGTGCTTGTGAACTGTTTCTTTAATGGTTTAACTATCAATGGAAAATGAGGAATGGAACTGCATACCATTAGAATGAGCCCATAAACCATGCACTGTTCTCACGACACCAAATATTTCAAAGCTGGCACAGCTCACACTTAGAATAGACAACAACAAATTTCTTCTTGCAACCCAATAAGAGCATCATTCTCTTGAACACATGGGTCTAAAAGCATAGTTATCAGTTATTCTGATGATAAAATCATAAACAAAAATAAAAGTGAAAGTGTTCTGGATAGAAACTGTTAGCATTTTCCATGACAATCTCTCCTCTCTTATACCCAATGCAGCTGCATATAAACAGTCTCTTGCGACCATATATATAACTACAATTCAAGGCATACCTTATTAATTTACTTGAAATGATGATATATTTAATATTGAAACCATCAATATTTTTCTGTCTTTCATGAGCTAAAATACCCAGTTATAATCTTTGTACTCAAGAGCTTAGGTCTGACTCCACAGTCTTCACTCAGGCCAAATTCCCATAGACATCAATGCTTAACACAATTAGGTAGTCATTATACTGTTTAGGAGGTTTATCTTCGTGAAAACATACAACTTGCACCTTTGCAATAGTCCTTATGTCAATAGACAGAGACAACTTCATGAAGTAGAAAATTGCATTAATGCCCCAAGTTTTTCTTCAAGAGGATAATTAAGATATCCCTACTTTTCTTCTAGTCAGATTTCTCAATAGAAAAATTAGAACTATCAAGAAGCCTAAAAGACAGAAAGACATTCCCTAGCTGATAATCACATTATACAGAAATAAATGAATTGCCAACCTTAGAAAAATCATCTTACCCAGCTGCTTCATTAGCAAGTATGGCTATTTTCTCTCCAAAAAGAGCCTTTGATCAGATACCAGGAAATCTGGATTCAGTTCTGTTCTCCATTACGTGCTTCTGAATCATCAACATAAGTAATTTCCTATTTATTTGTCTTTTTAAAAGTCTTACAAACTGCCTTAAACATAAAATCTTGTGAAAATTAAAAGCTAAAAAGCATGGAAGAATTGTAGAAACTGAGATCCACACATGTAGAAATACTGTAGGTATGTGTGCATGTACATGTGTATGTAGGTATTATCATCACTGGCACCATGACCCTAGTTCTTTACCATTTTGTCATTGTCTCACTGGGCTTTCCATCACAAACTGCTCCCCTTAAATAGTGCTGTCCCCAAAGAAGCCACCCACCTGGGTTCTCAAACCCTGACTGACTTCAACTTTTGTCACAGCATATGCACAGTAATGTGCTCATAGGTGTCAGAGTCTACCACTAAATTCCAAAAGTGCATTTTCTCTTTAAAGTACCTATTCTTTTTATTGCTCCTTCATGGAAATAAGCTACCATACCTGAAAGAGTCTCTCCAACATTCTTATCAATTCCTGTAGAAGGGGATTTGAGATCTACATCCTTTGAGAAATCTTTCCCAATATAGAGATTTGTTGTGCCATCTGCATTGTCCTGTGCCACCTAATCAAGCCCTGTGTATAAATAATGACAGTGGCACAGGTTATGAATTCAATATTATTTATGTTCCTTTGTATTCAATTTGTTATTTGATATGTATTATTGTCATGTGGGCATTTCTGTTAAGTCTCAAAAACTAAATAAAAAACTAAGACTAACTATGCTTGGGGAGCATGTGGTATTACAATGGAGCTAGAGTACCATCTAGTAGATGCTAGTTTTCCTTTCATGATAATTACTTGATGGCAAGACACATTTATTAGAAAATAATTAGATAATAAACATGTATTGAGCATTGACTTAGGTTGAGCTCTATAAATAAATAAATAATAAGTTCTTGCTATCATAAACCTATAATTTATACAGGTTAAAATTTTTATAAAACTATACACAGGATACTTTTAAATTTCATTTTTTTCAATAAACAATCAAATAACACTACAAACTGCAGGCTTACGTTTTAGCAATAGAAAGTAAAAGTCAGGCTATTCCAGGAAGAAGATAAATAAAATAAAATAAATCTAGCTATATACAAAACAAACACTTAACTATGCCAAAATGGAACACATATATTATCATTTTGTACAGCAGTAAGAGAATTATGGCTTTACACTAAAGAAATATATAATATTTATGGTGAAGCATGAGTTTGTCATATGGCCTATCCGAAAGTAATGTTGTGATAAGTACTCACCTTACTGGCTAGCAACAATATAGACATTTACTAATCAGAATCCCTGCCATTCTGAGTTTAGTGGTTTCTTCTGGATGGGCTTGCGGTCTTCTCTATTTATCCTTATGCACCTGATCATCACACCTGTCTCCTGGGCTCCCCTTGCTGTTAAGAAAAAGGGATTGCAATTAAAGTCCTAAAAATAAGAAAAAAATTACTTTTGCAGAGTTGTTGTTTTGTTTTTAACTCCCCCCCCCCGCAAAAAAAATAACTGTTTCCTTATTCAGGTCACCACCATATGCACACACTGGGAGAAAAACCTTTGCTAGATGTGCTCTCTCTCTCTCTCTCTCTCTCTCTCTCTGCAATAAGAGAGAAATTGGGTCTTAGTTATTAATCAACAAGACCAAACACAAAATTGTACATAGCAGGCACATAAAACATTTTTATTCAATAAATGAAGTCCTTTAATTAATCTGAAATTTTCTTTCTACTCCATATTAAGCTGACTTTGTTCCACATTAACTTGTGAAAAATCAATGGTTGAAAGAATGTTTAATCAGCTCCTTACTAATGGTGCTAAATGCTTCACAGTTTCTCTATATACAGGACCTACTTCAAAGATAAAAAATTCCAACAAAATATCTCCCTTTTGTCCATTTTAATATTTTAAAGGAAACTTATAAATCAAAATATCATCAGAAAAATTTAGAGTGAAATACATAGCCATTTGCTTTAAGAAACAATATGCCTAACCACTTATATTTATAGATATATACATGATGATTATGTGAAAACTATAATCTAATTACACATTTTAATCATATGTCTCAGTATTATCTTTAACCAAGAAAGGCATATTTTTAATAACATCTCTTTGGTCCATTGGTTTCAATATTAAGCATGCTGAAATAATCTTTATATGTTATGCTATCCAAAATCTTCCCAAAATCTCCCTTGATCAAAATATAATGCTGCTTAAATATGTTAGGCAACATGTACTCTACCTATTTGCATTATGTCAAATGAACTGGATCATTCCAATATGGTGTTACATGTGCATGGAAGCCTGTAGCATTCTATAACAGGTGTTGAGGAAATGTACTAGACAGAGATATTGACAGTAAGGTCATCTGTAAGCATAAACACTAAAAATATCAAGAAAAGTATATAGTCATTAGTGGCACAAGAGAAAAAACTGCATAAGAGGAATTAGCTGTCTTCTCCTATAAAACAAAAATAACAATAAAAGATTAACACACACACACAAGACATTTACTTTGCCTCACAATGTGCTCTCTCTCTCTTTCTCATTCATTCTCAAATATAGAAAAAGAGAGGGATCTGAGACAGAGGGAAGTCATTAGATGGCAAAAAGTAGAACTTACACAGATGAAGGTAATGCATGAAGTAACATACAATAATTGTTTTCTTAATGTTGTCAGAATGCATTTACCTCCATTAAAACATTTAGAACATTCTGCTTGGGATTTTGATTATTGACATAAATGTCTCTCTCACTAGATAAAATGATTCCTCTAATTTATTTCTGAATTATTATAAAATCTAAAATAATGCCATTGAACATGGTATGTATTCAATATATATATTTTCAACTTAATCATTAATTGTAATTCTAAATTTAGTTAATTTACCCAGAAAGCAGTGATTGTGTAAAGTTTTGATGACTTAGAAAGAATATATTCTCAGAAAATATCTTAATGGAAACAATTTTCTGTTATCCTAGAATATCAATATGACAATTGTACTAATGAAGAATAATTGGGAGTAGAATGAATAATAAATTCTAGCATTTTAGTCCTAAAACTTTTGCCTTTAAATGAGATTTTAAGTATATAGTCACAAAATGCAAATAAAAGGAAAAAAATTAAAACTCTTAGCTCTATTGAATACACATGAATTTTAAAATATAGTTGCAAAATATAACGCCAAAATGTCTTAAAATGATTGTGTATACATATATTCAAATGTCTTTTTGGTTGTTCTAAATAAACTTCAGAAATGTTTTCCAATTCTCAGTGAGGCACGCATTCCAATTTTCTGCAATATTAGCAGGGGTAACTAATGATGGCTAATTTTTGCCTGTAGTATTTCCTTCAATCTGCGAGTGCACTTTTGGTTTCTCTGGCAGCAGCAGCATTTGTAAATTTTCTGGTCACTAAGCACTCAAGTACAATTGTAAGTGATCAGTTTGCTATTGTCTAACATGGAAAAAATACAGCAAAAGAAAAGAATGTTTGCATATATTTACAAATGTCCATAAAATCTTAAAATCTCTATGTGCACAATTTTTTGTCTGCTACATTATATTATTTTGAAAAGCTAGATGTTTAAAGAAATATATTTAGTTGGAAAGGGTGAAACCACATATTTTGAAGAAGTTTTATTATATTCTGTGTTTAAGAAACATTTTACTCTCAGTAATTACCCAATTTCCCATTTCTATTTATTTATTTTAAATAAAAAATGCTACTTAAATTGGAATAATATACAAAATGACATCTTCTCATTATCTATTTTACAAGTCAAGTATTTCAAATAATACACATCAGAGATTAGAATGATCTTTTCATTTTTATTTTTTAAAGATTTTATTTACTTTTAGAGAGAGGGGAAGGAAGGAGAAAGAGGGAAACATCAATGTGTGGTTGCCGCTTGCATGCCCCCTACTGGGGACCTGGCCTGCAACCCAGACATGTGCCCTGACTGGGGATTGAACCAACGATCCTCTGGTTTGCAGGCTGGCACTCAATCCATTGAGCCACACCAGCCAGGGCTAGAATTATCTTTTTAAAACTCGATATTTTTACAACACATTTATCAGAACATAAGAGAGATGATATGAAAGTGCAAGTTGCCTAATATTTAGAAGTTCAAGAAATTAAATGTTTATGTAGAGACCATTTAGTAAAAGTAAAACCATGTCATATTTTAAACTCAAAGAAAGCTGATATGAATCCATTTTAATTATCACAGTAATACCAAATTGAATCATTGCACAGAAACTTTCCCAGGACCTTTTGGTAAGGCCTCATAGGGGAAGGTTCAGCTCCACAAAACAGAGCCATTCATAGGGCAACTTAATGATCATCCTTCTTAAAAATAAGGTCATGTGATAAAGAAGGAAGGAAGGGAGGAAGGAAGGAAGGAAGGAAGGAAGGAAGGAAGGAAGGAAGGAAGGAAGGAAGGAAGGGAGGAAGGAAGGAAAAGAGGGAGGGAGGGAGGGGCGGAGGGGAGATGCCCAGTTTCTGGATACATCATGAAGCTTTTATCCAAACTCCTTAACACTTTTCAAAGGTGACATTCCCTGTATAAGTTAAGACTGTGTGTGTGTGTGTGATTTGCATTTGAATTTTGATCAATGGAAAAATCGTGAGGGTGCATTGTTCAGCTAGGAGGAGCTCTAAACACATAGGGCTTTGGTAAAAGTGAGGTGCCCAATTAGTTATAAAAATATCTTATATTGAGGCTTAATTTCATGTTTCCATTGAAGACCAATCATGTTGGCCACCATTCAATAGGCTCCAGAAATCACAGATGATCACAGATGATGGATACAGGGATATTATAAACACAGGTAAGCTTGCCAGCTAAAGGAAAATGCAATGACTGTTTCTTACCTAAGCAGAGTACAATATCTCTTTAGCGTCATATTACTAAAAATAACATGACTGGATCCCCAAACTCTTTCCTTTTGTTTCAAGGGGCTCTGGGAATATTTTAAAGATATTGTAAATGATAATCTTCACATGACAGAAACATAGCATAGCCCAGAGTGTATAGAATGTCCTTGGTGTTATTTAGAAAGAGGGATCCCATCAAACCATCGAGGGACCCCACTGGGAGCACGACTTAACCAGCAGAAGGTGCCTTGGATGAAAATACGCATACTGCTTTCTTGAGTCAGGGATGGCCCTGCTTCTCGGTCTGGTAAGTGGAGTATGGTATGGTCTGGATGTAAACCCTCATTTTATCCCTCCGCTTAGCCATTTTTCTGCTACACAAGAACTGCACAACTGTAAAAGGCTGTCCTGGAGACCAAAATAATAACATCTTTGCAACTGCTTGCCAGTTTCTGCCTTTTTAAGTAATACCTTTCTTAGTGTGTAGCTCTGAGACCTGAAAGAAAATTGGCAAAGTTAGATTGATTAACATTAGAAAGAGCATCAAGGTAAATTCAGGGGGAAAAAAAGTAAAAAGAAACAACGGTCTTTGGATGGAAAAGACTCCAAAGTAGAAAGAGCGTGAGAGAAGAGAAAGGGGAATGAATTGGAAAAAAACAGAATCTCATAAAGTAGCAGAGAACATTATCACAGTAGGATAATTTGCTAAGCACTATTAACAGATATGTGAATGGGATGTAGAGGAATTGTCAGGAATAGTAGAAAAACTCTATACTAACAGTGTCAGAGATGTAATTCACCCCTGGACATAAAGGAAGAAGAATAGAAAAGGAAGAGTCCGGAATCCAGGACCCAGGATGCCTTAAGAAGGGTAGAACTTTCTGTTAATTCAAACAGCGGTATAGTTTGAGATGACCTTAGGGTAGGTAGAAAATATAAACCTAACTTTATTCTCCTTCTTCCTTCCAATCTCCCGAGACCATGTCTCATTAGTCCAACCCCAAAATGCCTGAGGGTGGGCATCCACACCTGTCAGCCTTGCTGGCTAAGAGAAAAGTGGAGTGGGGCTGGAGTGGATAGGCAGGTATTCCATGGGGCTGAAGCTTGCATGTTTATTGGTTTCAGTGGTGGTAGTGGAAGTTGAAGGGAGTCAGGAGAATGAGGGCACTGTCATCTTGTGAGACACTGTGAGGGACTAAATGAAAACAATGTTTAGGATCTTTCATTTTCCATGTGTGATTCTTCCCTTACTTATCCACTGCTATCTAACAAATTACCCCAAAACTCAGCAGCTAAAATAGCAAATGTTTAGTAGCTCACAGTTTCTATGGTTGCAAACCCTGGCTTTCTTTATATGGGTGTCTGTGTTCAGGGTTTCTCACAAGGCTTTGTTCAAGTGTGGGTTTGAGGTGTGATCATCTCAAGACTTGACTGGGCAAACATCTGCTGTCAAGCTCACTGACATGGCCGTTGGCAGGCTTTGAAGATCCATTTCTAAGGTGACTCACATAAGTGTTCTTAGCATTGGGGCTTTTGCTGCCTGTGGGCTGGAGAGATTTAATTTTGATGTCTGGGCCTTTATACAGGGCTACTCGTGACAAAGCAACTGGCATTCCCCAGAGCAAGACGAAGAGAGACAGAGACAAAGACAAGAAACCAAAAAAGAGGTCTTTTTGTAAGCTAATCTCATAAGTGACATCCCATCAGTTTTTTTCCATTGAAATTTTATTGAGATAATTATAGAGTCACATGTATTTGTGAATTATAAAGAGAGATTCCATGTCCCCCCTTTTTCCAGTTTCTCCTGGTGGTAACATCATACAGAATTACAGTGAACCATGACATCCAGGACACTGACATTGACATAGTCCATCAATCTTATTTAGATTTCTCCAGTTTCACTTGTTTGTACTCACTCTAGTGAGTGCGAATTTAATTCACTACAATTTTGTCACATACATAAATTTGTATATCTACCACCATAGTCAAGATACTAGTTAGTTTCATCAACACACTTATCTGTCACATTGCTCTTTTACATTCATACCCACTTTGTTCTCCCCCTGCTACTCTGCCCCTATTCTTGACACCCATTAATCTGTCCTCCATTTCCATAATTTTGTCACTTTAAAATTATTATATAAATGGAACCATATAGTTTGTAGACTTTCAGGATTGACTTTTTTCACTCAGCATAATTCTCTGGAGGTTCATTCAAGTTCAGTGTATCAGTGTTTTATTCCTGTTTGTCCCTTGTATTCCATGGTAGGTATGTGAAATGTCCTGTTGTAGGACATGTAGGCCAATCAATGCATTAACTATTATGAATAAAGCTGCTGTGAACATTTTTGTACAGATTTTAGTGTGACAATAAGTCTCACTTATCTAGGATAAATGCCAAGTTGTGCAATTGCTTGTCATTTTACATGTTTAGTCTTATTTTTTTTTTAAATTCCAACATTTTTGCAATATCCTTTTTGTTAGAATCGAGTCACTAGGTCTGTCCATACTCAAAGAGGGTTAATCACAAAAGAGCGCACAGAGTGGAGGGCAGGGATCAGTGGGGTCACTTTAGAGGCTGCCTAACACCTCTCCTTACTACTCCTTCAAGATGACTCCCCTTCTAGCCTACTTCAACTCTTTTTCTCCACGTTAACAATTACAATCACTCACCAAGGCTCTGAAGCTCCCCTCTGCCTCAGGCAGAATCCTCGGTCCCACTTTGGGTAATCCCAGAGATGACTTGAAATACCAAATCCACATTTGTCCCCCATCCCTAGTTCTTGGTGACTTGGAGAACTTAAGTGCAAAAGCAGTGTGATAGCGTGTGCTTATTTGTGCCTGGTTTGGAACAAAAAAGAATACTGAATATTGAGTCTGAAAATTGTAATATGTAATGTGTACAAAATAAATATTGATCTAAATTTCATAATAAAAAACATCCAAGTAGTGTGATGTACTCCAGCCCAATGTGACATTAACTTTTTTAAAGTGACATTTTAAGAAAATTAGCACCACTGTTAAACTTAAATATAAACATTCCATTCAAAATAAAAATGTGACTGAAAAGAATTGTTCTGGTCTATCATTTCTCTGATTATTTCAGGTAGACATGGTTTATCCTGACCAATGGTAAGTTCTCTTAAACATTCACCATTCCCAACCCTATCCATCACATGGAAGGCCCATGGCTAAATCTTCTGCAGAACTATCCCAGAGGACACCTAATCCTGACTCTGAACATCTAATATAGACTCTTACTACATTCTGCCTTTAACTCCTGTTTCTCTGCTGATTATCCTCAATGTAACCTAATGTGCAGATCATGCCCTCAGACACCAATGTAATAGAAAACAGTAGAGTGAATATACCTGATAATAATTCAGACCAGGTAATTATGGGAGACCCTAGACAATAAAAAAAATTCAGACAGGTATGACCTCATTTTGTCCAGCCATCATAATTTTATTTTCTCTAAACCACCAGCCTTTTTTGCTTTTAGATCTCCAAATAGTTATGTTTTCTTCTACTTATATGATTTTATGCCCATTTGCACTTGGCCAATTCTTATTTCTCATCTTTGCTCAGACGTCCTTTCACTAGAAGCTATTCCTGGATCATCCAGTCCAAGCTAGATATCCAGGCATACACTTCTAGCCCTGTGTCATAAAGGGCTCTTGGCAGTATCAGTACCATTCTGGTCATGTGTTTAATGTTAGCCTTTCCCACTAGCTTGTACTTCCCAGGGATATAGATAAACTATTGTGTGTTTGTTTTTTAATCACTGTATCCCTACATTTAGCCCAACTCCTGTAACCTATTGATTATTCAATAAATTAATTTTAGTTGCTTAATTTCATCTGAGTGATTCAATGATAAAAGCCAGTGAATTTTTCATGAACTAGGTAAAATTCTAATAAAGTTCCTTGTTAGGTTCAGTATATCCAAAAATGAGTAGAAGGAATCCAGTCACAAAGACTAAGATTCAAAAACATGTCTCTACCCTGGCTAGTGTGACTTGGTTAGTTGGAGCCTTATCCTATGGACTAGAAGGTCGCAGGTTCAAATCCTGTTCAGGTAAAATGCTAGTTTACAGGTTCCATCCCCTGTCAGGGAACATTTGGGAGTCAACTAATCGATGTTTCTCTCACATCTATATTTCTCTCTCTACCCCTCTTCCTCTCTCTCTGAAATCAGTGGATATGTCATTGGGTGAGGATTAAAAAAAAATGTCTCAAAACACTGAGAGAATTGCAACAAGAAGATAAAGTTGTTGTTTTTTTTTTTTCCCCAGAGGAAATAGGTTATTGGGTACTCTTGTACAGTAAGTGCTGAGTTCATAAAAAGTAAAATATAAGACACAAACTTAATTTCAAAGATGTCTTAAGCCTTGTTATAAGAGCTGCATATTCTGAACAAAAATAAGATGTATTTGATGCTGAGATGCTGTACTTTTCCACCTACAAGCCAGATTTGTTCCAGAGACCAGGCCAATTTTGTGACTGAAGTTGGAGTTTAGTAAACCAACCATGCGGACTGAAAACTTGTGTGCAGAATCATCTAAATCCACCGGAATCTTTTCTATTAATCCATAATTCTTCAAGTCCCTATTATAGCACAAAAGGAAAGGTAAGAAATAACTTCTTAGGAATATCTCAAAATACTGTCACTTGGCATTCAACTTCTACAGTTCACTTTTCATTGTATCTACATTTTTTAACTATGTATACATCAGACATAACCTTTAAGTAAGGCTTTTTTTTGTTTTGTTTTTCATTTAGAGCATAAATGTTCATCAAAGTTACTTTTTTTTTAGTTTGTCAACCTCTCAAATAAATGTGTACAACTTTGTCTGAGACAGTGGTGGTGTATGAATTATCATTGTGTGCAGAAGGATACCTTGCTGGTAATGATATGAAAAAGAACTATTTCCCTATCTTTGGGAGAAGAGTGGCCACATTATAACTGACGTGAAGCATCTAATCACTCCACAGAAGCCTCACTGAAATTCCCAAACTAATCTACTTTGACTTCAAAGTTGTGTTGTTGTTGTTAGAATCAACTAAAACATTTTCTTGATAACTTTAATTTCCTTTTCCAAATCATCGTAAGTTAAAAGAACAGAAAAAAGTAGTAATTTCCCATCAACATGACTAGACCAACATAGACTTGATAGGAGCTCAATAAAACCATTATAGTTTTTGTAATAGGATTAAATCAGTTCTTGATTGAAGTATACAAGGCACTTTTTGCCAAATTATATTAGATGCTTGGCAATTGCCACCATTTTAAGGGAGAAGGGTTATTATTGAAGGCTATTTTCCCATATAACTAATGCTACACATTGATGAATCCTAAGTGCTTCAAAATACCTCAATGGGACATGTTCAAGAAATGAATCACTTTTCTAGTGGTAGGATAGTTCGTTGTCAATTTTCCTGTAAGTTTTATACGAGGTTGTTAATGCTTTACACTGAAACACTCATATGAACCCTGTGCTACTTCCCATAATTTCCTAAATATCAGACACTCCTATTTCCTGCAGAGTTCTCTGTTAGCCAGGCATTACTCTTTCTCAAGCATTATATCTATGTTCCCTAGAATCCAAATTTTTCCCAAACCAAGAAAAATTTAATATTTGGTACTATATATTAGATAACATAATACAAGTCTCTCTATGTATGGATCAATACATTTATCTATTAGGGTCTAATTTTATTTCTGTAAATGAAATCAATGTCCTAAAATAGTTAACCCTTACATTGATATCATCTGGTATGTAACAAGTAAGTAAAAATCCAGGTTTATAAAAAATTCTATATGTTAATAGCATTATGATTTTAGGTAGTACTGGATTTTAAAAAGGTCAGTTTCATTTCTGAGGAAAATAATAATAAGTGATTTTTTGTATTGAATAGCTACTTCACAACCAAAACTCTTCATTATCTGTTAGTTAGAATTTGCGTATGGAATTCAACTCACCAATAACAAATAGATTATTAATTTTAACAGAAAGATTTTTAAAACGGGTATTTTGGAAAAGATTATTTTTGAACAAATGCAAATTTGCTCTATGTACCAAAATTTCAAGATAAAAAAATAACTGAACCAGAGACTTATGCTAGTATGAAAGTCTAAAGCAATACTATATTTTAACATTTTAGTTACTTTAACTAGAGTTCTTTTGTTGGAATTTAAAAGATAACTTTGTGAAGACAATCTCCATTTGTGAGAGACAACATGAAACACAGATAGCCATGGAGCTAAAAGTAGCTGCAACTTTTGGCATAAGTTGAGAGTCCAGAGCTCTCAGGTGGATCTTGCACTACTTTTTAACCTGGTGTTTCTCTTATTCTGTGTTAAAGAGTTCATCTTCTTGGAGGCTGGACTTCTGAGGCTTCTTTTCGAAGCAGGCATTGAATAAGATGTTTGGTGATTTTCATATCAATTTTTATGGAGGTGGCAATGACAAAATTTTTTTATATTCAACAAAAAGAAACTAAATTGAGGACCAGAGGTTCAATCACAAGCAGCAAGGTTCTGCAGCTGCTTCAAGCAAACCACATTTTGGCTCCATGGTGACCAGTGGGGATGCACAGAATGGTCCTGGAAATGACATTATCAGGATTCTCACATGCTGACAAAAGGGATTTTTGCAGTGACTGAACAGCTTTTTCTTCAGTAGGATAATAACTAGGCATAGTGCCACGTTTAAACACTTGGGCACCAACCATTCTTGTCACCACTTACTGGCTTGCCACAATAGCAAGAAACATCTCCTTTTTCTTTTTTTTTAAGATTTTATTTATTTATATTTTAGAGAGGGAAGGGAGGGGAGAAAGAGAAAGAGAGAGAGAAACATCAATGTGAGGTTGCTGAGGGCTGTGGCCTGCAACCCAGGCATGTACCCTTACTGGGAATCGAACCTGCAACAGTTTTGTTCGCAGCCCACCCTCAATCCACTGAGCTACACCAGCCAGGGCTGAACCACCTCCTTTTTCAATGCCGGACTTAACTGATGAATACTTTCTTTTGCATATGCCTTTCCTTGCGTATGGAATACCTGCCAGTTTCTCTAATACCAGATTTCAGCTGTAGTAGGTTTTCCTTTCTTGGGCATTTGAGCTTGGGATAATTCTTAGTCTTGCCTCTGGTATCAGACTTTCTTTGCTTCAGGTTTCTCCTCCTTAGTGTCTGTTTTGCTTTGTTTTTTAGCTTTTTATCACCATCTTTAAAAAAGAAGAGCACAATATAATTTCTGAAATGCTTTTTCTTTTTACAGTTTTTAATATTTAAACATTTAAATAGTGCAATATTAGCAAATGGTTTCTATTTAGTTTTCTTTTCTAAATAAAAATACAAGTAGAGAATATTTTATTTAGTTAAGTATTGACTCTTAAACCCATTAGCTTTATTTCATGTTCTTCTACCCAATCAGTCTCATATTTCCCCATAACTATATCTATCCCTGTGACAAAATCCCATGTAAGAAAAGAAAATAGTAAAAAGAGGGTGGGGAGGAAGTATTACAAATTTGAACCAGACATTTTTCACCACCTTTAGTTGCATTTATTTCTATTCAGATCATTAAAATTCTTCACAATGTTTTTGGAACCAACAGTTGTGAGCCTACTGTCAGTACTGCGAGCAAACATTCAATGTGAGTTTCTATTTTAATATAATTCCCTATTACATTCTTTATCATGTTCATGCTACATAAAATAAATGGGCTTTGCTAGAGTTCTGCTTTTTTCTCTATTTACAAGGAACAGAATTACTAATAAATGATGAAGTTGCATACACTGCTATTTATTTCACATGGGAGTTTATAGAAAACCTAGAAAGGGCATCAAAAATAACTAGTGTTTGTAGTACTTGGGAAGTTTGTGATGAAACTACAGATTGTAAAGTGAGTAAATTTAGTTAATTGACAAAGCTGTAATAACACTGAGTTTTCATTTTACATTCTAAGTGCACATACAAAAAAAGAGAAACTACATATATGAGATATTCATGAGAATAATATTTGTATCTGTTATTTAACATACTTGAATGTGAGTCTTTTTTTCCTCCATATATGCTCTGTAAAATTCTGTATTCAGAATTTTTTTTAGGAATAGAACCATATAATTACCTTTTAGGGAACTGATGAATATTACACAGGCACTTTATTAATCCTTATAAGCAAATTGAGGAGAGGACATTTGTCATTCATTGTATCTATCTGGATACTATCCTTTCACACACATTTGTTGACTAAATGACTGGTTTTTAAATAATTAAACTTAATACTAAAAACACTCAACATTAATAATATAAAGAATACAGGTTGGTATTTATCTCATGATTTAGAAGATTCTACAAATTTTAACTTCATGCAATTACATGCAACATGAACAAATTCTTTGATACTGTGGGAAAGACACTTAAAAAATATTCCTGTTGTCAACTTGTTTATAAGATACTTGCTTATTTTTTGAGAATCTAAAATTCAAAATGATTCCATATTTAATTTTGTCTTGGAGTCATGATGGAAACGGAGGCCATTTAATTTGAATTCCTAGTCATATAAACTTTGCCTTCAACACAGGCTAAAAAAAGTCCTCAAAGAAGTCTTCTGAGTCATTTATTAATATGACTTTAAAGCACAAAGGTCAATCACCCACACAGCCTGAAGAAAGGCAGCTTGGCGCAGTGGAAAGATCTGTGGCCTTTGACCATATGTGTCAATCTTTGCACTGACACTCAGCTGACATATGTCTTTGTACAGGTGAGTCAACCACAGGGTTGCAAAGTTAGCTTCATCCCTGGCCCATTTTGTTCCTGATGGAATGTGTGCAAAGCATGTTTCTATTTGGTGCTAATCCATTGTTAAGCCCAAGTTTTATTTCTGTTTCCATAAGCAATATTTCTTAATCTAGGGATGGGTGGGTATTACAGTAAACATGAAATGGAATTTACCATTTCATGTAAAAGGAGATCAATGTAGGAAAACGACAGTCAACAAAGGAGAGTAGATAATATGTTGACTACTTCATGAAGAGAAAACAACTTAGAAATATGAGCTAGAGGTGCTAGATTTATAGCCTCTCAGGGTCAAGTAAATTACCCCCTCATTACATAGATTTGTCTCTGGGAAACATTCTCTGTGGCACACCGTGCTCTTCCTTAAATTTATTCTGTTGAAAAAAAATTCCACATTTAAGATGCTTAGTTTAATGTTTGAGCCAAAGCTCTCATGCAGTTTTCATCATTAAAATGGGGTGATTATAATAACGCCTTCAGGAAAATTATGATAATGGTAGCAGTAGCCTTATCTGCCCTCTGCCAGGTAAACACCAATAACATCTTAAAAACAATTTCCTAAAGACAGTTTTCATCCATGTTGGTTTACCTGTCAAACATTTCTTCAAAGGAAATTACAGTTTGGGGTGAAGAGTCAGAACTAAGAAATAAAACTATAATATGAAATTATATAGACCCGACACCTCAGAAAGTGTGGCCAACTGTGGCATAAGTTTTACTCACCGGTATTGCCACATGCATTCTCTTTTCCAAGTGCTTCAAACCAGGCAAACAGCTTTTGTTAGTAAAATACAGTAGAAACTGATTTTTTTTTATGTTAAGTTCTTCATTTCATTAGTTGGGGAGTACAAAAAGTAGTCAAATATGATGACTTACAAAAAATGATCTAGGATTTGTTCATCTTTTTGTATGTGAGTTTAGCCCAGAATTCAAGTCCAATCACAATTAAATCATCATAGTCTTTCTGTCACAGGTGGGCACAGGTAACCAGGTTCTTAGTGATTGGGACAAAGAATTGAATGGAACACTCAGAGTTTATAGCAGAGAACATGGGAGCAGGCCAACTCCAAGCAGAGATTGACCTCACGGGCTGGAGGGACTTTGTTTTTACAGGGTGGATCCTTCCTAGCTAGTTTTGGGGTGCTTTACTATGCATGTACAAGTAGTTGCATTACTTTAAAGCTATTGTGCATGTGGTCTCCCATGATCCTCTCCAATTGGCCACCAGGTAAGAGGGTCCCACAATGCTACCGGATTGACCCCTGTTTCTCCTAGGGTCCCCCTGTACTAGGTTCACCTTTCCCTTCCCCAGAGAATTATAGTTCTCATTTTAGAGATTGGTGAAAAAGAAAGGAGTTATTTATTCAAGCTATACAGACTAAAAGTAATGACGTAATGTCTTCATCAAAATCCCAAAGTCCCTTAAAACACCCACAAACACACATAGTCCTTCCTTCCCCCTTTGCCCAGTCTGGGGTACTGTATCTCAGGAAAAGAAATATAAGTCCGTGGCTTCAGGAAGCACTTGGTTCTTCCCAGTAATCCATGCTCGGCTGACAGGAATTCCTCGGTTCCCAGCACCATCGGCTGTGTTGCTGGGATCTCCAGCTAAAGCCGCATGATGATTCTTCTCATGGCTGCGAGGTGGGGAGGTGGTGGTGGTGATCCCCCTACTGTGACCAAAGTACATGGTTCTCCTCACTGCCACAGCTGCATGGTCCCTCTCCTTACATGGCTGCAGGAGTCTCCACTCAGCCAAAACCCGCATGGTTCTCTCTCGCAGGGCTGCCATGTCTCAGTTTAAATCCCCGCGCCAATCTTCCTCTGCAGCCCCATTTCTGACTCCTCCCACACTGGGCCTCACATGCCAGAACTTATATCCTTCCAGCTTTACTGGGCTGTCATTGTGGGTCTAGGCTGGAGAGGCCCCATGTCATGGAGCCAATCATCTCCAAGCTCCCACACAGGCATTGTAACTCAGGGGATATGCCCCCCCCCCAAGTTACATCTTGGTGGGGAAGTTACTTCCATTCCCCTGGCTCAGAGCTTGGCCACAGCTATTCAACATATCTATGTAACCAGCCAAAGGCCATAGATATGTTAAATGACCACGCCAGAGGGTAGCTGCAAGGTTGTTGCTATGGGAAACAGCTCTCAATGGCCCTGCTCCATTTGTCCCTTCCCCCAACCCACACCTGAGGGTTGGGGTGAGGACATCCTAAAATCTGGACAACTTGAGTTCTGAACCCCATTACAAATCCTTCTTTTGGGGACCCTCTGGCTGCACCTTCCTACATTTCTACCTTGAAAATAATCTAGCAAGGAGAAACCAGTAATAATGCACATTGAGGTTGCAGTTGGATTCTTCTCATGATGGAATTACAAGACAGAGTTACATTTTAGGCTATTAAATAACATGGATTATCAACAAAGAAATCTTTATATCAAACTCAAAGCATTGTTATATTTGGCAAAAACTGTTTTCTTAAATCTTAGGGGTATTATCTTTTAAATCATTTAGCCTCTTTTGGAAAACTACAATTTATCAGCAGCATGCTTAACAATCAAGAGAATTGTCACATCTCTCTTTGATAAAGTAATTTTGCTTATGAACAGAGTTACTATTTTCCATTCATCACACTTTGCTTCATAGAGTGATTTCAATTTCTTTTCATTATACTTGTGTTTCTCCCTACCCCACCCCACCTCCTCCCATTTGGTGATTGTTAGTTGCTTTTAATATGATTTCAGAATTGTAAATGGCTCAGCATCTTGGTAAGTGAATTTCTGAGGTTTTTCCATCTATATCAGTGAAGTAAATGGGTGAAGTGGGGAGTGGCATTTCTTTCTAACAGATTTTCATTAAAGGGGGTATTGAGTTAACTAAAAAATTCCCTAAAAGCATAGTCTACAGTATACAGATTTCATCAATACTATTAATATTTGTGCTTGAACTAATATTTTCTTAAGTTCCATGTAGATTTATCTTCACGTTGCTTTGACTATGACTATTTGCACTGCTACTAGGAGCAGAGAAAGCTGGCTAAAGATCTCCATTACAATTTTATTGGTGGCAAACTCAAAAGTTAACAAGGCAAGGCAGGTAATGTAAGGGGTGGAAATGGCTCATTATAAAAGCATAAAAAAGAATGGGGGCTGTGAGAGAAAGTCCCATCCAAAGGGATCAGCTGTCACTCAGCTTCGACCCATATCAGTCATTTATCCGGTGAACAAAATATGTCTCTGGGTCAACTTCAGCCTGCAGGCTCTCAGTCTGCAACCCTTGTTTTAGAGATAAATTTGCCAAGGGTTGATTAAATAACAAACCTAAGTAGGCTAGTGTTTGTGGCAAGGTTGAATCACAGGAAGATAAACTACCCCATTGAGAGCTGACCTCATGGATGTAAGATCATAATTGTCATAAGAGGTCCCTCAGAGGGCTACAGATTTGTTTTAGCAGAGTCTGCTGTTGTGGTCTCAGAACTTTTAATTAGTGTTGGACAAGAGGCACCACAGAGTCATTTAACTAGGGTGCAGTAAATTATGTGGCTGGTCCTGATCTGTTCAAGGTAATATTTGAAGAATTTTTCTCCTGAATGAGTTAATATACCTCCATGCCAACTTAATTAACTACTGGGAGTATTAGAAAGAGAGGGATCAGAATATTTTCATTTGCTCAGCTCAGTTTCTTTTGTGCATGTGAGTGTACCCATTTCCTCTCTTCTCTCCAGTTATCCTCTGCATTACCTGTCTGTCTGCCTAAAGAAAGCCAGTAGCCTGATTTATCAAACAGACTGAGGTAGAAAGTCAGTAGTCCCTGCTTGGTTTGTTACAAGATTTAATGGTTTTCCAAAGATAGACCAGTGAATTCCTTTCTTTTTTTGAGTTAAACATAACAATGAAAATAATTTAAAAAAATAGTTCAGTGATGTATGATTTTGACAAACATGGTGGTTCCTCCTCTTGTTTTTTATTTGTATGTAAAATAAATGATCATTTACATTTGTCATTAGAATTGGCCATCACTAGTGATTTACACTGAATATCTAGTTTTAGAGTCATTTTTCCACAATACTAGAATAAATTACAGCACGGGCTTCTCTGGTGTTCACTAAAAAGCCATCTAACTCTTTTGTAGATCCCCAGACACCTGTAATCCACCCATTTCCAGCTCATAGAAAAAAAGTGTATTTAACTTTGAATCTTGGGACCAGAATTCTTAGCTGGATTAATTTATTTCTCTTACCCATCAATGCTCTAGATTTATAGCCACTTTCCTGTTACATTTGATGCCAGCCCACATTCCTTTGCTGCTGTGCAGGTATGACTAAATATTATCTCAGGCCATTGAATGGGGCATCGTTTGTCTTGAGTCCTACAGGCTGGCTGTATACATGGCAGCACACAGTGACAGTAATTTGCACTGATCTGCCCCCACTGCTAGTCCTGCTGCTACAAATAGCAATTGATTATTATGCCTAGTGTTATTGACTGTCACTAGGAACACAAGCTTTATTTCATTTTTAAAGTAACATGCTGCAGATTTGTTTAGTATAAGAGCAAAACAAGGAAATATTCATTTCTAAGAATTATTTGCAGTCACAAATGTAACTTTAAATTCTGGTCATGAAACATTTACTTTACTTTAAATCATAGTAAACAAAAACTTTATTGTGGTATTTATTTTAGTGTAATGTAAATAAATAATTTCTAAAAGCCATAAGAAAATCAGTATAAAACTGAAATATATTTTCTATTCCTAGTTTCAGGAGAGATATACACAGAAAATAACTAGATACCTTTTCATTCCCTGCCACTCCCCCCTCCCCCAACTATAAATGCTTTCTCTGTTCAAAAAAGAGTTGAAATCTTACTTCATACAAATGTATTTCTTGACCTATCTGTCATTCTAAAAGTCTCACTTTTTCCAAGATCTTCTAATATCTCTCCTTTTTACTTTTTCTCTCCCCACAAATGAACTGAAAAGTTTCTTGCAGTTAGAATTGTGATTATAAAGATTTGTACAGTTAATATTTATATTATATTACATCAGTGGCAGGTATATGTTAATTTATAAATCCATTCCTTCCTAACTGCAAACTTAATTTTCTAAATCTTGTAAAGCACACCAGTGGACAGCAACACTGATTTATTTTACTATGTGTGCCATAGTGAGTCCTGCGTGCTTGACTACTACAGCACATACACTATTTCTGTCCTAAACTCAGAACTGGAGTTATAGATATCACAGAGTAGAAAACAAACATAAAAACAAAACTATACAAAACCTCATAGACCTAATCTGCCTTGAGCATAGTACCTTTGAACAGCTTTCTGCCTGCTGAAGAGCAAGCAGAGTTCAAGATGGAACGGACCATTGAACTCTTTCAAATCATTCCTGGAAGGCACAACCAATGGGCAGGTTCTTATAGTTTGGGACAATAAGAGTCTTAAAGATCCTATCTTGCCATTTAGTTTGATTTTCTTTGGTACATTTTTCTTCAAATAATTTTTACACTTTTTATACTTTTTTAGCAAAAAAATTAATTCAATAGCTTTTGAAAGATAATTTATCCCCCAGTCTGAAGTATACTGTTGAAAGGATAGGAGGCTAGGAAGTGATCTCACCTTCCTTCTCTTCCATCTTGACACCACCCAGGATCTAAAAATCTACCAAATGCAACTTTAAAGCATATTTGTACTAAAATTGCTGTTATCTCCAGGTAATTTAACTTTTCTCTGTACTAACAAAGGAGGAAAAGTATGTAGAGAAACAGAACAGCAACAGGGATAGTCAGTCCTATGCTTGGTTTTAGGTTTTAACATTTGCCTATGTTAAGCAATGCTCAAAACCTATTTAGAGAAGGTAAGGCGTAAACCATAATGAGTAGTACAAATAATCATGAATTTGGGGTAAACTGAGTCTGTCAGGTATTAGTAAAGGGAATCTCCACCAATGTTTTAAAAAGTAGAACTATCAATGCCCTAAAGAAAGTGAGCAGTTTTCCTAATAACTACTGAGACAATGCAAAGTCCAGAATAGTTATCTATCTTAACGTGTGTGCATGCATGTGTGTGTATGTATGGAAAAAAATGACAGGTATTATTCATCTCACAACCATGATCTAATTCAAATTAATGCTAAACAGCTATGTATTTATCAGTTAGCATTATTTTTCATCTCTCTCTCACTCCCTGTATTGTTGTAATTCCATCAAATAGTCATTTGCTTTTTTATGGTAATAATCCCTTTACATTTCTTCTTTTCATCTGTATCCTTGTGTGCTATTTGTTGTGCTGCTAAATCCTTATTATAAAGGCCTATGAGTTCCAAGAGCTTGATGAATAATTGGAAATGTTTTATCCCTGGGCTTCAAAAAAGTGCTAGACATAATTATAAGCAAACATCTTCTGTAGTGTCCCATATCAATCCAATTCCTGCTTTATGCTGTTTTTTCTTTAGATAGAGAAGAAAACAGTAAGATCTTGGTTACCAGCTCTTACAGCATAAAGGGGACAGATGTTTCTGTTTCCATTGCTTTTTCTTCTGTCTTCTCTGTTCTTTCTGGCAGCTTGGGCTGCTCACTATAATATGTTCCACAGTTAGTCAAGCCTGTAATTTCACAAGGTACAGTTAATTATTGATCAATCAAAATGAACTTCATAATCCTTTTGGCAACTCATTCTGTACTTGAACTTCTCTCTTGCCCATAAAATAGCTTAATGGTCTACAGTATAATGAACATGAAGGATATGAACTAATGTTCAAAGAAGCAAGAAAAGCCTACCTTTCTGCTCATGCCAACTTGAGATTATACTTTACAACATACTACATACTCCTGACTTTATTCAGCAATTCAGCTTTCCCCTCATCCCTACCCTGACCCCAGATGCAGTTTTCATATCTTCTCCAAGAATTTGATTCAATTTAAGATATTTCATATTTGCCCATGTATTTTCTATCCTTTAGTTTCTTCTACATAAATCAATTTAGTCAGATAATAAAGTAGCTCTCATGAGCCATAGAGTTATGTTTTCAGTACAATTATGGACTGCCTTTTCTGAACAGGCAATTAACCTATATAACAATTAGCATCATGCATCAAAGAATAACAACTCTTCTCCTTCTCTTAGTAAAAATACAAACTAAAGGGGAAAAATTCTCAAACCCTGGTAGCTTATATATAATGTATATGCAAAAGGTAGCACAGCTGGCTTCTAGCCAGCTATCATTCAACACCATTGGCCAAGGTTCTCACCATAAGAGACAGAGATAGTGAGATGGAGGTTAGAGCATGAGAGTCTGGAAGCAAAGATTGTCACAGTACATAATGACAAAGTTCTCAGTGGAAGGATTTCAGTTCTGGAGGGTGGAGAAGCCAAGGGGAAAAGTGTAATTATTACTATGTGGATAACCATTCATTCAGTCTGCTACCAGAATGGTATCTTCCTCTAAGAAACACATTTTGCTCTACATCCCAGGACAACTTCAATCCATTTGTGCACCACGGACTTAACCCGTCCCCTCACCAACCCCAACACACACATTGTGTTTGCAGTAGTAGCTTGTTTTCATACAAAGATGAGTAAATCCCGTCATGGTTCCTTTCTGCAAGATTTATATGTTAGCTCTGATCAGTCAATGAAGGTGACTACCATACCCAAAACTGTATAGGCTTCTTTAGTTTCCAACTTTGTTTCCATCTGAGAAACTCAGTTCTGGGATTGCCCCTGATTCCCGTGAGATTTTGGTGTACAGTTCTGCTTTTATACAAATACTAATAAGCAAAGAGAAACTCAAAAGATTTAAGATAACCTGAGAGATTTTCTAATCCTTATAGAAAAAAAAGAGGCTAATCCAGGTATGAACAGAAGTAACCACACTTCTTTCTAAGTGACAGTGTGAAGAGACATAAAGAGAGATAAAGACAAAGTAATTTATTTTAAAAAATATTTTGTTTATTTCTAGAGAGAGGGGAAAGGAGGGAGAAAGAGAGGGGGACAAACATCAATGTGTGGTTGCTTCTCATGCACCCCTACTGGGAGCCTAGCCCACTGCTCAGACATGTACCTGGAATGGGAATTGAACCGGTGACCCTTCAGTTCACAGGCTGGTACTCAATCCACTGACATATAGCAGCCAGGGCAAGACAAAGTACTTTAAATAGAAAATAAAAAGCATTTTCAATAGGGAAAATCAAGAAAAGTTTTCTGATTTTATGGCCATTTGAGCTGGACCTCATAGGATAGGTCATTTGCATTAAATGTAGATAGATTAGGAATAGCAGATGATGAGCAAGAAGGAAGGAAACTGGGAGCAAAGGCTCAATGACAGAAATGTGGGGCTATATATTTAGTGTTCATTTGCTTTGATCCTATGAATTAATCTGCCACTCACCCCCAACTTTCCTTCAGGGTTAAAGATAACAGCAGAGAAGACCAGCACTGAGTCTCCACTGCTTACTCTGGTAGCTACTCTCAAATATTGACCTATTCCTAAAATGTTGGTGCATTTGGTAAGTATGCAAACTAGGGTGAGTTTGAGACCCAGTATGTCCAAAACAGAAACTGATTTCCAACTCAAAATGTTCTCCAGTTACTTCCTTCAAATTGCTATCTCCTCTCTACTCAGGATTAGGTTTCTGAAGTACTTTGATCCAAGTGTCCTGTTTCTGCCCAGCTGTTGTCCCTGGGACCCCTGACTCCAACCTAAGGGGACACATGGTGTTCTTGCCACCACGTACTCTACATTCAGAGAAGGCTGTCCTCTGGATGCTTCATTGAAGAACAGAATTAAGCTGTCTCTCATCCCAACCTTCCTCCAGGTTTCAAGATGATAGCAGAGAAGACCAGCACTGAAACACCACTACTTCCTATGGCAGCCACTCGCAAATCTGAAGATTGGATTCATCCTCAGTGGGCCTTACCTAGCACTAATGTGCATGGATCCCAGCCCTTCTCCAGGTGACAAAACTCAGCCCAGATCCTTGAGCAGGAGAGTTCTAGTGTGTTTAAACCTTGGCCTCTGGACCAGCTTTCAGAGATCTGAAAGAGAAGACAAATTTCCTCTCTTGGTCTTGGACACATTCATGTATTTGTGAAGATGAGATTGCTCTGTAACTGTGTAAAGAAAGAGCTCATTTGGACATATTTCTTTAACAAACAAAAAACCTGACCCTAAACTTTTAGATTTTAGGTTAAAACTTCTGCCATTACACTTCAAAATTCTCAACTTTCAGGAAACTTCCTCCTCACCAAAAGTTGTGAAAGATGTGGCCAAGGAGATGCTTGCCTGACAGCACTAGTAATCTTAACTTGATTTCTTATTTCGGGAAAGCTGGTGAATAGGAAAGTGGCATAGAACAAAGTTTTAGCAAAATTAACCTCATGTCAGGAAGGCAGATTAAGAACGTATGCCACATTTTTTTTAGGCCAGATCCCTTGGCCCTGTAAGAATAAGCTTTCATGACTTACAGTCACTGGATCTCTTATGATAGCAGCAGCATTGCCATGGACAACTTCAAACCTGAACCATAGAGGGGTGACCATTCTGAATCTGTTCTCAGATTCTGAGAATAGAAGCATAATTTCAATTCCTTCCTTCTCATGGATTGCAGTGGACATTTATCTCCCAAAGTTCCATGCCCTGATGGACCTAAGCCATACAAAATGATGATACTTTACCCAATTTGTATATCTTTAATGAAATAATCAGAGATACTGAGGCTGCTCTAAAAGAGTATGAGTTTCTCTGTCCCCAACCCTAGTGAAATTGATATACAACAGGTATTTAAAGTCTGCATGCCATGGGACCTACTTTCAGTTAATAGCACCTGGTGGTGTGAAAGTACCTTGAGCTATAGACTCAACACACCTACTTATGACTCTCTGGTTGACTAAATTCTGAGTCTTTGTCTCCTCAGCTCCAACTCTGCTGAGAGAGTTTCAAGGAGAGTAACTAAATTGTTATACCTAAGATACTTGATAGTAAATATTCAATAAATAGTGGTTACTTTTAAAAAAAACAAAACAAAAACAAACTTTATACCACTTTATTTTAACCTTTATCCAAAAATTTAAAAAGTACTAAAAATGTGTAATTCTAATCTTCAGATGTGTAGTCCTGGCCTCCAACCTCATAGGCAAGTAGGAAGAGAGGGTCAGGACAGTTCACAGTTCCTCACACTTGGAGAAAAGGGAGGCTTCAGGCATAGTGTGGGATTAGAACACCAAGGCCCTGTAGGGAATGGGACTCTCTTCTCTCCTAGCACTAGGTTCCACCACTCCTCTCTTCAATAAATAAGACATTTAAAATATTTGATACTTGTGAAGCAACATGGTGCATGGCATATGTGACAGGCAACTAACTGACCGAGGAGGGCTAAGGCCTGGCCCCCTGCTACCTCCTGCTTCTTGTCAAGGCAGGATGGGGCACACCTCAGCTTCTGTCTCCTCACTCACATCTTTTTCACTCCCTTACTCCTAAGAAACATCATTGCTTACAGTAACAATCTGGTGTAGCACAGTGTCCCCAATGGTGCCAGAACCTGACTTCAGATGGAAGGTTATAGGAGGTTGGAGGTGGAAGTGACCAAAACTCAGCATGGGTTGGCAGGACAACAAGATGTTGGCTACAGGGACTGCAATATCCTAGTAGAAATGGTTCTGACCAGAAATTTTACTACATTACATTCACCTTTGGCCCTTCAGTGAGACAGAGCATGGTGAAAGCCAGCAAGGTCAAAGCCAGCATGTGCCCCTGCATTGTCTTCTTCCTGTACCTTGAAAGTGAAAGACCAGTAATGGCCTAAGAGCTCACTGCCAAAAAAAAAAAAAAAAACTGCAACTGGAACCAGAGTCCCCAGCCCCCTTTCTAGACACCCCCAAACCAGGGTTCAGACCTCTGGACACAAGAACAGTGGAAAAGCAGTGGTGGTGCTGGCTGCCATGCTGCAAAGAGTGGTCACTTCTATTAAGTTCTAAAGCAGTTTGGGGAAGGTTATGCCTGAGAATCTTTGCTTTAGTTAACCTGAGTTGCAGTTTGGTTGCCTGTGGCTCATTGATTATAAATGTGGAAAAGTTTAAATATCAAATAACCTAACCCTACGTCTACAAGAACTCGAGGAACAACAACAAAGGCAGCCCAGAGCAAGCAGAAGGAAGGAAATAACCAAGATCAGAGCAGAATTAAATGACATAGAGACTAAAAGCACAATTCTAAGGATAGGTGAATCTAAGAGCTGGCTCTTTGAAAAGATAAACAAAATCAACAAGCCTTTAAGCAGACTCATCAAGAAAAAAAGAGAGAAGACCCAAATAAACACAATCAGAAATGAAAGAGGAGAGATTACAACAGATACCACAGAAATACAAAGGATTGTAACAAATTACTACAAAGAACTGTATGCCAAGAAATTTGAAAACCTAGATGAAATGGACAAATTTCTAGAAAAATATAATCTTCCAAAACTCAATGAAAAAGAAGCAGAAAGCCTGAACAGACCAATAACAACAAAAGAAATTGAAGCAGTAATCAAAAAACTCCCAACACACAAAAGCCCTGGACCAGATGGTTTCACAGGAGAATTCTACAAAGCATTTAAGAAAGAGCTAACCCCTATCCTTTACAGACTATTCCAAAAAATCCAAAAAGATGGGAGTCTCCCAAACTCTTTTTATGAGGCCAACATCATCCTAATTCCAAAACCAAATAAAGACACAACAAAGAAAGAAAACTTCAGGCCAATATCACTGATGAACATTGACGCTAAAATCCTCAACAAAATACTGGCAAACCGCATCCAACAATACATTAAAAAGATCATACACCATGACAAAGTGAGATTCATTCCAGGGATGCAAGGATGGTTCAATATTCGCAAGTCAGTAAATGTAATACATCACATAAACAAAAGCAAAGACAAAAACCACATGATCATATCAATTGATGCAGAAAAAGCATTTGATAAGGTACAGCACCCATTCATGATAAAAACACTTGGCAAAGTGGGAATGGAGGGAGCATTCCTCAACATAATAAAGGCCATATATGAGAGACCTTCAGCCAACATCATTCTCAATGGGCAAAAATTAAAACCTTTTCCATTAAGATCAGGAACAAGACAAGGCTGTCCACTTTCACCACTTCTACTCAATATAGTACTGGAAGTTTTAGCCACAGCAATCAGACAAGAAAAAGAAATAAAAGACATTCATCGGAAAGGAGGAAACAAAACTGTCACTGTTTGCAGATGACATGATAGTATACATAGAAAATCCTATAGACTCTACCAAAAAACTGCTTGACCTAATAAATGAATTTGGCAAAACAGCGGGATACAAAGTACAAAGTCAAAGTCCAGAAATCAAAGGCATTTCTGTACACCAACAATGAAACAGCAGAAGCAGAGATCAAGGAAAAAATCCCATTTGAAATAGCAAAAAGAAAAATAAAATACCTAGGAATAAACCTAACCAAAGACGTAAAAGACCTGTATTCAGAAAACTACACAACACTGAAGAAAGAAATCAAGGAAGACACAAACAAACGGAAACACATGCCGTGTTCATGGATTGGAAGAATTAATATCATCAAAATGTCCATACTACCCAAAGCAATTTACACATTCAATGCAATTCCTATTAAATTACCAATGGCATATTTCACAGACATAGAACAAACACTTCAAAAATTTATATGGAATCATAAACGACCCCGAATAGCTGCTGCAATTTTGAGAAAGAAGAGTAAAGTAGGAGGGATCACAATACCTGACACTAAACTATACTACAAGGCCACTGTAATCAAAACAGCCTGGTACTGGCATAAAAACAGGCACATAGACCAGTGGAACAGAACAGAGAGCCCAGAAGTAAGCCCAAGTCTCTATGGTCAATTAATATTTGACAAAGGAGGCAGCAACATAAAATGGAATATAAATAGCCTCTTCAACAAATGGTGTTGGGAGAACTGGACAGCCACATGCAAAAAAATGACACTTGAGCACCAACTTACACCATATACAAAAATAAATTCAAGGTAGAAAAAAGACTTAAATATAAAACATGACACCATTGAAGCCCTAGAGTAGAACGTAGGTAGGAAAATCTCAGATATTTCACACAGAAACTTTTTTACTGACATGTCCCCTAGAGCAAGGGACATAAAGGAAGGAATAAACAAATGGGACCTCATCAAAATTAAAAGCTTCTGTACAGCTAAGGAAAACAGTATCAAAATTGAAAGAGAACCCACTGTATGGGAAAACATATTTGCCAATGATACCTCACACAAGGGTTTAATCTCCAAAATATATAAAGAACTTACAAGACTGCACTCTAAGAAGACAAGGAATCCAATTAAAAAGTGGGCAAAGGACTTGAACAGACACTTCTCCAAGGAGGGCATACAGAAAATCCAAAGACACATGAAACGATGTTCAATATCGCTAGCTATCAGAGAGATGCAAATTAAAACCACAATGAGATACCACTTCACACCAGACAGAATGGCCATGATAAACAAAGCAACAAACAACAAGTGTTGGAGAGGTTGTGGAGAAAAGGGGACCCTAGTGCACTGTTGGTAGGACTGCAGAGTGGTACGACCACTATGGAAAGCAGTATGGAACTTCCTCAGAAAACTAAAAATGGATCTGCCTTTTGACCCTGCAATTCCACTGCTAGGACTCTATCCTAAGAATACTAGAACACCAATTCAAAAGAACCTATGCATCCCAATGTTCATAGCAGCACAATTTACAATAGCTAGATGCTGGAAGCCATCAAGATGCCCATCAGTAAATGAATGGATCAAAAAACCATGGTACATTTACACAATGGAATTCTATGCAGCAGAAAGAAAGAAGGAGCTCCTACCCTTTGCAACAGAGTGGATGGAGCTGGAAAACATTATGCTTAGCGAAACAAGCCAGGCAGTGAAAGACCAATACCATATGATCTCACCTTTAACAGGAACCTAAATAACAAAACAAAGAAACAAGCAAAATATAACCAAAGACACTGAAATAGAGGACAGGCTGACGGTGACCAGAGGGGAGAGAAGAGGGAATTTAAGGGGACAGTGGGAAGGGTTCACAGGAACAAACTCAAAGGACACATGGTCATAAACTAAGGGGAGGGTGGTAATGGGAGGGAAGTGGGGAGGGTGGGAGGGGGGACTGGATTGGGAGTAAAAAGGAGAAAACTGTATTTGAACACGAATTAAAATTTTTAAAAAAAGAAAATAAAATAAAAAAGAAAAGTTTAAATGTATATTTATGTGAAAGTTACTGTTACAAACTAATTTGTACGTGATATCATATCTTGCTAAATATAGAAAAAAATATACTCAATACAGTGTAATGACCAAGATCTAGAATAAACTCTTTGGGAAATATTAATTTAAAAGTATGTTTTAAAAAGTGTATTTGTACACGAGATTATGAAAAAATTTCAAAACATCAGAAAATAGCCCTATTGGATAGCTCAGTTTGTTAAAGCCTCATCCTAATACACCAAGGTTACAGGTTTGATTCTTGTTCAGGGCACATAAAAGAATCAACCAATTAATGCATAAATAAGTGGAACAACAAGGCTCTCTTTCTCTCTCTCTTTAAAATCAATACATTTTTAAAAAATCAGAAAATATACATGAGTGCATACCTTCTCTCTGTTTAGAGATGACAATACACTTTAACCATCTCACATCAGGAAGCAGTGCAGGAGTTAGAAAAAAAAATTTTTTTAAATAATTGATGATGTCATGAAACATGCAATAGCAAAATGTACAGACATACATTTTCAGAACTTAATATTCCCTGGTATTGAAAACATTATATGAAAAATGTAAGTAGAAATGATAGTCCAACACTTACAGTTTTAGAAATGGGATACAAAAAATACAATTATTACCAGAGAACTGGATAGTGTTTAGCAGAGAAATTGAATTTCCCTCCAATTTGTCTCACAAGAAACTTGTTCTTTCTCAATGGGAACTTTATCTGATGCAGGTGTCAACAAACTTCTGCAAAGGGCCAGGTAGCAAGTGTTTCAGACTTTGCTGGCCATATGATTCCTGTTGTAATGATTCTTTTAGGTGATGGGAAAGCAGCCATTGACAAGATTTAAATGAATGAGTGTGACTGTGTTTCAATAAAACTTTATACAATGAGCATCCAGATTTTGGCTCATGGTCCTTAGTTTGTCAAGCTCTGTTTTAAAGTAATATATGACAAAGGGAAGAACACAAGACAAGGATGAAAGAAACTGCAGGAAGAAGTGAAAGTAAAGTTATAGAAAGTAAGATATTGAAAGAAAGAGGAAAGTTTTAGTAAAGAATGGAGTTCGTATTGTCTATTTATTTATTCCTACCACTGTATGGCAGAAAACTTTCATGACGGGAGGTAACACTGGGTGTCTTCATGTCAGATAATTAGTTTTATTGAGAACTGACATTTTATAAGATAGTATATATTATTCCCAAACCCCAGGGTTTTGGTACTTAAAAGAGTCTGAAATTATTGAAATTGCCTCATCTGTCTAGGAGTTTCAGTCAACCTGACCTCCAAGATCCCAGCAACTGATCTCTGAGAAAATTCCATATTTCAGAAAAGAGATAAACAAGCATTTTACCCCAGCCCCTTCCCCAGTTAACATTAAGATACCACCACAAAATCCATGAACCTAATATAAAGGAACACATTTGCTGCTTAATGCTACTTAGTTTGTGTTATTTAAATCTGGAGCCTGATCCCTGTGAATTTGTGGTGGAACAACTTTGGCAAATAGAAAAATAAACTTTGCCTCAGTGGAAGATTAGCCCAGGAGGCCCAGTGGACTTTTCACAGCAGTAAAATCCATGCAAAATGAATTTGGACAAGAATAGTCTGTCTGAGATATCAATTTGCCCAAATAATATATTTATGGACTACTATTACATCTAGAGGAAAAAAAGCACTAGAAAGAAACTCTGAAATTTCACTGATAAAAATGATCCATTCTCAAATGTCAACCAACATTAAAAGGGAGAATTTGACACTTTTAAATAAAAAATGATGCGCAAATTACACAAGAAATCTATGGAGACTCCTTCAGCCCTTTTTTCTTCCTGGTGCTTCTTTAAAACATGCAATAACACTTTTTCAATTGGAGAGGTTTAATCTATGTGCATACGGAGACTTAGAGGCACTGCCTTCTCTTCCTGGAGGCCTGCATGCAGGGCTTTTTTCAGATATTGATTGTGAAAGTGATATCACACCATAAGGTACATTGATATGGTGTCGGGTAAAAGAAAACGGCAAAGAATCCTTGCAATCTAATCAAAGCTCTGTCCAAGCCCCACACTCAGATGAAATCTAATCAATAGAGACGATTAAATGATACATACAGACTCATCAATATTAAATATACTCCATTTCCTGTACAAGAGCTGGATAACACAAAGTGGGCAAGATAAAACTTGACTTCGCAGGTTTATTTACAGGATCTGTGCTATATTTAAAAAAATAAGTATAAAAGTTTGACTCAGTTCCCAGTCACCCAGCAAATTAAGGTGCTAACTGCACATTTATGAACCAACCACCTTATATTGGACAGACTATGGGGGCAAGCAAATTGCATAGTGTATTTACTCTAATACTGGTACTAGGTTTTGATGATAGAAGACACACCAGAGTCTAGGAAATAAGAATAATAATAAAATAGTTTGTATTTATTGAGATTTTGCTACAAGCTAACCAATGTGCTAATTGCTTTACAATTTTTATCTCATCTATAAATATCATCTCATTATCTTTTCTAATGTTGAGAAAACAAAGATTTATATGTAATCAGTGATACGGAAGTGAAAGAGTTGGAAATTAAACTCAGCACTTCCTGACGCCAGTAGATGTACTTTCTACCAGCACAGCTGAAATCTGCTGCTAATGACCATGATCTCGGGAAACCTATCTATGTTTGTTTCATTGAAGTCCTTTTTCCTTCTGTGAGAGGCTTGAACTAAATAACCTAAATTGCCTCTGTTGATCTAAATTTCTAAGAATCAACGAGCACCCTGCCTGACTGCTAGGTATTTATAAAGTGTGAATAATATCACTTCATAAAATTACTAAGAAAAAGGTATGTTTTCAAGGATTGGGAATTTTCTGCTTCTTGTTTTAATAGTGATGGCAGTGTCAGAAAATAAGCTGAGGTATTTGGAGGCAATGCTTACACTAATTCAGTAAGGACCTCTCAACTCCCAAATAGGGAAACCTTGTGTAGTTCAGTGTGGATTGCAGAAGACGCTGGTTAGGTCTGACTACCAACTGCTCCTTAGCTCAGGCAGTGGGCTTCAAAATTCTCCCTCATCATATTTTCTCACTGTTTAAAAAACAAAATTATTGTGTTATCAATTTAATAAAACTCTAAAATGTAAACTAAATATATACAGCCTCATTTTTAAAAAAGCGTTTCACAAAACACATGTAGTGCTTACCATGTTCCAGGTACAGGTTAAAATGCTTTCAAACATTAACGTATTTAATATTCACAGCAACACATGGTGGTAGGTACCATTATATGAACCCTATTTCATAGGTGCAGAAGAGACTAACACAGAGAGACAAATATGTAATCTGTGCAAGGTAACCTAGCTGATTGCATGGACAGAGCCAGGATTTGAACCCAATCATCTGGTTCCAGGAAAATTGTCCATAACCTTTATACTCTGTGTATGCCCATCTCTGTGCAACCTACCAAAAAGTTTTATAATAGATATTTTAAAATATGAGAAATACTTTAAAATATTTTATACTGTTCAAAAGGCATGACACATAGGAACATTTTCCTTGAAGCAAGTCAGGTTAAATCCACTCCTAGAGAAAGAACAGGAACAGGTATGACCATGAATTAAATTCATACAAGTCCCCAAATAGCAGGCAGACATTATGAGTTTTGACTAGTATTCATCATTGTCGACACTTCAAACACACAAGCAAACATGACAAAATTCTTTGCGGACAAGATATTTCCGGACAGTGGCTTCCTTTAAGAAAAATCCTAATTCTATCAATAGTTAACTGAAGACCTGTCCTATCTTTTGCTTAATGGGCTTCATAGCATAGTCAACCTCAACTAAGTTGTGGTTACTTTTTTATATATATTCCCCTCACCCTGTTTTTTGTCTCTTTTCCTCCTAGTAGGTAATCTCACTGATTTCCTTTGTCTACTTATGCAAAATAACAAATGTCAAAGCTTGGAAACTGGTAATTTGGCAATTTTAGACAATCGCCTCATAACCACATTTTAGTACACCTTTGAAGCAGCAGAAGTTCAAAGGCTTTGAAAAGACTACTATTGCTTTGCCTGTTACTATGAGTCATTTGAAGTAATTGGTCTTGTCTGATGTATGTTTTGAACTGAGGAAGTAGAGCTTTATTACCACAATCAGATACAGGTTTTTAGCCAAGGAAGTGAAGTTTTCCTCGCAGATGTAGATGCATGCTTGATAAGGCAGCAAACAGACAGATGTGCCTCTATGCACCAGGGAAGAGGTGTGGAGAAGGAACAAATAAAACAGTTGAGAAAATTCTGTGAAGCTGCAGTGAAGTGTTTTTGGAAGCAGTCCCAGTTAGGAAATATCTCACAAGCAAGTAACTCATAATTTAGATGCAGACTTTAAACTTTAATTTTGATTCCATCTGAAACCTACCTATTATCCTCATCATGCTAAAAGTGGGCCAGTGATTTGCACACAAGTAAACTGGGTAAAAGAAAGTTATCTTCTTAAAAAGAATATTAATTAATTTTTCTACTTTGCTTTTACAAATATGATTTCTAATGCTAAAGCCAGTTTTTATTTTAGTAGTTTCTTACAATGACGACCATTGTTACATATCTAGCATTGTTACATGAAAAATGAAAGACAAAAGTGTTCAAATCTAAGGAAAGCACTATATATGTTACCTCTTTTGGCACCTTTCTGTACCAGCATTTTTGGTGGTTTTTCATGTATGTATTTGTATGTAAATAGAGGAATAAGACTACAAATATAACCAAATAAAATGAAGCAAACAAATAAAACAGTTTAGTCCCATTTAAATGTGTATATATATATATATTTTATTAAACAGTCAAAAATATTTAATGCTTACAATGAGTCAGGTACTGATCTAGAAATGAGAATGCACAAATCACTATAATGCCTTTCTCAAGGAGTTTACCATCTAGCAAGTAAAAAGACAAATGACACGCATGTAATAGTGTAATAATATGCAAAAGTCATTAAAGGGAAGCATGCAAACAGAGAGCCAACTAAGGCTTCTGAGAAGAGTTAGTTAACTACTCAGACCACAATGGAGTCAGTACTTAGAAGTAGACTCTCCAGATGAAGAAAATAGTCTATGGTAAGGTATGGGAGTTCCAAACCCCCTACAGTAATTCTGGCTAGAAATTGGGAGAGTTAAAGGGAAAGTGGCAAGAAAGGAGATAGACCCAACTGGAATCATGGAAGAAAATAAGGGGCCACCATGGAACAAGTGAGAGTCAGCCAGACATGTGCAAGATGAATAGGCAGGAGACAGAATTGAGGAGACATACCATAGTGACTTTTCAGTAGTTCAAGGGTAGAATAGAAAATAAAATGTATGGATGAGAAAAAAAAAGAACAAAGGATCCTCAAAGACTTGCCTTCCTTCAGAAATATTTGCCATTTTGTTTATGTACATTCATGTGTCCTTATTTAAGATCTTCCCACTTCTCTCCAGATAAAAAGTTCTTCAGTGTATCTCCAGCTACAGCAAACTCTCCGACAACTCAGTACTAGTTAACTAACTGTTTTAAAAAGTTAAATACAAAATTCTAAGCTTCTGGCTTTGATGATGCAAAATATTTTAAGCTACTTCTTTGATTCTGAGCCCTAGTAATTCATACTTATAAGAAATAGTTAGCTGTGAGTCAAGAGTTTAACATTCTATTTCTTTTTCATACCTTAATAGGAACAAACAGTATGAAAAAAGGTCTCAGATGGAGAAAGAGGAGAAGAGAAGACAATTATCAAAAACAAAATGAAGTAGAGATTGCCATATAAAGGAGTTGGAATACAAAAAAGAGAAGGGAGATTTTGTGAAAGGCCATGTAGACTTGAGAAAAAGACTGAGACAATAAGGAACCATGAAATAGACTTGGTACTTAGGGAATGGCAAAACGTCGGTGTGTCTGAAACAGATACCACCTCTTCCTGTTCATGTTTATTGCTTTAGAATTTATTTTAGATCTATGATCCATTTTAAATTTTTGTTATATTGGGGGAGTAAGGTTGATTTTATTCCATATGTTTATGCAGTTGCTATAGACCATTTGTTAAAAAAGAATTTCCTTTCTCCATTGAATTGCCTTGACACTGTTGTCTAAAATCAGTCAGTCATTTTTGTGCAAATTTATTTCTAGATTCTGTTTTGTTTAGCTGAGTGATATGTCTATCTTTATGAAATATCCACCCAATCTTGATTTGCTTGGCTTTAAAATAATTCTTAAAATACAATAATATGAAATATATAATTTTGCTTTTCTTTTTCAAAATTGTTTCAAATAATCTAGAGAGGTTATTTGTATTTCTACACAAAATTTAGAATCCTCTTATTAATTTCTTAAAATAGCCTGCTGTGATTTTGATTAGAATTGCAATAAGCCTACCAATCATTTGAGGAAAAATGACATCTAAACAACATCTGGTTTTCAAACAAAGTGCATAGTATACTCCTCCACTTTTAGGTCATTTTGAATTTATCTCAGCAACATTTTGGAGATTTTAGTTTATTATTGCAAAGTTTTAAAATTATATTTAAGCCCTGGCTGGCGTAGCTCAGTGGATTGAGCACGGGCTGCGAACCAGGCATCGCAGGTTCAATTCCCAGTCAGGGCACATGCCTAGGTTGCCGGCCATGACCCCCAGCAACCGCACATTGATCCCTCTCTCTCTCTCTCTCTCTCTCTCTTCTCTCCACCTTCCCTCTCTAAAAATAAATAAATAAAATATTTTAAAAATTATATTTAATACAAATTTTGTTTTATTTTTCAATTATTTGTTACAATTATTTCAATTGTATTTATTGTAAAAATACAATTGATTTATATTAGTGATTTGTATTCTTACTAAAACCATTTATTTTAGTAGTATTTTATAGACTTCTTAGGGCTTTCTACAATGCAATCATATTACCTGAAAAGAAAGTCAGTTTTACTCTTTCCTTACTATCATCATACTTTATATTTCCTCATCTTACTGTTCTTGTTGGGGTCACTAATAAAATGTTGAATTGAAATAAAGTAAGGTCATTGTGTTGTTCCTAATTTTAGCAGAAAAACATTTACTATTTTACGAATATAAACATGTTGATATTTATATAGACGTTGTTTATCAGATTGAACATGTCTCTTTTTATTCCTAGTTTCCTGAAACTTTTTTTTTCATCATGAATGGGTCAAATGCCTTTTCTGCTTCTACTGAGAGGGTCGAAAGTTTTTATTTTTGTTTTTGCTGTCTATTAACTTGGAAAAATTACTGGATTGCCTTTGGCCTTTAAAACAATCTAGCATTCCTAACATAAAGTCCATTTGGTCTTGATGGAAATGTTTATATTATCTGAGTACTGTTTTGTTTTTCTCCTCTTTCTTTCAAATAGCTCTCCTAATATCTACAATCTCATTAACATACAAACACTTCACTAATATGTGTATTGGAAAAGGAATATCTTCCTCCTCAGCCAGTTGTAAAGGGATGGATAAAACAAGTCTTGGCAGATTACCTCTAAAAGTTAGCCTAATCCTTGCTCTAATACTACAATTTTAGATACAGTTAACACTTATTAGTTTATTACTATGTTCCAGGCACTGGTCCAAGTGCTATATACGTTTTAATTCAGTTACTCTTTACAATAATTACATGAAGTGGATAACATTATCCATCACCTCCATGTGAGAGGTGAGAAGCCTGAGACACGGAAAAGTTAAATAACTCAGCCCCTCCCTCCACCCAGTGTTCCTAGCTAGTAATAAGCAGAGCCAGGATTCAAAATAAAACAGTGTAGTTCTTGAGCCATTCTCTTACCCACTATGCTACATAATGTGAATCAATAAAAATTTTACTGCAGAACCTTGGCACTAAATAATCCCAGGTTCTCTTCATTGGAAAGGTGATTGCTGTTATTCATTCACTGTCATATGGGTAAGAGAGATAGCATGGCATTTTGAACTAAATCTTGTAATATCAAATGTCATAAAAACTGTTACTTATCCACTGTCATATGGACAAAACTAAAGCAATGACATTCAAATTAAGTAACAGCTTTGGGACAAGGAAAGGACACTGTAACTAGCAATCTGCCTCCATCTCCTCAGATGTCATAACACGGAGATATAACATACGTTTTCACTGTCTAAAGGATTAGATAGAGATGAGTATTCAACAGCTAAATAGAGTTTAAAAATATACATCATATCATATCATATCACTCCTCTGTGTCAAGTCCTTTGATGCTTTCCACTAAACTTAGACCAAATGTAGTGCATTAAGATGCACAGCCACTTTAGCATCATCAGACTCCCACCAATTTCTACAGTCTCTTTCTGTACCCTGCTCCATGTTCACTGTTTTCCGTCCACCTGGCCTTCTGATCTCTCTGCCAGAGACACTCATTTTCCAGTTCTTGGCAAGACTGTCTCTCTTTTTTCCTTCGGGTCTCAGCATAAACGTTATTTCCTAGAGAAGCCTTCCCCAACCACCTAATGTGAGTAGGCCACCCTTCCCTCCAATCACTGTCCAGAACCTCACCTTGTTTACTTCCTACCAGGATCTGAATTAGTTTTTAATTGATTCAATAATTAATTATTTAATTACTCATTCTTTGCCTTCCCTACTAAAAAGTAAGCTCCTTCCTTTAACATTAGGGCGATAGTGTTGAGCACAAAGCTTGGAATATAGCACAAGTTTAAGATATTTATTATATAGGAAATAAAAAGTGATATATTTTATGGAACCCCCTTACAATATGGTTTACTGAAAATTCATATAAGCTTCATTTTCTTATGTTCCTGAAAGATTATGGACTTTCAAGTTGAACACACCTGGATTCATGTCCATCACTGCTGCTCATAAACCACATGATCTAGGGTAGATCTGTAATTTTAAAACTTGTTTCTCATTTGATAAAGGAAAAACACTATCTCACAGAGTCAGTATGATCATTAAGAGAAATAATCTGTATAGAAATGCTTAGCTCCACTTCTGGTTCATAACCAACAGGTAATAAGTGTTTGCTCTTTCTCTTTCTTCATTCCCTTCCCACCTACAGTGACACTCCTTTCAAGCCCATGGACCACATCAAACATATTTTTTAAAAAGTCGAAAAAAGCAATATTTTTCTAAATTTTGTTATTGTTGTGCAAGTACAGTTGTCTCCATTTTCCCCCAATCACATCCCCCTGCCCCATCTCTCCCCACATCCTACCCTTGGTCGATCTTACCCCCTTTGACTTTGTCCATGTGTCCTTTATGTATGTTCCTTGATGACCCCTCTCCTATTTCCCCCCATTATTCCTCTCATCCTTCCCCTCTGGCTACTGTCAGTTTGTTCTTTATTTCAATATCTCTGGTTATAATTTGCTTGCTTGTTTGTTTTGTTGATTAGCTTCCACTTATATGTGAAATTATATGGTACATGTCTTTCATTGCCTGGCTAATTTCACTTAGCATAATGCTCTCCAGAGCCATCCGTGCTGTCACAAAAGATAGGATCTCCTTTCTTTCTGCAGTGTAGTATTCCATTGTGTAAATGTACCACAGTTTTTTTATCAATTCATTTACTGATGGGAACTTAGGTTGCTTCCAGCACTTGTCTATTGTAAATTGTGCTGCTATGAACATTGGGATGCATAGGTTCTTTTGAATTGGTGTTTCAGGATTCTTAGGGTATAGTCCCAGCAGTGGAATTGCTGGGTCAAAAGGCAATTCAAGTTTTAGTTTTCTGAGGAAATTCCATACTATTTTCCACAGTGGCTACACTAGTCGGCACTCCTACCAATAGTGTACTAGGGTTTCCTTTTCTCTACAACCTCACCAGCATTTATTTTTTGTTGATTTGATTATGATAGCCATTCTGACCTCTGTGAAGTGGTACTGCATTGTGGTTTTAATTTCCATCTCTGGTGGCTAGTGATGCTGAACATCTCTTTATATGTCTCTGGGCCCTGGAGAAGTGTCTGTTCAAGTCCTTTGCCCATTTTTTAATTGGATTGTTTGTCTTCCTGGAGTGGAGTCATGTGAGTGCTTTATATATTTTGGAGCTCAAACCCTTGTCTAAGGCATCATTTCCAAATATATGTTCACATATGGTTGGTTCCCTATTCATTTTGCTGATGTTTCCTTTAGCTGTGCAGAAGCTTTTTATTTTGATGAAGTACCATTTGTTAATCCTTTCCTTTATGTCACTTGGTCTAGGGGACATATTAGTGAAAATATTGCTGCATGAAATATCTGATATTTTCTTGCTTATGATCTTCTATTCAACATAGTATTAGAAGTCCTAATCACAGTGATCAGACAAGAAAAAGAAATAAAAGGCATCCAAATTGGAAAGCAAGAAGTAAAACTGTCACTGTTTGTAGATGACATGATAGTGTACATAGAAAATCCTATAGACTCCACCAAAAAATTAGTGGACCTTATAAGTGAAGTTGGCAACATAGCAGGATAAAAAGTCAATATTCAGAAATTGAAGGCATTTTTTCCATACCAAAAACAAATATCAGAAACAGAAATCAGGAAAAAAAATTCATTTGCTATAGCAACAAGAAAAATAAAGTACCTGGGAATAAACTTAATCAAGGAGGTAAAAAAATTTCACTCAGAAAACTACACAACCCTGAAGAAAGAAATTAAAGAAGACACAAATAAATGGAAGCATATACTGTGTCCATGGATTGGAAAAATGAACATCATCAAAATGTTCCATACTACCCAAAGCAATTTATAGATTCAATGTAATCTCTATTAAAATACCCATGATATATTTCACAGATATAGAACAAACATTTCAAAAATTTATATGGAACTACAAATGACCCAGAATAGCCAGAGAAATTTTAAGAAAGAAGAACGAAGTTGGAAGGATCACAATACCTGGTATCAAACAATATAACAAGGCAATGGTAAACAAAACAGGCTGGTACTGGCATAAGAATAGGCACATAGAACAATGGAACAGAACAGACAGACCAGAAATAAACCCAAGTATCTATGGTCAATTAATATTGGACAAAGGGGGCAGAAGCATACAATGGAGTGAAAATAACCTCTTCAACAAATGATGTTGGGAGATCTGGACAGGTACATGCAAAAAAAAAAAAAAAAAGTGAAACCCGACCACCAATTTATACCATACAAAAAAATCAAATCAAGGTCGATAAAAGACTTAAATATAAATCGTGACAGCATAGAAGTCCTAAAGGAAAAAGCAATCTTTTCTAAGCCACTTTAAACCTCACCTTTGAAATCCCAGAATATTTAGTAAGGGGAAAGATTAGACAAAAAAAGAAGAGGAAAATGTGAAGGAAAAAAGGAAAGAAATAAAATAAAAGAATTTGCCTCTTTTGAGCATACTGACAAACCACTACAGCCTTGGCCTGTTCCTTACAAAAACACATGCAGTGGATAGAAGAAGGCAGCTCTCAAATTCAGCAAGCTTTTTCATTTTTGTTCAGAGCTTTGAGACAGTACCTGCTGCCAGGCCCTAAGTGCTGTTGCAACTTGGCATTCTTCAGAAATAAGCAACCAATTTCCAAGTGTTTGGGCCGATGTGACCATTTCACAGATGTTATATGAAGGGAACACCTATTCCCTTGCCGTAGTTTTCCTATGAGGTGATAGTAAATGCAGACATTTAAAGGCAAAACAACCCAATATTTAGCACTTTATAATTTAGTTATATTCCAACATTTGTTTACTTATTAAAGCAACATAATGACATACTTAGAGGAAGCTTATTCCTATGTAAAAAGACTCCGGTTTTTTCTGGAAGAAAATCTCAGCTTCTTAAGGAGGACTTAATAGGAAATATTCTTTGCTACAGTGCTTGACATGAGTCCAGACTCTTTCTGGAACTCTCTTTCTGTAGAGACAATATGTATAGGTATCTTTAGAGATTACTGTATGTTTAAAATGAATCTTAAATGTTTCCATTCCAAAGGGCCAAGCCTTCTACTTTTTGGTGGGCACAATTGTACCAGACATTGTTTCTTCTTAGTGCCCTTATTCTGTCCCCACTGGTATATTTGTAACAGGAGAAGTAGCCTTGAGTGTCCTAGATGAAACTCTTGGTTAATATGCCAAGTCATGGGGTGGATCCAGGATAGATGGCATTGCAGGCAAAAATAAACATTCAGGATACAAAATAATAGCATTATCTTTCCTTTAACTGAGCTTTAGCTGACCTACATAATGAGTAGAAAAGTAAAAAAACAACTGCTACCAAGTTGATCAGCAATGTTATCTTAAAATATCTTTAGGAGTGATAGTTTTGAACCAGAAGAGTTTATAAAAATCATTCTGTGAGTTTAAGTCAGAGTCAGTATGGAGCAATGTAGAAAAGCCCTGAATCTTTAGAAATGCACGTGTTCTTAAATTTAGGAAACTTGCTTGTGTCTACAGAGAAGCTATTGGGTAAATTCAGCAGCAGTTTGCAAGAACCCCAGTTTGTCCCTTAAAATGCAGGTTTCACAAATGGGGACTAACCTTCTACAGGAGAACCTTTTACCATGGGTTCTTCCTGCCATCCTTCTGGCTCACACCCTGTGAGGTTACACAAACCTCCCAAGGCTGTCTCCTCCTTCTGTCTGTGTTACTGCTTTCAGGGTTTGATCTCCATCTGTGCAGCTCCTTCCAACTCATCTCGCTTCTTTTCAACATCACTTTGACCTAAGGAGATTGCTGCGATGCATTCTCAGAGGTGGTCCCAACACAAAAGTCATGGAAGGATGGGATGATTTTCTGTATGTTATTGAAAACTTAGACAAAACCATCATCATTGTTCTTCCTTCTTTGGGAAAGTGTATATGAAAATGTTCATGGATTAGCTTTTTTAATAGGGAGCCCAATAGGTGCCTTTAATATTAAATGTAGGTCTAGCACATTCATAAGTTTGTTTTTTTTTTTAAGTGAGGCCTTTCTATATATCCTATGGCTTGTCTACCAAAATGCAGAGAAACAAGGAGAGTCCTAGTAGAAATGCCAAAATCCTATTTGCACAAGGATTTGATGGGGGATCATGGACTATTTCATTTCTACCCAGCCATGGCCTTCACGAATACTGCCTGACCATATCAGGTCTGTTTATAAGGTCGTTCCTTTTAACTTGAACTCCTACTGGTTTTCCTACTCTGTTTATTTATTTACTTTTATGGAGGGTATCCTTAATTTTTCTTAACTTACACATTTAGCAGGACTCCAGCTTCAGTGCAAACAAGACTGCTCTGAGTGGATTCCGCTGCTCTGCTCCTCAGCTGGTAGGGTCCCTTTGCAGTGGCATTCCCAAGGCCCACTGGCTGGAATCCACGGCATTCCACTATCAGGATTGCTGACAAAGGTTTTTTGGTTTTTTTTTTTTTTTTTTTTACTGCATTTTAATCTGACGCTTAAGGAAGGGAGGTCATGTTTACATATACGAACCTTAGTTTGTGTTAGGCTTATGTAAAATTCCCAGGACATTCTCTGAAGGTAAAACAAAACAATAAACTTATTTCCTTTTAGTCTCTTCCCTTCCAACGTTCCCCTCACTATGGGAAAACATCACTTTTTCCACAATTTAAACTCTCTTTAGAAAATAAGTCAAGTGACTAACATTCTTTTTTATAATACAACACACACAAAGGAAAAACATTGATTTCCTTTCCAGTGATCTTTGACATGTTTTTATGACCTATCTCCAGATTTCTCTTCTCCCAAGATAGAGCTTCTTACTCAATGTTATATTAAAAAAATAATAACATTGATTAATTAGCTTATAGACATAGATTTAAAAATGCACATTGTTAAACGTTCTTTAAAAGGAAGAATCTTTTACATCCTTCCAAAAAAGATGTTTTTTTTTTTGCTTATTTTATTTAGCACAAAGTGGTATTCACAATAAGACATAGTACGATATAAACACAGATAAAATGGGACTTGGCCATTAGGTGAACCCATTCAGAAGAATTTTAATATACTTTCTTACTGGTATTACCAGAAATAATCACAAGTAACTTTTATTGATCCCTTCCTATATACCCTGGCATTCTACCAAGCCTCTTTACCATGTTTTATCTCATTTAATCTTTAAAATAACTCTTTGATATAGTTTAGGGGTTGGAAAGCATTAATAATGAATGAGATGGACATGAGTCCATCTTTGAAAGTCATGTAGAATCTCAGCTACATAATCTTTTTATTATATTATGATTATTTTTGTTTTTGTTTTTACAACCCATCACAAATAACACATTCTTAGCTCTTGACCTGCTCCCAAATGGACTTAAAATCAGATTTGGCTTGTGGGCTCTAGTTTGCTGACCCCTGATTCAATTAAAGTAGAACATGGATTATTTTCATTTACAGAGGAGGGCACTGAGATTCAGAGAAGTTAAGTAAATGAGCCAAAGCTGTACACCTGGTAAGTGGCAGAGGACTTTAGTTAACCATGCAGTCACCAGCAAGAGTAAACTAGTTGCAGTTAAATTTGAAAACCCATGTAACTAGTAGATAAATATAGAGCATTGCTAATAAACCTTATATACATTACTATAATTAGAAATGGCACTGTAATGTAACTAGTTTACAAATGCCTTATCAGGTATACTTTTACATATATGCTATTTCCACCTATACTTGTGGCACATATATCAGTTAAGACCTATTTCGTTCACAAGCAAACAGAAAGATTTTACTTTATTTTCTTTTTAGAATACTATAATATTTTTAGTCCTTACTAACCCAGTTTTGGTTTTAATATTTCTTTTACCTCAACATATACCTTCCTTAAGTTAGAGACAAGTGAAGTAAATATAAGTCAAAGTTTTAAAAGTACAACTTAGCTTTGATGAAAAACAAACAACAACAACAAAAAAAAACTGAGTAGACCTAAGATTATTTATTATATCCTTGAATCCAGAACTTGAATGTTAATATCAGCCTAAATTTTTACTGGTTATCCAAATTGTCAAAAAGTAATAAAACATTTATTAAACATGAGATTTTTTTCAATAAAATTTGATAGATCAATTACATGGTTTGAAAACATTTTTAGAATTAAAACCATTGAAATCAATATAGCTGGGCTTAAAATTCTTACTAGGGTATATGTATATGTGGTTCTTATCTGCACTAAGACATAAATTTTGCCTCTCAGACATAAATTTTGTTGACTGTTAAAGAATTGACCCAAAGACTCTACTGCAACTCTAAAATGCTCATTGTTCATTATTAGGTATTTTATTACTTTTTTTTCTAGATAATAATGTGAACTCCAAACATAACAGCAGGGATCAGCTGGGAAATCTGAAGAATTTGTAATGATAGACTTGTTTAACACTAGGAGAAGAAAATATCCAACGGATAAGATCCTTCTTATTTATATTCTTTTTAATATGTGTTTTTAAAATGTATAAATTCAGACTCCATTGACCAGTAAAAGTGATGGAGTAACATAGTTTAAAATTGTTTCTAAATATATAATTTCCCCATTAAACTTAACAACTCCTTTTATTTGGGGAAGTGTATAATGTTTAAATATATATATACACACACACACACATATATATAGTCCAGAGTGCTATCAATAATTAATAAGCATTTTATAACCCTCTTCACTGACTTTTTAAAATTCTTTCTTTGGAATAAAACTAAGCAGAAAGAAACTTATAAGCATACATACACAAACTGGCTGCAACCAACAAAACACAGGAAATTGGACACACTAGAGATGGAGAAGGAATTTCAGATTTCTATCACAGCTCATTTTTCTGCATGTAACACTGTAGTGTATTGTCAAGCACAGGAGGGCCTGGGTGCTCAGGAGAACAGATGGCAGCTGGGGTAGGCCAGACATGAGAGAAAAGAAGGTGTGGCCACCCAGGAAGTTCTGGTAAATTATGCAGCTTGCACTTCTCACCTTCAGCTGAAAAAAAAGAAAAAAAAGTACTTAGGAAAGCACGTACCAATGGTCAGCCCAGCAGCCCCCACAAAGGCAGGTACAAAACAAAGTCTAGAAGACATGTGAGCATTCAGAGTGTTCTCAGGGGAATTTAGGGGATGGCGATGAACTGTGCAGCAACCACCCTGGGACAAGCAGTATCTTTGAAATAAGGCAAACCCCGTCCTGACTGCAAGCAGAGTTTTTCCTTCGAGAACCTAGTACTATTTGAAAGATAGGTGAGATACAGGATGCTTTAGCAATGTGAACACACACAGCCGTGGAGAGCAGCTGTTCTGGCTTCTCACCATGGAGTGATCAAGAAAAAATAAATAGACTTCCAGAGAAGCAGGAGGAATAAAGCTAAGATTCAGAAATGCAAGACCTGTGAAACTCTGGGAAATAGTAACAAGGGAGATTACAGAATCACCTAAAGGATTATATAAAGCCTCAAATCATTATATCAGCAATGTTAAAAACCTGGCTATTTTCTTTGTGGAAAAAAATGAATGTGAGGTAATGGTAGATCAAAGGATAATAACATGTCAAAGGAATTACCTTTATTCTTTGAACCAAACAACAAGATAATTGATATTTCCCATACACCTTGCTTGTGGCATTTCTGTTTGGTGCAGGACCACACTCTGCTTGTATCAGTTTAGTTTTGCTAACTACACTGCCAAACTGTAGAGCAGACTTTTAAACAGATTCTCACAGTGTCTAAGTTAGTGTTCTGTACAGAGTAAATAGACAAAAACAAAATGGGATGGTCATGAAGTTAGAATTCGTAATCCCTGCACCACTGACTTCAAATCTGTCACATAGCTCCCAACAGTCTCATTTGCTGTTAGACAGTTAAGCCAAGTAGAGGGCAGGCAGGTAAGTGGTGGAAGGAGAAACGGTTGCTGGTACTAGAAATAAAATGCTAAAGCTCAAAGATGAAGAGGAGGAAGGGGAGAGAGAAAGAAAGATGGTATGAGAAGAGTTTCAATTACGAATGGCAGGAGGTAGTGGCAGGGGCACAAAGAGGTGGAAAAGTGTAAGGCTACCCTAACCTCACAAAGACCATTCCAGGCACTTATAACCAAGGTGAGGGGGTGGGGTTTGGGCTTTCTTATGAGGGCAATAGGCACCATTGAAGGACTTTAAGAAGGGAAATCTGAGATGTGAGGTAAGTTCAAAATGCTCTTTCTGGTGCAGTGGGAGTCTAGAGGTTGGGAAGAAGTCCCGAGGTCCAGGAATCAGTTTGGAAGCTTTTGCACAATCCAGAAAAGAGATGATGTTAACTTGCAACAAGATAGTAGGAGAATGAAGTGAAATAAACTAGAACTAGGATATTATAGTAAATGTAGGGAAAAGAGTAAAAAAAAGAGAAAGCAGAATGGCTACATTTGTGGTTTCAAGTAGAGACCACAGCAATTAGTGTGGTATGGGGAAGAAATGGCTATCTTTTAAACTGTAGCTTCTGCTTTGGATCTGCCTGAAGTTACCTCTTTAGGATCCTCCACCTCTCCTTGACTTTTTCATTAATTGGCAGAAGATTCTATGTAGAGATTGGTTATTTGTATAAAACTGAACTGTGACCCCTGGCTGGCGTAGCTCAGTGGATTGAGCACAGGCTGCGAACCAAAGCATCGCAGGTTCGACCCCAGCCAGGACACATGCCTGGGTTGCAGGCCATGGCCCCCAGCAACCACACATTGATGTTTCTCTCTCTCTCTTTCTCCCTCCATTCCCTCTCTAAAAATAAATAAATAAAATATTAAAAGAAAAACTGAACTGTGCAAAATACAAAATGTGCTAAATTATCACAATTGGTGACTCCAATTGGCATCAATTAAGACCCTTAATTCTTTCTTATGTAAAATTAATCTTTATCTTTAGGAAAATATTTTTGGAACAGTATGAAACCCTTTACCATCTTGTGAAATATTGAAATGTGTACTAAAGCATTTTCTTTTCTAAATTATACTTCTAGTAAGCGAATCTTTTCTTTATCTGATATTTTATGTTAATTGAATAATATATACATTTACATCTATAATATGCATACAACAGATATAGGTAAAATTCATAGCTTTCCTAAATTACAAATTTAATATTTTTGTACTAGCTCCAAACTTTCTATTCACTATTTAGAAGTCTTCCTGGAAGACACAAAATCCATTGTGCAATATTTTTTTTCTAGACTGCAGGAATGCAAAAGTATACACAGTTTCCTTCAAAAATGGAATCATCATTCACAGATGTAGATGTGTACTTGTTATGCCAAGATGAGACAGATGTGGTTCTATTCACTCGGGGACAGGTGCTACGGAAAAAGAGATAAAACATTTGTAGAAAGTGTAAGCAACTGCATCACTGTTGCTAAATAAATAAATTCTCTGCCAAAAAAACTTTACTTGCTTATTTTTCTTTATTTCTCCTGAATGTTTACTTTAAGATCTGGTAGAGCTGAGCTCTACTCAGTTTTATTTTCCTGTATGGGTCAAAAATGTACAGTTTGAATAGGGTTCCTAAGAGTGAATGGCACAGACAGCTCCACAAGCCATTTTATACCAATGTTAATTAATCTAAAGCAAATTTACCTCCTGACACACACACCCACAATTTGACACACTTAACTTCTGGCAAAAATCGTGGTCATGGTCCTTATAAAAGAAAACAGGCTAAAATGATGGCCATGAAAGCACTAGCAGTTTTGGAAGCAAAACCCAACTTCCTATTATTATTATAATTATTTATTTTTTTTTTTGAGAAACATTTTGGTAAGCTACAGACTGAGAAATATGGGGGAGTAGATTCTGCAGCTGCTAGGCTAGGGCCAGGAAACAGAAGATGAGTTTGATTTTAAATATTCGTATTGATTCTGACTCCAAAAGAAGGATTGGGTGGGAATCAGCAGCTGGGAGAGGGAAGGCGAGTGGAAAAGATGATTTTGATTTTAAATGTATTTAATCATAATGCAAAGTGGAGAATGAAGAAGAGAGATCTGCAGCTGGCTAAAAAAGGCAGAGAGCTAAGTTGGATCAGTGTCTTCCTTTTAAATGTGCAGCTTTTGGGTTTTCTGGACCCAGCGGGACCAGAAAACAATAGAATATATGGAAAGATTCTACAGCTTTAAGGGGTTGCAAATAAAAAGTCTGCCTGCCTATGTTGACATTAAAAAAAAAAAAACTGACAATAAGGATAGGTAGTGAATATAGTAAGATCCATCCCAAAATTTAGAAAAGCAGCAGAAATCTTGGGAAGTTATTGGCATAGGGTACTCTAAGCAAATAAACATTTTGACTATCTGAAAGTTACCTTTCATGTAAAAGATTTTTATTGTCATTCTTCAAGAATTAGGAAACTAAATGTACATGGACTATTGAAATTAGAGTGTATGTAATACATGCTTTTGTTGGTGATTTTGAGGCAATTCAGGAGCTCTCAGAAACTCAGAGCATTGTGCCAGGACAATAGCTGCAGCTTGGTAAATGTTTATGAAATAAAAATAAAAAGTAATCAATGAACAATCATTAACCTATATTTTAGACATGGGAGGACTAAATATGCACTTAGCCCATAATATTCTCTAAAAGCTGTTTTGTATGTGGCCTTATTATTTTGCTATTTGTCTCACAAAACACAATGTCAAGGATAACCCAATTGAATTTTTTTTGTGTTCTGCCTAATGTGAATTCAATGTGTGAAACTTTCATAGCACATTGATGATATTTAAGACACTATTTAAGAAACTTAACACACACACATATATATGCATATATACGTGAATATATATTGATAATGTCCATAGTGGAGGAAAATGTTCAAGGGAATGATTTCAACTAGGGAATCACTTGATTTTAATATAGAAATGTAAGTTTAAAGTAAATTTTAATGCCACATTGAGGGAATCTTTATTTTCCTTAGGGTTATTCATTATTTTTAGATTTGTTAGAAGTTAGACATGATTTATTTTTAGTCTAAACTCCTATTTTCTATCTTGATAATCCCCTGGATACAGTTCATAGCTTGTCAATAACTGGTCATATCTTATTTCTGCCAAATAAAAAATTCATTTTAGAGTCATGTTAAAAGACCTTTTAAACATATACAGAATTATTACCATTTTGAGATAGGTGCTGGTGGTGTGTGGTTGGGTACAGAGTTGGTGGGAGGAGCATAGCACAGAGTCTGTCGTTAATTTTTTAAGTCAATTTCACTCACCTAGTGAGGGATTTATCCATCTTTTCAAAGGTTGGCCAATGAATCCAGCCTAATAAATATTTTCTTGTGTAGGCAGAATAGTCAAACGCTTAACTGGTATAAATCCAGTAAGAGATTTTACTTTGTCTAAATGACAGGAAGAATACAAAAACAACAACAACAAAAAAAAACAATTATCAAGGGCATAAAATTTGTCTTTATATCTACCATGAAGCTCCAAGTAGCAAAGAGTATCCATTGTTCAATGTCATTCTGTGTATTTTTCACAGCTCTCTAATTCTGCATATGCTATTTTATTTTATTTTTTGTTAATTTCTGTCAATATAAGCCCGGAAAGTAGGTTGTATTTTTTTTCTTTCAGTGAAGCTGAAAGTAGAAGTATATAAAAAATACTGCTACTTCCTTACATTTATATTTTGTACAACCCAGCATTGATTTGCTTCTTATTTAAGCAACATTTTCTTGATAAATTAAAAAAGCAGCAATAGCCATTACTGCAGGCTATATACAGCCTCTAATATCACTTAAGCATATTACAGAATATAATATGGTACTTAACGACTAACTTGCATATGAAAGCTCACATAATGTCTCATAAAACCCTTAAAATGGCTTCAGTTTAAGAGTCTCTTTAAAAAAAAAAAAAAACACCTTCAGGGAATATTGTAAATGAAGTAGCACTCCAGCCTTGGAAAAAAATTCACACACTTGCAGAAATTTTTAATATAAATTGAACACATTAAAAATTAATTTTGCATGACCATTTTACATTGCAGTGCCAATGCATAGTTAAGATAAGACCTTAACTCTTCTTTGTTTAAAGTAACATGGAAGCCCTTTGCTTTCTCTCTTTGCTTTCATCTGTACGTAATTATTATTTTCATTAATCAGTAAATGGACCCCCATTTTGCTACTCTGACAGCCTCAGCTGGAGTTGACGGAAACCCTACCTGAGTCACCAGGGTAACTTAACCATAAACTTCTAGGAAACTCATTAGAGAAAGGTGTGAGCTGACAATTAACTGGGGCAGTTTCCATCATCCTTCCCTTTTTTAAACTGAGGGGCTGTGGAGAAAAGCTTACTCATCAGAAATGTAGCTTTGCCCTGAGATAGATCATTGCTGGCTTTACCATCACTCTCCTCTTCCCAGACCCCTGATTTGTCTCTGTTCACTTTGTTTCAACCAGATCAGCTGTGTCCTTGAAGATTTGTGTGCCTTTTAGCACTAACATCAGAGAAATAAAACAATGTATATTTTCTGTTGGGATGTGTATTCTTTGATGGATGTAAAATTGGGCAAAAATAAGAACTAATTGTACCTTTTGTATATGTGCAGATTTTTTTAGTCTCATGGCCACCATTTTCCAACAAAAAATTTCCCAAAGAGGGCATCAGTTGCAATGAGACATTGACGAATGTCTCTCCATGGAGAGCTGGTGTTGCATAGATCTGACATGCTGTAGTTTTCTGTGGTTCTGACATGAGCAGCCCATGCGTGATGCCAGTGGGAGCTTAGAGGGAGTCACTGGGGTGATTCACAGATTACAACTGAAGTGATCAATTTTAGAAAGGTGAGGAAGGAGCTGACCTAAGAACGTGCCCAGACCTCAGGTCAAAGGTGCCATATAAATCTAGCAAACAAAGAAAGAAATAAACCCAGAGCATACTTTACTTAAAGAAGCTTATATTCTATCCTTTCACTGTTCAAACCAGAGATCTTACTATGCAAATATTAAAAGCTTAAAGTAAAATGATAAACCTCAAGCTTACTTAAGAATCTAATCAACTCACTGGGATGAAGACAGGAAGTTTTGGGTCAAGGAGACAGGTTTTACAAGAGTATTTTCTTAGCTTTCTGTGGCTTCCAGAAGACTTGTGAAATACTACACAATATACTTCTTAGTTCTCTCCTAATTCTTGTCCTTTATATTAATATTTCTTATAAAATACAACTATAAGACCAAGCCCAAAGCTATTGAGAAGACATGCATTGCTGACTGGTAAAGAAGGTATTAGACTGTGGAGGGTCTTACCTTGAAAAAAAAGTCATTTAAACTGTAAAAATGTAGTGAAGTCAGTCTGTCTGGATAAATTGGAAAGAATTATCTAACTGCTTGCAGATGTGTGTGTGTGTGTATATATATAAGTATATATACATATATACACATATATACATATACACACGTGCATTATATAATATACATATATATATATATGTGTGTGTGTGTGTGTGTGTAGATATAAAATCTTCTAACATCCTCACACAACACGGTCACTATGTTACCCACCAAGTATCAGATACTGTGGATTTGTTTATGGAAACCCACAGCCTTAGTTTTTATTGAAATGCTTCCAATCAGACATATTTCAATCACTGGATTATAGCAAGGCAAGAAACAATCCCTATACTGTAACTTCATTCATATGAGCCCAGTATCTTCCTCCCTCCCTCCTTCTTTCCTTTTTCTTCTCTCTTTCTTCTCTCTTTCTCTCTTTCTTTCTTTTCTTTCTTTTTTTTTTCTTTCTTTCTTTTCTTCTTTTTTCTTCTTCTTTCTTTTCTTTTTCTTTTCTTTCTTCTTTCTTTCTTTTTTTTTAATTTTTTAAAAAAGAGTTATTTATTTATTTATTTATTTATTTTTAAGGGAGGGAGGGGAGAGAGCGAGAGAGAAACATCAAATGTGTGGTTGCTGGGGGTTATGGCCTGCACCCAGGAATGATACCCTGGCTGGGAAGCGAACCTGGGACACTTTGGTTCCCAGCCTGTGCTCAATCCACTGAGCTATGCCAGCCAGGACTTCTTTCCTTCTCTTCTTTCTCTCTCTCCTTCCCCTCCTTCTTTCCTCCCATCCCTTCTTCCTCTCCTGCCACACTCTCTTTATTTCTTTTCCTTTTTCTTTTCTTTCTACATGAGAAGGTTATGACCAGGGTAACACTGTAAGCACTAGATATATTGTAGTCCTGGTGGAGCACAGGGTAGTTCTAGATCCCAAATGGACCAAATGTGGTTTTGTGCAAAAGTAAGCAAAATAATCCATAGAGAGCTTTGTATTTCTGCTGTTTTAAGCAAGTCTGCATAACAGGCATGGGAAATTAGTTTCTCTCTCATTCTCTTTCTCTCCCTTCTCTCTCTCTCTCTCTCATCTCCTCTCTCTCTCTTCTCCACAACACCACACACACACACACACACACACACAGTACACACCACCACACCACGTTAATGGCAATCCATAAAGTCCAAAACTAGAAAAAAGTCATATGAAAATGACTTTTAAATAATCAGCTGATACTAAAATTGCTTGGCTGCTACTGGAGACAATAGAAAGAGACGTATAAAATACATGGTTAAAATAAATGCAATTTTAGTGAATAGTCAAAGTAAATAGTCCAAAGCCTAACTGGATGTCAACACCATAATAATCAATTTTCCTATAAAATTGGGAAAAACAAAAAGCAATCCTATAGAATTGTTTTGATGTCTCAATAAAAAGTTATTCCAAATAGCTATGAAACTACTAAGGCAGTGATATTACCCTGAGTTGCTAAATCTCCTTCACAACCATATAGATTCTAGGATCCATGAGAACTAGGCGGAAAATAGTCACACAATAATCACAATACATGAATACTGCTATCACATTTTCTGAAAGCTTATATATATGAATTCATGACCATGTAGTTTGGTTATATAAAAATCAATGAAGATTCTATTCAACAGAAATTTTGTATTAAAAATAAATTATAGGATTAAAAGTGACACTTCTATACAGACATTACAATATTTCTCTAGCTACATTATCATTATTCAATAACTATAACTTATAGTCACCTTTCTTCCTAATGAAGTTATGTTTTAGTGCTTCTCTTCAAAATCTTGAAGAAATATATGTCATGAAAAGACCCGATTGGGCAGAGGAGAAGATTGGGAGGATGCTATGAAGACCAAATATAGAGAGATCGCTTTATCTCCTTCCATTTCTCTCTCTCCTCCATTTTTCTGTGATTCATATTTGATATGAAGGTGTTATGGGTTGTATTACGTACCTGTCAAAGTTCATAAGGGGATCTGTCCAAAAAGTCCATCCACTGTTAATATAATGAGAATGGTTAATTGATATAAACCTGGCAGCCAAGGAGAGTGGTCTGGAATGCACATGCAGGAAACAATGACAACTTCACTGAAAGAGTCAGAGGGGGTGGTAGAGGCTGATGGGTGAGCAATGTGTACTGTGTAGCTGTCACATTCAAAATGACTGAGAGAGTAGAGCAACGAAACTACACCAGATTTTGCTTTAAGCTTGAGCAGTCCTCTGCAGAAACTATTCAGAGGATTCAAAAGGCCACAGCTATGAGCAACTGGTGATTGGCAGCTTCACCAGAACAATGTGCCCACTCATGCATCACATCTGGCACAGACTTTTTTTTGCACAACAGCAAATCACCCAGGTGACTCAGCCTTCCTACTTCCTGATTTGGAGCCCTGTGACTTCTGGATTTTCCCCAAACTAAAATCACCTTTGAAAGGGAAGAGATTTCAGACCATCAGTAAGATTTAGGAAAATATGATGAGGCCACCAATTGTGACTGGGAGAACTGTGTGAAGTTCCAAGGCACCTACTTTGAAGGCAACTGAGGCACCACTGTTCTAAGTATACTGTTTCTTGTATTTTGTATCTTCTTCAATAAGTGTCTCTATTTTTATATCACATGGCCATATAACTTCTAGACAGACCTCATATGTGGAAATCCAAACCTCAATACCTGAGAATGTATCTTTATTTGGAAAAAAAGACCATTGTGGAAGTAACTTATTAAGATAAGGTCATACTGGAGTTACGGTGGGCCCCTAATCCAATATGACTGGTGTCCTGTTAGAAAGAATAAGTTAGGCTCACACACACACACACACACACACACACACAGACTATCATGTAAACATTAAGGCAGAGTTCAGGCATGGTGTATTTGCAAGCCAAGGAATACCAAAGACTGTCAATAAACCACCAAAAGTTAGAGAAGAGTCATAGAACAAATCGATCCTCATAGCTCTCAAAAGAAGTCAACCCTAACACACCTCTATCTCAAACTTCTAGTCTCTATAATTGTGACACAATAAATGTCTCTTCTTTTAAATCACCCATTTTGTGGTACTTTGTTACGGCAGCCTCAGGCAATTAAAACTAGGGAATTCCATTATTATGGATTTCTAGGTCTACTTTCCAAAGAGGCACAAACAAATGACAGATAATAATAATAACCGAAGGCTTTATAAAGGACCTCCTATCCCATGAGTTTCTTAGATAGATGAGTTAACTGTGTAGTAGGCATCCAAAGGAAGAATTAGAAAGTTATCTTGGTGTAGGGGAAACAGCAAACAGTACAGTAATAGTATAAATATCAACAAATGGAATGTTGGGGCTATTGTTTTTCTGTTTATTTGCTTTTTCCAAGGTTCTTTTTTTTTAAACATTTTATTTATTTATTTTTTAGAGAGGGAAAGGAGGAAGAAAGAGAGAGACAGACAGACAGACAGAGAGAGCGAAACATCAATGTGCAGTTGCTGGGGGCCATGGCCTGCAACCCAGGCATATGCCCTGACTGGGAATCGAATCTGAGACACTTTGGTTCGCAGTCCACACTCAATCCACTGAGCTACACCAGCCAGGGCTCCAAGGCTCTTTTGATATAAGGATCTATAGTATCTATACAGATCAGGGGTAGAAAACCAATTTTTTTTTAACCTGGAAAGCACAGAGTTCATGGTTAAGTACTTAATAATATTTGTTAAATGGATGAATGCATGAACAAACAATATCCAGCAAAGCTGGATGTTGAAGGTTTTACCTCCAGAAAGGAAGTAGAACTTTAGGTACTATTTGTCATGGGTAGGTAACAGCTCATTTTAAACAAAGCCAGCCTTAGCAGGGTAGCTTACTTGGCTGGAGTGTCATCCCATGCACTGAGAAGTTAAGGTTCAATCCCTGGTCAGGGCATATGGGAGGCAAACCAATAATGTTCTTTTCTCACATACCTTTAACTCTCTCTCTCTCTCTCTCTCTCTCTCATATCTCTCACTTCTCCCCCTCTCTCTCAAATCAATAAGTATATTCTTGGGTGAAAATTTTAAAAATAAACAAACAGAGAAATCAAAGCTAAAGTAATATTTTTTCCCAAACATGGTGATTTCAGTAAATTTCTGAACAAAAAAGATTTAATAAATGTGACAAGCTTTGGAGCCAAGCGGTTATATACAAAGTGTAACCCACATTATCTATATTTATAGTATATTGTGATCTAATCATACGTTGTTAATTATTTTAAAAACTTTTATAAAATATAATAATAATCAACACGTAGAATGGTGTTGAATCTTAGAATCTTAGATTCTACTAGAATTTAAGTGTCTAAGAATCTAGTAAATTCTCACTACTAGAATAATATGAAGCAGGTAGGATGTGTGCATTCATGTGTTCTCTGAAAGAGAGAATGTTGATCGTAGTAGAAGGGGTGGTACGATCTGATTTTCCTTGCTAGGGTTATGTGATCTTTGGTTTCTCTATAAAGCCATTATTTATATGTGACACAGACACCTGCACATGAATGCATATGTATCTATCTATATGAATGTGGGAAATACAACAGAACCATTTCGCACCTGCTGAAGAAAAAAGACAGATGCACTTTAGGACCAATCTGGAGTGCACTTTCCCCACTCTAAGGGTCTTGCTAAGGAAGAGAAAATTTGAGCTCTCTCTTCTTACTCCAGTAAACCACGGTGAAGACAGCATGTAGTTACTAACAAGATCAACATTCTGTTTCCCTTCTTGCCTTCCTCTTTTAAGGTCATTATAGGTAGAGGAACGTAAAATAAATCAACCCTTCTCTTTAAGTGGGCTGAGGTGGGATAGAACTCATGACTTCAATAATTATTTTTGCTCATTGAGTTGTGTCATGATCTATATTATACCATGCAGGGAATTTAATTACAGAGATAAACCAGGAAACAGCTCTAGTACCTCCACACAACATAAAACATTTAGATATTATAAATAAAAGATATATGGCATAAATATTATTGCTTAGTAACTAATGGCCTACACTCACACTAAGTCTATGACCTATATAAAAGATTTTAGGTATTTAATGCAAAGTGCACACAAGAGCATTCCCTTGGTTTAAAATTTAAAAAGTATGTTCTCATTAGACAGAAACATCAAAATAAAGTTCAAACAAAAACCAAAAGAATGTCATTCTATCTCAGATTTTAGCTGAGTTAAGATGGTGATATTATACCAATAAAGAGAGAAACTTGTTATACAAAACAGAGGAAGATACAAAATAATGTTTAGAGCAAAAACCCCAAACACCTTGTGTAAATACATGTGTATATGCTTAATCCACACAGACACACACTGATTGATGGTTCTCTAACTTTGAGGTCTCCTGGCTGAATGGCAGGGACAAACCACTGGCACATTTACTCCAAAAATGGAAGAAAGACTTATACTAAATTAATGAAAGATTAATGGAATACTGCTTAACTATAACAAACCTTAAATAGATTATTCACTTTGAAAATTGTGTCACAAACATCATTATACCATTAATATTAAAACTTTAAGTCATTTTATCACATACATAAACAAACCTTTATTTTTTGAACTCTCCAGAATTACAGAAGGTATATCTTTGGGAAAACAAGTTTTCATGTGTTTGTCTCATTGTAGCATTTGAACCACAAACTTCATTCAATAATGGTCTTAACACTCTTAAATAAAATATCTAATTTTTTCTTAGTTGAAGGCTTGAAGGATTACTATGTGGCAAAACACACACACACACACACACACACAGAACCATGAACAAGCTATATGAAACCAACCAAAATGAGGACTTACCTCACTTGAAGACCTGTCTTTAATGGTTGTCTGTATACAGTTAAAATAGAAATATCTTACATAAGTGAATTATGATACTTTCCAAAATGTTTCATCCTCTTGAGTTTCAAAACTTGTAACCTGATTTCTTGATCCACTCTAACCTTAGCTTTCTATTTTCTTATAAAATAAATGAGACAGTATTTTATTTAAATTTCATGGTGAGTAAAATGTGAAATTGTGATATTTTCCCCCAACTGTGTTTTTGACCATGGTGGAAGTCAGGATTGCGTGCACACTGGACACCTGCACACACACTGTCACCTGCAGGGTGAAAGAATTGGTAAGCCACCTCACTTCTCACCGAAGGAACAGAAACTGCACTCCATTTTCCAGTGGGATGCTGAGAAGAATGTCTTCACTTCTCCTCACTGCAAGGTGTGAGTACTCACTGAAAGAAACAACTCAGGCTGAATTCCTTGGTGGAAACTAGCATCAGAATTAGTATCTGTCTTCCCTCTACATCCTTGTAAGGTATGGAGGTTGGGAGAGGGTCAAAAAATAATAACAAAAATATATTCAAAGTACTACTTATAGTTTATAATAAAACCGCTATAAGAGTGTAAGAGTGCTTTGTTATTTCTAACATTTGTTTTATTCCCTCCTTTCTGCCACCCACCCTCTGTTAGCTAAGTGTAATATTAACTCATCTGCCTCAACTAGTGACCATCAAACTTGGCTGCACCTTCTTACAACCCTGGAATACTTACAAAATAAGGGAAGGAAGACTAGGGCAGGGCTCAGGTCTGAGTAATTTAAAAAGAGTCATCCCAGTATTCAGACAGGGAGGAAAACAGCTGTACTAAACCAATGGTTTCCAGAATTGCTGATAACCAGAAATACCTGGGACATTTTACAGACTATGTGGTCCTTTGGTACTCTATTCCAATCTCTTTTCTATCTATTAAGTTGAATTGGAATTACCAACTTACCTAAAGTTGGTATTTCTTTCTTTTCTCTCTCTCTCTTCTGAGGAGGAAATGTTTTTTCCCATTTTTTTAAATTTATTTTTTATTGTATTTTTTTCTTTACCATTTATTCCTCTTATACCTCCTCCCCCTGTCCCTCAAGCAATCACCATGTTGTTGTCCATGCCCATGATCCCCTTTTCCTTATTGCTCAGTCCCTATACCCACTAACCTCACCCATAGCTACCAGTCTTCTCTCTATCAGTCTGTCTCTATTTTACTTCTTAGTTTGTTTATTAGATTCCACATATAAGTAAAGTCATATGGTATTTGTCTTTCTCTGAATGGCTTATTTCCCTTAGCATAATGTTCTCCAGATCCACCCATGCTGTCCCAAAGTGTAAAAATGTCTTCCTTTTTAGGGCTAAGTAGCATTCCATTGTGTAATTGACACATAGTTGTTTGATCCTCCTTTTTTTTGATGAATCACCCTTGGGGAATTATTGACTACACAGTACAATTCAACCAAAAAAAAGGTGGTTCTAATAAAATTTATTTACATTGCATCACAATGAGACATCATTTTATCTAAATTTCACGGTGAAATCACCTATGTTGTTAAGTATCTATTTAGTAAATATGATGTTTCTACCCTGTGCTGAGTTTCTTCACAGGCCTCAGGAGTCCTGTCATCTGAGAACAACTCTGTACCTCTCCACACTGAGTAGGTTGCTCCCTTCTCTCTATTTCATTTGCACTTTATACTTATCTCTGTAATAGAACTTATCCATGGATTTTTCGCATGTCCGTTCTGTATAAATTTATGAGGAGAGGTACAGCACCTTATGCATAACAGCAGTTTAGTATGTGCTGGACCCTGAAGTGGCTACTTTCTATACATTAGCTCACTGATTTTTTCCTAAGAGCCTTAATTTCCCAATGCATAAAATGGACAGTGGGACATCTTTTTGTGCCAATTTAAATAAGCTAGTTCCAAACTAATGAAAGATTTATCTGCTAACAATAAAGTGTTACCAAATAAACAGAGGCTGTATAACCTCCAAGGTTGAGGGAAGTGAGGAGAGAAAACATTGGGTTACATCGCTAAGGATCTTCTGTCTTCTGCACCCTTGACAAATGTCTGACCACTGCACATCAAAAAAAAAAGGAAAGAATTTTACCAACCTAAAGTCTATGAGTTCTCACTTTTTCTCAACCCCTGCTAGAACTTGCACTATGTTTACATGCCTTGGATTTTGTGACTTTCCTTGAGCAGTTTATGGGTTCATGAATGAACTACTCAAGGTAGCTGAGGAGCCAGGTAATCTAAGAGGAAGAGAGTTCACTAAAAAAATTTTGTGTTCTAATTTATTTATAATTTTATTATTATGCCTATTTAACTCACCTTTCCTTTAAAATGTCCATCTAGAAATATTACTTTTAACCCATGCTCACCAGTCATGAAACAATTTTGTTCAGATTCCCTGTATATTTTAATTGCAGTCTTCTTCAGAACTAGAACTACTTTTCAGAAAAAATAGTTTTCCAAAACACCCCATCTCAACTTCCATTTAAGATGCTTAAGATGTAGCACTTTTGAATATGCATTTTACACTACTTTTGAATATTTCTACTAAATCACCAGGGCCTATTACAAAAATATTAGGCCAATTGGTCACTTTATTTTCACTGGGTGTGAGGTCTTCTATAAAGATCCAGGCATTACTTGCTGAAATTTTTATTAGACTTGTGGTTTTCAGTTGAAAATGGGAAATATGTTAGTTGGAGACAGGAAATAAAAAGAGAGAAGAAAATACTCAATCACCAGGAAAGAAAGGATCACAAGCCAGAGTTCTCTAAAGGTAAGGTTTCCAATCTCTAAAGACGAAGAATAAATGTGAAAACTCCTCTAATGAGTCCAATTTGATCAAAGGATTCTAAGAAAATGCTGCATATATGGGCTCATAATTAATTTGGTGAGTGTATGGAACCACCTAGACACCTGTATTTCAAAATCGCCTAATTCTAAAAGAATCCCCAAAGTCCTTTTTGCCACAACAGGGAAATGTTGAAAAAAAAGTGATTCTCAAGGTGGGCTTCCTCAAGCAGTACATTCAGCATCACCTGGGAGCTTTTAGGAATGAAAATTCACGGGCCCACACTTGACTTACTGAATCAGAATTTCTGCAAGCGGGGCCTAGCCATGTGTTATAACAAACCCTCTAGGTGACTCCAATTCCTGAATTTTGAGAACCACAATATAAACCATTCTGGTAATATAGCATCTTTCACAGCTTATTAGAAATGTAGGAAAAGAGAAAGAAATACCTTCATTCCCATGGTGAGTACATTTCAGCACCCAACTCAGCTTTTCTGCTTCCTTAATGGGAAAGGATCAGAGAAGAGCATGGGATAAGAAGCCAACCTTGTGCTATTGCAGCCAGCCATGCTCAACTTCCTGCCCCAGCTACCGGGGGGGAGGGGGGGGGCTCTACTCCTGCTACAGGTGCATTCAATATACATGGAAACATCAAATTCCTTGTCCCTAATCTAAATTCTCTGTTTGAAAATTAAGCTTTCTCTTTGTTCAATTTGCACTGGAAAGGAACAGCTGGTGGGTAATATTAGTATGAATAATCTTTATGTACTCAATGTCCATAATTTAAGTCATTCCTGAGTTTTTATTTTCTTCAAGCTTATAAAACACCTTCTCTTTTTACTTTTAATTTCTACCTTAAATTATTATGCTACTATTTAAGTTAGGAAAATCTAAATTAATTATCTATTTTGAAAATCCAGAATTCATTTTAAAAAGTAAAATAATATGCTATACATAAAAATTGCTCAATGTTCAGGAGAAAAATGCAAGCAGAAGCTTTCTAAAGCAACCCAGGTGACTTCCAAAATATGCCTACTTTTCACCAATTCCTACTGTATAGTTAACATTATATCAAAGTTACAGTTTAATACACTCACACTTCTTCTATATTTTGCTTATATTCAGAAAAAAAGAAAAATGAACACCCTTAGAATATTCTGCTAGCACTCACTTCGCTCTGTTGGTAATGCACTCTAACTTCTGTGCTCTTAACCTTTCACAATCCTTATTCCTGGATCTCAGTTGTCATTACTCTCAGCTCTATTCCAGGTGTGGATGTGTAATTTAGGCTGACCAATCAGATCAATGCCTCCTCCTACCCACACTGTCTGGATAAGGTATAGCATTTGACCTAATTCTGGCAGGACACAGACTTTAGGATTAGATTCCCAGACTTTTTCTTTGAAAGTTTTGAGGAGGGGCCACTTTTTCTCAGCTGGAATTGCTGAGGGGATAGTCTATACTAGAGCTGTTAGCAGACTCCTGGCCACCCTGACCAGAGAACTTGTCAGCAATGGAAACAACACAAAGAACAGCAGAGCTTAGAGGTGGGAAAATTCCTAAGAAGGCCCAAAGACAGAAGTTTAGCCTTAAAGCCATTTAGGCCTGAACTTCTCAGGTAAATGATCCAATAAATTTTGGTTCTTTTTTTTAAGCAAATTTAAGTTGTACTTTGATTCACTTGTTACCTAATATATGAGACATTATGTCTAGTTGGTTTATGAAAAAAAAAGGACAAAGATAAATTAACAATTATTCTAGGTATTTAACATGGACAACTTGGTATGTAGTGGTTCTTCTCCTTGAGATTTCCACAAAACTTAACCAATGGATATTATGTAGGGCTGGGTAGTACAGGAAAAAATATGTTTGGTTTTGAGCACTTTTACTTGAATACGCCTATGAAACATTTAATATGAAATACCTTGTAGGTCATTGACACTGTAGGTTCTGACCTCCAGCAAGAGGACCAGACTAGATATTGGGGGATCATTAGAATAAATATGGCAACTGGACTTAGAGAACACCGAAGGGTGAAAAGGGTGCCCAACATTTACTAAGCCACTATTTCCCCTCTATAACATCTAAAGGCTCAGGTGAAGTAAAATATTGAAAAAAGCTTGGTTTGACTTGATAACTAGGACTTATCAATGTGATGCACTGACAATGCAAAGTTACTGTGAGTGGAGACATGGCAGATAAAAAAAGCAAAGACCAACATAGATCATGCTTTCACATATTTCGGTTTTAATGAAAAGAGTTTGATAGTATTCTCTACCAAAGTGCGTTTGGATAATGATGAAACAGGATCACTGTTTGACTTATGGCAGCACTTTGTAAGAGTTCAAGGGTGCTATCACCATTTTTACATTTGCTGCTGAAATTGTCTGTTGTCGTTTTAACTTAGCATCACTTATTAGAGCATGAGAGTAGTGTCCAAGCAGATGGTTGTCAGTAATCTGATGACTACAGTTATGGATTAGTGTCCAAACACAATACTCAAAACTTGATACACTACATAGTTTCCTGAATGAGCTTGCCAAATAAATCTGGCCTGAAAAATAATTTTGAGGATTTTCCCCTATCGCTTTAGTTTTCTTCAATATTTTAAACTACAGATATCCCCAAAAAGGAGGCTGTACACATATAGACAAATCACAATATTTATTTAATGCACCTGTAAACTTTCTTAAGTTTATTTAGGAGAAAGACTACTCCAATACAAGGCTCTTATAAAGTCCACCAATTCCATCCAAATGTTTTGCTTCTGCCAGAAAAATATCTGAAAACATTGTAACTTAAAATACTTACTATCTATATCAGTCAAGGTCAAGTTTTAAGATAGATTCTCACTTGTATTAATTTTACCTTATTTGACAGTTTTGCACTCAGAGAACAAACTAGTCAACAGAACATTTCCTATCTGTTCCTTCTGCCCTAGTCGTGGCTATTCCTTCAGTTCTCCTCCTAGCATAGACAGATTGTCTTTTATTTGGGAAAAGCTATCACTGGCTCCTCAGTTCCTATAGAGACCTACCCCCATTCCTGCTGCCTGGACAAACAAGTGGAATCACATAAAATTGACTTTGCCTTAAGTACTTTCTAGCAAGTACAATCTCCACTACATTGCTGTCTTAAATGTATTGAATGCTTGATATTTATGAAACCTTACCTAAAAAATAAGCACTCCCTCAAATCCTTTAAAATTCAGTCAGGATTAAGTCAAACCAGCAAAGAGTTATATCCTTAAATAATAGTCCTCCACCCATGCCTTTACTTAGTGGTATTTTTCCTGCACGGTGTCACTGGACAATATTGAGGGCCACTACAGCAAACAGCCTGATCACTATAGGAAGCAGCCTGATGAAGCAGAGAGCTGTGTGTGAGATAAAGGTGTCACTGAGGATGACTTTCATCCTGTTACACAGTGTTCTTTTTGTAAGGACTCTAGGGAGAAAATTTTTTCTGGCTTTAACACCAGCAAAAGTCATTCTCCGAAGCATTTGGCTTGTTTTTATCTTGCAGACCGTCCCATTTTGGCTTTAAGCAGAACTAATATGTTGTTTAAGATACCTGGCGGCAAAGAGGTCAGAAGAAGGTCAGGCTGTCTTCTCTGTAGTGAATTAGCGACATTCATTCATTATCTCCCAAGGCCTCATTAAAACAGCTTTAATGTGGTGACCATTTGATGGTAGACATATGCTTTAATCTTGTGAATATCAAACCCACCTGGGTTACATTTCCTGTTATGGACAGTTAGCAGAAGCAGGTTAATACAGTATTTTAACTCCTTAATCTTCAGCACTTCTGTAGGAACCAGGCTCAGTAGTCACCTGCATTTGAGCTCAAATAGTCTATAGAGCTCTAAATTATCAGGTTCTGTCTCCAAATCTCAGATTGCTTAAGACACCTTTAATTATCTGTTTAATTTTTCACCTTATCTTTTTTGGTTCTGATGTATCAGTTTTCAGGTTATTCTTCAGGCCTGGATATGCCCTATTTTTCTTTCTCATCTGACCTAGATTCAAATTTACACACTGTGAAATAGCTAATAAATTCCCATTAAGGTTGTAAAAGGTGAAGGTTCAACCACTGTATAAGTCATCAAATCCTCATGTAAAACTGAATGATCCTTGGTATTATTAGCTTAGCAAAAGTGTGCTACAGGTCCTTAGGAAAAGAAATAACCTTATGAAAAAAGATTAAGTCATTTGGCTGAGGGCAACCCACCTACTCTAGAATGACTTGAACATTTCGACAATTTCCTCATCACCTTGGGCAAATCTTCCTTCTCCCAATTAATCTTAAAATATAATCTTTTGCCTGGAGGCCTGCCCGTAGTTTTAACTTTACCTATACTCACTGCACAATCTTTTCTTTGTGTACATCTGTCTTTGAGGCTGGGCGTTAAAGGGGAAAGTTTCTCTTCTTGTTTGGGCTCTTGGAGTCCAGGGAAAGTGGGATGAGAAGCCCCACTGGGAGCTTTTCTTTTTCTCCTCCTCACAAGCAATAGAGTAGTACAATGATTTACAGAGACACGTTGAAAGTAAATTATGTTGTAAACGCCTGTCCCTTGGGCCAGCTAAGAATCACAGGAAAAAAATGCAAAAATTTTGAAATTCCCAACAGCAAAGGTTGACAGGAAAATATGGTTTTGTTTTTCTATGAGTAAAAGTAACTTTTATGTTGTGTTTTCCCATGAGAAATTATAAACTTTCAAAGGAATTTTAGCCTCTTGCATGCACACATAAGAGCAATTTATCTAGTACTGCCCCAGTGAAAACACTCTTAAGACTTTAAAGCTGTTAAAAGTGGGGCTGAATTTCCTCAGACCACTACTTCTTATTTGTCCTTGCTGTCTCTTCTTGTCAAAACATTTACTCAGATTTCCAAGGGTTGCAAGTTGGCAACATGTTAATAATATGAAAATGCATTTGTGCAGCCCATGTGGCTGCAATTTTTTAGTATATTCATCACTTCTTTAATAAATAATACTTTACAGTAGCTACGGTGACACAGGATATGCAACAAGTTAGATGAGAACTTGACAATTTAAGATTCTGCTAGAGCTACCAAAGTATAATAGCATTTTGTCTTTTGTAGCCTCCTTGAGGCTCAAGTAGGACCCTCAATCAGACCCCTGCCCTCTTCCCTCTTCCTCACCTAATGAGCAACAACTAGAGAAATTCTACAGCCAGATAGGTAGCCTAAATCTCTGAAGTCCATTTGGGGGTTATGAAGCATTTTTTATTCCCAAAATATAAAGATATTTTATTTGAAGTCTCATTTTCCTTCTTTGTCTCAACTTCATTAGAAATTATTCAGAATTATTTTTATTAAAAATTCAATTATTTCTTAATGGCAAGAAAAAAAAGACCCTAAAAGATGCCCCCAACTACTACACAGCCTTCTCTATAAGTAAAACTCACTATTAGATTGTTCAACAGTGTTTTTTACTATTAGTTTCTTTTCATCCAGACACTCTTGGTTGGAATCTTTGTCCCTGCCTCCTCCCATAAGCTCTCATTTGCTGAATGTTCAAGTTTTCTCTAGTGTTTTTAGACTCTTCCTTGTCAAAATACCAGTTAGCCTGTTTCTCCCCTGGCAGCATGATTTATCCAAGAGATGTCATTTCAGGGACTATGAGCAGACATGGTAATGCTCCTTTCTCTACCTGCCATGTCATCATTTGCATCAAAACTCAGGTATACGTGAGCAGGATATTTGCCTTTAGTCTCAATTCCATGTAACAGAACACTCCATTTTTCAGGGACTTCATTCTTTTTTGACCTCAGAAGTGTTCTAAAGTTCCTATAAGCCTTGCCACAAAGCCTTAGGAAAGCTACAACCCTTATAAAGTGTGTGTGCATTATACTGACTTAAAGGAATGACAATATCCATTTTTATATTATCTCCATAACTTCAGTGATGAATAAAATGAAAAACTAAATCAGTATCATATTCACTTTCTCATGCTCTGCTAGACACACACACAGATCCCCTGCTGCTGTGCATTGTTTCTCTCCTCACCCCTTCATTTTCTCTGCCTGTGACAGACACATGCTTATTTATGGATTAACAAGTACGAAGATCATGTCAATTCCTGACACAAATGATAATATACCTTTGCTTCTAGAGATATATTTACACACACAAAAATCCCCCATGAAAAGCATCAGATTGAGGTGTTGGCTAAACAGAGCAACTTAATTAAAATATCATATTAAAATGTTTCTTGATAAAAAGAGTGCTTAAAGCCAGTATTTCATTTGCAAAAGAGCAGGGAAAGAAAATACAAAGTCCTTTAACTCATGCAACTTAAATTTACTCATTGTGACTAGTTAGTTCTCCACCTAGAATAACTATTTCTAATAGGTACAAGTCATGGGGAGTACTCAGAAGCATCCTGTGTATGCCTAATCAATAAAATCTATCCCTTAATTTTCTCATTAATCATTAAGCAAAGGAGTAAACTTTTTTCAAACCTAAATTTTCCTGTTTGACTAGAACTAATCTAAATTTAAATATGTTCTCACAGTTTAAATGTGGTTGTGTAAAGTACATTAAGCTACTTCAATGACAGATAACTGATAGGATGCTGGGATGGGGGATGGATAGATACATACATGACATAATATTGAATATATGCGGTCTTTGTCTCTGGTTCCTGTCAAAAAGCTTAAGCAATTTTTTGAATTTCCAGAGTGATAGAATTGTCTTTTGTATGTTAATATGGCAACTCCTGAGGGCCCTAAAGATAGTTTCAGGATGGGGGCTGTTCATCAAAAAGCCCAAGCATGTGATTAGAGTGTCAGAAATTCAGACCAGCCAGGCTTCCAGAAGAAAGAGAGAGGGAGGCTAGAGATTGAGTTCCATCACAAGAACAATGATTTCATCAATCATACCTAGGTAGTGACTCCCAAATAAAAACTATTGACAATAAGCTGGGTAGAAATTTCTGCTTAATGAACACATTGATGTGTTGGGAGGGTGATGTGCCCAGACACTACCAGGAGAAAGTAATCAAGCTTTGCATCAAGAGCTCCCTCCACAGAGACCTTACCCTAACCATCTCTACATTTGATTGTTCCTGTTCTGTACTCTTTACAGTAAAACTATAATCCTAAGTAGAATGCTTTCAGTGTGTTCTGTGAGTTGTCCTAGCAAATTATCAAACTTGAGGGGATTGTAGAACCCCAAATTTATAGCTAGTCAGTCAAAAGTACAAGGGGCTCCCAGACTTGTGGTGGCTGGCATCTGAAATGAGGGTAGTCTTATGGAGAATTTTCCCTTTAACTTGTGAAATCAGGCAGAAGTAGTTAGTGTCAGAATTGAGTTAAATGGCAAAACACCTAGCTGGCATTACAGAATTTATATCAGGGCAGTGATAAATCCTTTTCTTTATTATTTATTTATTGTTTTTGTTTATAAATGGCTAATTTTTTAAATTAAAATAATCAAAATGGGGCTACCCTGACCAGTGTGGCTCAGTTGGGTGGCAGTCATCCCTCAAAGCAAAAGGTCGTCAGTTTGATCCCAATTAGGGCACATGCTTGGGTTGCAGGTTTCAGTCCCCAGCCAGGGGTGCATATTAGAAGCAACCAATTAATATTTATTTCATTCTCTTTCTCCCTTTCTTCCCCTCTCTCTGTGAATAAGTAAACAACATTTTTATTTTTAAAATGGGGAAAATGACAACAGAATAATAGCTAGGAAGAGATTCAATTATTTTTGTGGTAGGCCATTAGACAGACATGAACAGTGGAAGGACCATAGACCAGGTACAGAAGGTCACCAGGACAGAAAGCCCCAATGTCTAGCAACAGGCAAAATGGGAAAATAAAAACATTGCTCTGGGGTAACCTTTCCTATCCTGGCATATCACTGTGATGTATCACTGGTCATATGGTTTGGACCCGCTGACTTTACATATCACTGGTCATGCAGCTGGGACTTTCCCTTGACATTTCCTCCCCTAGTATGTTGCTAGTCATGCTGCTTAGACCCCCTTAGAGGGGGAATAAACAAGAAAACCAGAGAACAGTCCTTAGCATTAAGCTTCCAGGACAATGAGATTTTTACCTATATCAAATACATCTAGGCCTAAGCTGTGTTTCAGTATAAGGGCCAGAAAAGCAGCAAAACCAGATAAGGGATGCCATGACTGACATCAGGTTGAGCTGCATTGACTAATGACCCCCTACCCTGGTGCCAAACAATCAGTGGAGAACACAACCCTGAAAGGACATACCTGGAAAGCTGATGAATATTCCACTGAGATCCTTTCTGGAGACCTCCCCTAAAATTCCCACCTTTAAGAGCCCTTAGGACTGAGGACCCAGTATGCTCTCCCTCCCAGGGAGCAGCCTGCACATTTCCCCTCCCTTTCTCCTTCCCCCAGGCTCTTTATTCTGACCCTACTCTTTCCAAAGCTCCAAGGGCCCCTCCCTTTGTCTCTATAACTTGTTTCCTAAGCCAGTTTCTTTTACTGCTCACTTCTACCACTGCAGCTTTTGAAATAAACTTTCTCTTGTAGTTTGAGTCTTGGCTCTGAATTCTTTCCTAGCCAGAACTTAAGCACTGATGTTGCTGAACCAAGGTCTGGTCTGACTCTTCTAGTCTAACACCTGCTGCTGCTCTTGCTGCAGCCAACAACTTTAAGTAATGAAATATTAAACACTTTAAGTTGCTAAAATATAAGTCTGTTTAAATTTTACACCATATAAAATATGGTTAACTTAGAGCCAATTTAAACTTATAGTTATCTATATTTTATATCATATGTAATACATTATAATATTATATACATTACATATTATATATTTCTATTTATATCATTATTTATATTTAACTAAGTTAAATAAACTTCTTTAACTTCAGGGGAATTTTGAGACCCAAAAAGTATAGGGAACAATATAACATCAAGGAGCAAATAAATTTGGGTCCTTATGTGATGTTAGGATTACTTTAGCATAATTGTATACTTTTTGCAAGTGCATCCTTAAATTCTTTCATAGCAAATGAACTTGAGCTTATTTTCTAGCTTACAACTCTCAGTAATGGAATGATCACTTTTCACATATCTCATTTGAGAAATGGGAATAATACTAGTTCCTACTATTCAAAGTGTGTTGTGAAGATGAAAGGAAATGCTAGTTTTTACATTCTTAGGACTCTGCCTATGGTGCTGGGCAACCAAGAGACAGATTTGCTTCCTGACTCCATCTCACTCACCACTTAGTCACCTCCTCTGGACTTCTGCTTGCTAATGGCCTTCTTAAACATCCTGCCAATTACTGAACTTAAATCTCTAGTTGTGTTTTGATCAACACAGAGAAGAAAAAGTTATCATTCTCTTTCTCCAAAAGAATATACTTCTCCTAATTCTGCCTTGCTTTCACTAACAATTTCTGAACAATTATATTATGCTGACCTGCAGCAAGCTCTTGACAAGGAAATTTCCTCAATTTAGGACAATTATTTTTTAATCTAAATGCAGTCTTTACATTTATTTGTATCACAATTCATTCATTTTGTTTATTGAGCTTAACACTTTCAAAATAATTATAAAGTTATCAAACTTGTTAGGTATTTGTTACATATACCTTTGGTAACAAGTGTTATCTCAAAAGAAATGATGTGATTAGAAAGAACACTACTTTTGCATTACAAAAATTAAACAAAGACACAGGTGTTGAGATCTACCATGCTATTTCAACACAGTTTTTTTCATTCAAATCTCAGGGGATTTTTAATCTTTAAAGCTGGTACTATAATATCCCACTCATACAATAAGAGGTTTTGTTAGGTTTCAAATGAAATATGGGAATCTATTTTAAGGTACTCTATAAATTATAAAACCATTATAAAATACAACAAATTAAATTTTAAATAAAAATTGGGGTAAAAGAGTTCTTTACTCCCCACGAGAGCATTCCAAGCCCATTCATTGCCCTCTTCTTTGTAGTTTGCTTGTTTTCTGGAGAACCCTGTCACACATCTCCTCTGCTCCATAAGAGCAATATGAAGCTGTCAGATTAATTATATCTAAGGCTCCATCCTAATGTTGTAATAATTGTACCTGGCCTACACTCTGCCAGGGGCTCTTCACTGAGCTCTTCAGGTCCTGCCTTTGGAAGCTGGGAAGTGCAATGTTTAGAACTCTGAGTGAGAAGACACATGACATTGGGCTGTGTGCGACCCTCAGTCACTTTCTGGCTAGGCTAGGTGACCTTAAGAAGCTTAATTTATGGCTTTAAGTTTAGGGCTCATCATCTGTAAAATATTCTTTTATTGGAAAGAAAGTTACTTTCCTTTCAAAACTGGAATAAATTTTGTAACAGTTAACTTATATAAAGTATTAAGATCTCTGCTAAGTACATACAAACTTAAAGAAAATGTGGTGAAAGCAGGGGAAAAAAGGATAACAAAATGACAGAACTTTAACTCTCACTTTATTTACTCCAAACATTTTCAATGTAAGTGATATGTTAATTTCATTCTTTGAGATAGTGTTCAATGTCAGATTGAACTCGAAAAAGTTTTGTGTGGCTTTTCTCTGTCAATAAATACATCAAAATGCAAATGAGGTGAATGGATCATAAAGATTTGTCAGTGAATACAAAAGAGAGAATCTGCTCTTTTGACCATCTTCTTAGAAACCTATACCTGAGACAGCAGTAACTACATATTTTTGTCTTTCTATCCATTTTATTGAATTTATTGGGGTTTATTTTGACACTAGTTAACAAAATTACACAGGTTTCAGGTGTACAACACTGCAACGCACCATTTGTACACTGTATTTTGTGGTCACCACCCCAAGTCAAGTCTCTACCCATCATCATTTATCCTTCCCATATCAATTTCCACGTACCCTCCCACCCCCAGGCAATCACCACACAATACAGTCTGTGTCCATGAGATTTTTTCTTTTTTTTTAATTTTATTTTAATCATTGTTCAAGTACAGTTTTCTCCCTTTTTACTCCCAATCCCACCCACCCTCTCAACCTTCTCCACTTCCCTCCCATTATCACCCTCCCCCTAGTTTTTGTCCATGTGTCCTTTAAATTTGTTCCTTTAAACCCTTCCCATTCTCCCCTGAAATTCCCTCTTCTCTCCCTTGTGGTCACTCTCAGCCTGTCCCCTATTTCAGTGTCTTTGGTTATATTTTGCTTGTTTCTTTGTTTTGTTGTTTAGGTTCCTGTTAAAGGTGAGATCATATGGTATTTGTCTTTCACTGCCTGGCTTATTTCACTTAGCATAATGCTTTCCAGTTCCATCCATGCTGCTGCAAAGGGTAAGAGCTCCTTCTTTCTTTCTGCTGCATAGAATTTCATTGTGTAAATGTACCATAGTTTTTTGATCCATTCATTCACTGATGGGCATCTTGGTTGCTTCCAGCACCTAGCTATTGTAAATTGTGCTGCTATGAACATTGGGATGCATAGGTTCTTTTGGATTGGTGTTTTAGTATTCTTAGGATAGAGTCCCAGCAGTGGAATTGCTGGGTCAAAAGGCAGATCCATTTTTAGTTTTCTGAGGAAGTTCCATACTGCTTTCCATAATGGTTATACCACCCTGCAGTCCCACCAACAGTGCACTAGGGACCCCTTTTCTCCACAGCCTCTCCAACACTTGTTTGTTGCTTTGTTTATGATGGTCATTCTGACTGGTGTAAAGTGGTATCTCATTGTGGTTTTAATTTGTATCTCTCTGATAGCTAGTGATATTGAACATCATTTCATGTGTCTTTGGATTTTCTGTATGTCCTCCTTGGAGAAGTGTCTGTTCAAGTCCTTTGCCCACTTTTTAATTGGATTCCTTGTCTTCTTAGAGTGGAGTCGTGTAAGTTCTTTATATATTTTGGAGATTAAACCCTTGTGTGAGGTATCCTTGGCAAATATGTTTTCCCATACAGTGGGTTGTCTTTTAATTTTGATACTGTTTTCCTTAGCTGTGCAGAAGCTTTTAATTTTGATGAGGTTCCATTTGTTTATTCTTTCCTTTATGTCCCTTGCTCTAGGGGACACGTCAGTAAAAAAGTTTCTGTGTGAAATATCTGAGATTTTCCCAGCTACATTCTCCTCTAGGACTTTAATGGTGTCACGGTTTATATTTAAGCCTTTTATCCACCTTGAATTTATTTTTGTATAAGGTGTAAGTTGATGCTTGAGTTTCATTTTTTTGCACATAGCTGTCCAGTTCTCCCAACACCACTTGTTGAAGAGGCTATTTTTACTCCATTTTATGTTGCTGCCTCCTTTGTCAAATATTAATTGACCATAGAGACTTGGGTTTATTTCTGGGCTCTCTATTCTGTTCCATTGGTCTATGTGCCTGTTTTTATGTCAGTACCAGGCTGTTTTGATTACAGTGGCCTTGTAGTGTAGTTTAGTGTCAGGTATTGTGATCCCTCCTACTTTATTCTTCTTTCTCAAAATTGCAGCAGCTATTCAGGGTCGTTTATGATTCCATATAAATTTTTGAAGTGTTTGTTCTATGTCTGTGAAATATGCCATTGGTAATTTAATAGGAATTGCATTGAATGTGTAAATTGTTTTGGGTAGTATGGACATTTTGATGATATTAATTCTTCCAATCCATGAACACGGTATGTGTTTCCATTTGTTTGTGTCTTCCTTGATTTCTTTCCTCAGTGTTATGTAGTTTTCTGAATACAGGCCTTTTACCTCTTTGGTTAGGTTTATTCCTAGGTATTTTATTTTTCTTTTTGCTATTTCAAATGGGATTTTTTCCTTGATCTCTGCTTCTGCTGTTTCATTGTTGGTGTACAGAAATGCCTTTGATTTCTGGATATTGACTTTGTACCTCGCCGTTTTACCAAATTCATTTATTAGGTCAAGCAGTTTTTTAGTGGAGTCTATAGGATTTTCTATGTACACTATCATGTCACCTGCAAACAGTGACAGTTTTGTTTCCTCCTTTCCCATTTGGATTCCTTTTATTTCTTTTTCTTGTCTGATCGCTGTGGCTAAAACTTCCAGTACTATATTGAATAGAAGTGGTGAAAGTGGACAGCCTTTTCTTGTTCCTGATCTTAGTGGAAAAGATTTTAATTTTTGCCCACTGAGAATGATGTTGGCTGTAGGTTTCTCATATATGGCCTTTATTATGTTGAGGAATATATTCTATTCTCACTTTACTGAGTGTTTTTATCATAAATGGGTGCTGTACCTTATCAAATGCTTTTTCTGCATCTATTGATATGATCATGTGGTTTTTGTCTTTGCTTATGTGATGTATTACATTTACTGATTTGTGAATATTGTACCATCGTTGCATCCCTGGAATAAATCCCACTTAGTCATGGTGTATGATCTTTGTAATGTATTGTTGGATTCGATTTGCCAGTATTTTGTTGAGGATTTTAGCGTCAATGTTCATCAGTGATATTGGCCTGAAGTTTTCTTTCTTTGTTGTGTTTTTATCTGGTTTTGGAATTAGGATGATGTTGGCCTCATAAAAGGAGTTTGGGAGTCTCCCATCTTTTTGGATTTTTTGGAATAATCTGTGAACGATAGGGGTTAGCTCTTCCTTAAATGTTTTGTAGAATTCTCCTGTGAAACCATGGCCAGGGCTTTTGTCTGTTGGGAGTTTTTTGATTACTGCTTCATTTCTTTTGTTGTTATTGGTCTGTTCAGGAGAGTTTTTCTTTTATTTTCCTTTTTTGCTCTTTCCCCCCAACTTCTCTCACCCAGTCCAACCACCCCAGACAGACACCAGCCTGTTATCTACCTATTTTACTTGTTAGTTCAGTTTGTTCATCAGATTTGACATGTGAGTGAAATCATATGATATTTTTATTTCTCTGACTGTCTTCTTTCACTTAGCTTAATGTTCTCCAGGTCCATCCACACCATTGCAAAAGGTAAGATTTCCCTTCTTTATAAGGCTGAGTAGTATTCCATTGTGTAAATGTACTACAACTTTTTTATTCACCCATCTACTATGTACACTTGGGTTGCTTCCAAACCTTGGCTACTGTAAATAGTGCTGCAATGAACGTAAGGGGGCATGTATTCTTTGAAATTAGTGTTTTGGGTTTCTTCAGATAAATTCCCAGAAATGGAATCACTGGGTCATAAGGCAGTTAGCTCCATACTTATTTCCACAATGGCTGCACCAGTCTGCATTTCCAGCAATAGTGCACAAGGTTTCCCTTTTCTCCATATCTTTACCAACACCTGTTGTTTGTTGATTTATTGATGATAGCCATTCTGACAGGTGGGAGGTGATACCTCATTGTGATTTTGATTTGCATTGAGCAACCACTACATTTTGAAAAGCTTGAGGACATGTTTCAAATCTGACTGTACAAATACTTAGTCATGAACTGAAATCTCATAACTTGGCAGTTGTGGAATCTTTGCCACTTTAACTTTTAATTTTCATTAACTTGGGTAAGTATATATTCCACAATCCAACTCGACCTTGGGTACCTTTGTACTGACCTGGAAATCCCATGCAATGCTTTGTTTGTTCCTCACGCCTTAGATCCATACTTACATGAGTTGACTTGCCTGATCCTCAGGAATGCCAGATAGCTAAGCATGCATGGGTGTATATTTGAGGGTGTTTCTGAAACAGATTAGCATTTGAATTTGAGGACTGAGTAGAGTAGATGGCCCTGGCCAGTGCAGGTGGGCATATCATCCAATCTGTTAAAGGCCTGAATAGAATAAAAAGGCTGAGAAAGGTTGAATTAACCCTGCCTGCCTGATGAGTGGAGACATTAAATCTACTGTTATTTTGCTCCTCGTTTCAGGCCTTCATAGCTGGCCTGGAATCTATACCATTGGTTCTCTGGCTCTCAAGCCTTTTGTGATATTGGGATTCATAGGAAAATGTGTACTACATTATTCTCGTATATAGTTTGTCTTTGTCCTTGGTTTCTGGGTCACAGCTCCCAAAGTCTGGGTTTTCCTGAATAATCAGAACAATGAAAGAATCATTTGTTATAATACGTGGGGTCTTCATTTCCTGAAAAAAAACCTTCAAAGTTATAAAGGTAAAGTGGGTATTTTGTTATTTATAACAAGCCCTTTCTACCATAATTGAATTTATATGTTAATAGTAAACTTTGCAAAGCATCTAAAGAGGGAACTGGTGTTAGGGGAAACAGTCAAAAATAGAGGGTTTGAAATTTCAGTTCCACCTTCTGATTTTCAGTGGGGAGAGGGGCTATAGGTTGAATCAATCATCAATGGCCAATGAATTAATGAATTATGCCTAAGTAATGAAACCTCCATACAAACCTGTAAAAAGGGGGTGTTTTCTAGGTACCACCAGGCTGGACCTGAGGACAGAAGCTCCTTTGTTTCTCACCAATGTGTCCCTTCATCTGAATGTTGATTCACATCCTTTAATAACTATTGAATAAGTTGATAATGTAGTGAATAAACAACTTTCCTGAGTTTTGTGAACTGTTCTATCAAATTAATCAAACCCAAGGAGGGCATGTGATTTATAGTCAGTTGTTCAGAGTATATATAACAATCTGGATTTGTGACCAATACCCTGAATTAGAAGAAAGGGGTATTTCTTAGAACTTCCAAATTTCAGCTGACCAGTTAGAAGAACAAATAACACCCTGGGCTTGTCATTGCTGTCTGATGTGGAGAATGGTCTTCTAGGACTGAATATTTTACCTGTGGCATCTAGCTTATCTTCTGGGAGATAGTGTCAGAATTGAGACATTTGCATCTCTGATGGCTAGTAATGCTGATCATCTTTTCATGTCTATGGGACATCTCTATGTCGTTCTTGGAGAAGTATCTATTCAGGTCCTTTGCCCAATTTTTAATTGAGTTGTTTGTCTTCCTGGTGTTGTCAGATGGGTTCTTTATATATTTTGGAGATCAAATCCTTGTCCAATGTATCACTAGCAAATATTTTCTCCCATTTTGTCAGTTCTCTTTTCATTTTGATGATGTTTTCTTTAGCCATGAAGAAGCTTTTAGTTTTATGTAGTCTCGTTTGTTTTTTTCCTTTATCTCCCTTTCCCTAGGAGATATATATGGGCAAAATACTACTTCATGGGATCTCTGAAATTTTACTGCCTAAGTTTTCCTCTAAGATTTTTATGGTGTCATGGCTTGTATTTAAGTCTTTTATTTATTTTGAATTTATTCTGGTGTATGGTTTAAGTTGGTGGTCTAGCTTAATTTTTTTGCATGCACCAGCTCATTTCTCCCAATGCCATTTATTGAAGAGGTTATTTTTACTCCATTTTATGCTCCTGATCCCTTTGTCAAGTATTAATTTACCATAGAGATACAGATTTATTTCTGGACTCAATATTCTGTTGCATTGATCTAAGTGTTTGTTCTTATGCCAATACCAGACTGTTTTAATTATAATGGACTTATAGTATAATTTGATATTGGGTATTGTGATCTCTCCTATTTTGTTCTTCTTTCTCAAGATTGCTAAGACTATTCTGTGGTTTATTTTGGTTCCATATAAATTTTTAAAATATTTTTTGTAGACCTGTGAAATATACCATTGGTATTTTGATAAGAATTGCATTGAATCTATAGATTGCTTTGGGTAGTATGGATATAGTATACCACATAAATATGAAGGATAAAAAGATACATGATCATGTCAATTGATGCTGAAAAAGCTTTTATTAAAATCCAGCACCCATTTATGATAAAAATACTGAGCAAAGTGGGAATAGAGGGAGCATACCTCACCATAATAAAGGCTATATATGAGAAACCTGCAGCAAACATCATATTCAATGGACAAAAAAAAAAGCTTTCCCCTTAAGATCAGGAACAAGACAAAGGTATCTGCTTTTACCATTCTTATTCAATATAGTACTGGAAGTCCTAGCCACAACAATCAGACAAGAAAAATAAATGAAAGGCATGGAAATTGGAAAGGAGGAATTAATACTATCATTATTCACAGATGATATGATAATGTACATAGAAAACCCTATACACTCCACCACAAAACTACTTGACCTAATAAGTGAATCTGGCGAAATAACAGGATACAAAATCAATATTCAGAAATCAAGGACAATTTTGTACACCAACAATGAAATATCAGAAAAAGAAACGAGGGTGAAATCCCATTTACTATAGCAACAAGAAAAATAAAGTACCTAATAAACTTAACCAAGCAAGTAAAAGATCTGTACATAGAAAACTACAGAGCACTGAAGAAAGAAATTAAGGAAGACACAAACAAATGGAAGCATATATCATGTTCATGGATTGGAAGAATCAACATCCTTAAAATGCCCATACTACCCAAGATATGATTTTTAAGTGTATTGAATAGTTCCTCAAGCCTCTCATTTTACATATAAGAAAATAGAAACATAGTAGCAATTATTACAGGAATTCCAGTTCACTAGTCTTTCCTATTTTATCACTTTGCATTCCAATTTAATGATATAGAATTTAGATATTTTTAAGCAATGTGGCCAATACATGTGCTTCACAAAAACTACACCTCCTGAAAAAGTGACAGTAGATATGAAAATATAAGTATTGTACTGATAATTACCTAATTACCAGTCATGTGCATTTTGAAGTTCCTTGAGAAACTTGTGGGCCGATAAGGATTTCTATTAAAATGCCAATCACCAAAGCATGACCTGCTCCAACCATTCTTCAACTGTACAGGTTCTCTGAAGCTTTCACTTAGGTGTCGACAAGCATTTGTGTTATCACAATGAATATGCCATCTCCCTAGTGATCTTCAAACTCTCCTTTAAGACAACATAATAAAAGCATTATAAATGGTTCCATGTCATTGTTAACTTTATAATTCCTAGATAATGTGATTACTTTTCTTTATGAATTGATAACATTTTTTCCCTTTCATAGTGACATGTATTGCCAGAAAGCACATTTGCATATTGTTATGTTTAAACAATGTACTGTCAGTTTTGTGCACTCCATGTGATTAACTCATCACACCATCTTGAACAATCTTTTGATGCATCCTCATTCCTAGGATGGAGTTTAGTCATGGCTCTTACATGATTTACAATATGTGCTCTATCAGTTCCACAAAGATATAAATGCCAAGCCAGAATGACACAAATGGAAAAAGAGCCCATTCTCCACCTTCAGCATGATTTGTGATATTTACTGACTAACCAAATACTAGCACGGGATCATACCCAAATAGCCTTTCAAGACTGGAGTGGTGACAATTGGCAGTGGTTAGAGTGGTACCGAAGCATGTACAATATTTGCACTGTCATAGAACAGGGTCATTTCCAAAGAGAAAAAGCAGCATTACAGCACAAAGGAGACAGGGAGATGATGTGGCCACAGTCCATCCTCCTGGGTATAGGAAGGAACCCAGAAATGTCATAAAATCCCACTTTGATCTGTTGTCGCTACTGTTGGTTGTATGGGAAATTAACATATTTAATTAACTGTCTGACCAAAGCAGCTGTTGCCTTATATAAAACCTTGAACATTGGTGCCTGGCTTATCCCACTAGGTGTTTGAATGTGCCAGTGGCATAAGACTGATGATATTTTTATACTGCATGGCACAGCATGACTCCTCTTGCAATAAGCTCAAATCAGGATCTTCTTTAAATTCTTCATGGAGAATAATGATGTTCCAGCCCAAATTGCTTAATAACACTCTACATCAGGCCAGCCAACAGGAAGCTCCATGCACAACAAAACCAACTCTGGCCAATCCAATCATTCACAACTTCCACAAAGGCCCCTGCTGCATCGGCCCTGGCAAAGGCGGGTGTGCATCTTCCCTCCTTTTCATCAAAGTGCTATTTTATTCACAATTCACTTCTTTTACTTATGACATATTATTTGCCCTCTGTAATTTTTTTCAAAAATGTGTATTTCCTTGGCTTCAGTATTTCCAAGTGGAAAGAAATGCTTCCAAGTCAGAAGTTACTTTCATTAGTTTGCTAAGTTGTTGGTCCAAAGCTATTATGGAGATCTCATAAAAATAAATTTAATGCATCTAATTTCATATGGTATATGGATTGGTTTGAAGGATTTCTGAGAGGAGGGAGTGAGGGACAGTAGAAGGTGGCTTTTCTGACCATTGAAAAATGCTTCCTTTACCGGGTTTGTCATTTTACCCATTTGTTAGAGAGTAAGAATCAAGCATTTTCTATTTTGGATGGCTTGAGCTGTGCAGTGATGAGTTTATCTCTAGCAAAGATGGAAGCTAGAATTTTCAATACCTTTCTCGGGGTAATGTGGTAACACTGGTTATCTTGATTGCCTGTGCTGCTCTTTTTCTGAACGAATTTACTCTGCCATTGAATGTGTCTTCTTCATCATACCTTTACTACTAGATACACTTAATATTTCCTTTTGTGCCATTTCTGAAATTCTTGGAAAGTCTTGCAAAGTCTGCAGTTTTGGCTAGTACCATATGTAACTTACAAATAGTTTGCTAGTTCAGCAATTGAAGAGCTCAAAATCCTGATTAGGGAGAAAGGTCACCATAAAAACTATGGGGGAAAAGTTAGCCAGCAAGGCCTTTTCTTCACTGTATGCATTATTATATTTTATAATTTTAATAAAATGAAGTAATTAGGATATATTAATGATATATGTGATTATAAAAAGTGTTCAATAAACTTAAAAAGTGAAACTGAATAAATAATTGAATAAATTTAAGAATAGAGTTTCCCTCATTCTGAATGTTTTCTGTATATTATGTGTATTTGCTTACACAAAGGTACATTGGCACATTTTAGTTAATTCTTGATATCTTACATGTGAAAGACCTTCCGAGGTTTAAGAAAAGCAAAAGCAAAATGATGAATGGTTGACTTTTTTTATGACCCATTATAAGATAAGATAAAATATGTACATATTGTGGGATAAAAGTAGGTTTGCAGTTGTAAGTACATGAAACAGAGTTTATTCTTTTAATATTATTTATTTGTGTTATTTTCCATAGAAACTATTGTAAACCTATTTTCCCCACCCCCTATGCATATATATGTACAAAATTATATATTTCTCTCTACAACTACAAGATATAGAAAGAAAATTTTTCTTCAGACACATCATTGAAACATATGGGGCAATCTCACATTGGAGACCAAGAAGAGCAGCTTCAAGCTCATGGAGCTCTATGTATCAGAGATCCTAGAGGCCTGTACCATTGTTAAATTTAAATAGGCACAAGTTGCTAAAGTAACTAGGTAATATTTTCCCTGCTGCTATATAACCAATCTTTTAACTCTGTTACTAGAATCCTTATTACTATATTCAGATGGAATTCACCCATATCATTTCTGTTCTTCAACAAATATGTGCCACATGCTTTGCCTGGGCACTGTGGAGAAAGTGGGGAATGAATAAGCAAGGTGTCATGGCTGTCCTCACATTGCTTATAGAAAAGATATCAAACAATGACCCCAACTGGAGTTTCTTTAATAGATATTTCATGAATATAAGAAAAAGATAAAAATATACAAATTACTATATAGTTGATATATATAATAAATAAATTATAGATAATATAGAGTGAGTTTCCAATATTTTCTAACCTATTTCTACCTTTCATGGAATAAAGTGTTCTCTTAAGAGAATTATTTATATTCCCTCATTCATTCCTCATGATACCCATGTGAGGTAGCTGCTAATATTACCAAAATGGAATAGATCAGAACATGAGGAGAGAACTTAATTTCCAAATAGATTATCTCCCTTTAATGGCAGAGAAGTTTGTCAGCCCAGGTTTTCCCACCTACAGATATTATACACTGACCCACTACATAATTCTTCCTGGCCAATGAACTGGTAAAATCTCTAGAAGCCTGTTTTAGTCTTCTCAGATAGTACTTCTTTCCTTCACAATTTCTGGTCCTAACTGACTTCAGCCTATGCTATTCTTTCACTTGTTGTGTATTTAAACTTTTGGTTTGCAATTGCTCATTCTTCTGCTTGTAGCTATATTTAAGGAGCTTGTATTACTCCACCCCTCCTTGCTATATGCCTTCTCCCAGGTGTTTACCACCCCTATAATGCTGCCCTTTTCTATTTTTATAGCTCTGTAATTTTCCTTTTGCTTCCTGCCTCTGTGTTCTGGCCCAGACTGTAGGGTAGTTTCTTAAATTTGAACAGCACCTGAGACTGAGAGGATAAGATCCCATGTAAGTATTCACATTCTCTTGGAATATATATACTTCTCCCACTAAACCTTTCCTAAGTAGGATGGCTCTCTTTTAAATCAGTATAGTGTTCAACTTTGGTATCCTGACTGTCATGGATGGAGTAGGCGATGAATAAATATTTGTTGAATTAAAGTTGATTGGAATAAATATGCTTATGTAAATGAAAATATGTTCAGTTTGGTCATCAATTTTATTTTTCTATTCATAGTAATATTCCAAACATCTTTTGAGAAAACTCTCTCTTTCTCCAATGTGCATAAAGATATCAAAGCAAAGTAATCTGCCCTCTCCTAGGCAAATCGTAGATGCCTGACCCAAATCAGGAAAATGAATGTTTGTCTCTCTCTCTACCTGTCTTTCTGTCTGTCTGTATCAAAATTTGTGTCTGGAGTGGAGGGACAAAGATGAGGTAGAAATGGTTGGAGCTCATCAGTGGGGACGTCCAAGTGTGCCCATTCACGTAAATATTTTTCTTCCTGTCATTTTCTAAGCCTGATTAGTTCTTTTTTTCTTAAATAGCATTATTGAGATATAATTGGCATATGATGAACATGTTTAAGTGTATAATTTTTAGAGTTTAGAATATGTATATCCCCCAAGAAACTATCACCACAATCAAGATAATGAATATATCCCATTGCCTAAAACATTTTCATTTTAGCCCTTGGTAATCCCTCATTTTTATTACTCAGTCCCAAAGATCCCCACCAAATTTGACCAAATACCATCCTGCTTCCAATCAGAATACACAAATTTGTATTTGTTAACCTTTTTATACCATAAATTAAGGGCTCATTTTATTTTTGGTCTAGATTTTTTAACTTATCCTGATTATTTAAGATTCATTCTTATTGTATCATATTCCTATAGTTTATTTTTTTGTTTCTATTGCTTATCCATTCACTTGTTGATGGATTTTGAAATTGTTTTTAGGTTTTAGTTGTTAGTAGGTTTAGTTGAGTAAATACACAAGATGCAAAGTCTAGATCATATGTATAAGAAACTGCCAAACTATTTTCCAAAATGGTCGTATAATTTTTATTTCATATTAAAGCCGTTGTTTCATTTTGAGCTACTTTTTTTATATAGTGCAAGGTATATATTAAAGTTGTTATTTTTAGAATATAGATATCCAATATTTTAGGCACCATTTTTCACAAAATAATTTCCCCGCTAAATTAACTTTGTTTCTTTGTCAAAAATCAGTTGTCCACGTGTCTATTTCTGAAGTCTCTATTCTGTTCCTCAGACCCACCTTTTTTTAAAACAGATTTTATTTATTTATTTTTAGAGAGAAGGGAAGGGAAGGAGAAAGAGAAAGAGAGGAAGAGAAACATCAATGTGTGGTTGCCTCTTGCATGCCCCTGGCCTGCAATCCAGGCATTTGCCCTTATTGGGAATCGAACTCACTACCCTTTGGTTCATATGCTGGTGCTCAATATACCAAGCCACACCAGCCAGGGCTGGATCTATCTTTTTAATTTTATTCTAATACCACAACTCTCTTAATTTGTGCAACAGTATAGTGTCTTGAAATCTGGTGGTCTTAGTCCTTCAATTTTTCTATGCCTTTTAAAAGTACTTTGGCTATTAGAGGTCTTTGTGTTTCCATATATGACTCACAAATGTTAATTTCTGCTCAGAAAGCCTACTAGGATGTTATTTTCAAATGCATTAAAATCTATGCATCAATTTTAGGGGAATTAACATCTTAATGTTAGGATCTTTGATTCATGTTCATGATGTACCTTTTCGTTTATTTTTAGTATTTTCTAAAATTCAAAATGTAGATCTTTTACATCATCTGTCATATTATTTCAAGTATTTTATATCTTTATGGTGTTACAAAGATATTTTTCAACTTCAGTTTCAAATAGTTCATTGTTGGTACATAGAAATATAATTGATTTTTGTGTAATTAGCTTATATCCTACAGTTTTGCTAAAGTCATTACTTTTAGGGGTTCTTATAGATTTCATTGTGTAATCTTCATAGAGGATGATGTTATCTGTGAATAAGTCAATTGTATTTTTTTCTTTTTAATCTGAATGTTTCCCCCCTGTCTCATGTGGTAAATACAATCTTCAGTCCAATATAAAATAGAAGTGATGAGAATAGGCATCCTCATCCTTTTTCTGATCTTATGGTGGAAAGCAGTTAGTCTTTCACCATTATCTGATATTATTGTACGTCTTCTGTAGTTTCCCTTAACTAGGGTGAGAAAGTTTCTTCCTATTTCTAGTTTGCTTACATTTTCTTCTTAAGAATAATTGTTACATTTTCTTAAATCCTTTTTCTTCATTGATTTAGATGATTATATGTTTCTCTCATCTAGTTTGTTAATATGATCAACTGCATTGTGTTTATGCTCAATGTTAAACTAGATTTGCATACTGAGATGAAATTGGCTATCATACATTCTTCTCATGTTATATTATTGAATTCTATTTTCTAAAATGTCTTTTAGAACTTTTACATCTACCTTCTTTCTTTAAGATTTTATTTACTTATTTTTAGAGAAGGAAGGGAGGGAGACAGAAAAAGAGAGAGAGAAACATCAATGTGCAGTTGCTGGGGGTCATGGCCTGCAACCCAGGCATGTACCCTGACTGGGAATTGAACCTGCGACACTTTGGTTCTCAGCCCATGCTCAATCCACTGAGCTATGCCAGCCAGGGCTACATCTACCTTCTTAATGGATAGTTGTCTGTAGTTTTTTTGTTTTTGTTTTTGTTTTTGTTTTTCTTTCAAGATCTGTCCAGAAAGTGTCCATCCAGGTACTAGGAAAGATAGAGACACTTATTGAAGAAGATATAAGATACAAGGAGCATTGTACATAGGACAATGATCAAGGTAGGCACCTTGGGACCTCACACAGTTCTCCTAGAGCCATTAGCAACGGCAGCACAATGTTCCTTTTGCTTTGGCAGCAAAAACCATAGAATTAATTTTGCCACACATTTCGTGACAAGATCTTGAGGCAAGCTCTCAAGTCAAGATCTTGGACACAGTAGATTTTGGAATCCCCAGATCATCTTCTAGGTCTCTCACTGTCAGTCGCTAATCTTTGTTGATTGCAGCCTGCACGTGTTCAACATTTTCAGGCGTTCCACTTATTGTAGGCCTTCCAGAATGTGGATCACTTTGAAAAGGTTCTTGACCTTTTTGAAGCATTTGTTCCACATTTTCATTTATTTGTGCTGCACTCATTGCATTGTCCCAAAAGCCTTCTGAATCATCCAAACAGTTTTATCAGATAAACATTCAAGTCTAATGCAAAATTTGATGCAGATTCATTGCTCTACTTGCTCAGTCATTTTGAATAAAATGGCCACACAGTGCACATGCACAGTCAGTGGCAACTAGCACCCCCACTGACTAGTATAGTGAAGTCATCATTGTTTATGCATGTGCACTCCAGTCTTCTCTCCTTGGCTGCCAGGTTAAATCGATGTCACCCAAACCATTCTCATTATATTAACAATGAATGGACATTTTTCAGATAGGCCTCATGTGTATGTGTGAGTGTATATATGTAGTGTATCTGTAGTGTATTCTGGTTTCAGAATAACACGGACCTCAAATGACTTTGAAAGTTATTTCTGTCTTTTCAATTATTTTAAAGAATTTATGTACAATTGGTGTTTTTGTTCTGTGAATGTTTGGAATTTTTTTTCCAAATTTTTTTGTGGGGAATAACTAAAAATACTGTTTTAATAAATATGATATACTGATTGTTCATTTCTTTTTGATTAAGCTTCAGTTTTCTAAGTAATTTTCTATTTCATCCAATTTGTTGAATTAATGATTTAAATTTGCTCATAATATTAGCTTATTAACATTTTAATATCTGTAGACATGTAGCTTGCCATTTCTCTCATTTCTGATATTGGTAGTTTGTGTTTTCTATCTCTGTTTTTGTCCATCTGGTTAAAGTTTATTTTTATTCACTTTTATACAAGAACCAGCTTTTGGTTCCAATGAAATACTCTATTATTTTTTCCATTTCACTGATTTTCTGTATGTAGTCTTTACTATTTTCCCTCTTTTATTTTGTGGGGGGGGGGTTAATCTGTTTCTTTTTAGTGCAGAAGCTGTCATTTATTTAAAAATATTTTTTCTATTGCTATACATTCCCCAGTACTACTTCTGCAGTATCTTATAAATTTTTGTTTAGATCAAATATTTAGTAATTCCTCTTGATTTCTTCTATGATGCATAGGTCATTAGTCTTATATTCTTTTATTTAAACAAATATTGAACATTTTGAAACATTTATTGTTGATTTCATATTTAATTTCATTGATATGAGAGCATATTTTGAATTTGTATGATAATTTTTATAAATCATTGGAACTTATTTTATCATGCAGAAAATGATCTATATTCATAAATGTTTTGTGTACACTTAAGAAAATTGTGTATTTTTCTGTTTGTTGGGTGGTGTGTTTTCTAAATAGCAATTATATCAGGTTGGTTGGTTCTAATGTTGTTCTTTCTATCCACACTGACTTTTTGGTAAATGTTCCAGTGATTATTAAGTGAGTGCTTTGGGAAAATCTAACTATAGTTATTTACTTATTTATTCTTCCTCATAGATTTCAGTTTTGCTTCATGTGTTTTGAACTTTTGTTAATTAGTTATATAAATGTTTAGGTTTTTGTATCTCAATAAATTTATCTATTTGTTATTATTAAATGATACTTCTTTTCTCAGCCTTTAAATGCACTTTGCCATTTAACAGCTACTTCAGCTGTCTTATTATTAATGTTAACATAGCATATTTTTGTCATAATTTTACTTTTATCCTTATTTTTTCTATATTTAAAGTGTGTTTCTGGTAGGCAACATATATTTAGGTTTTGTTATTTTATTTTAATTTTTCCTTCCAATCAAACAACTTATACTTCTTGATTAGAATATTGGGCCATTTATATTTAATGTGATTATTGATATAAGTATCTTGCTATGTGTTTTCTACCTCCCTTCTAATATGAAGAAAATAAATCCATAGTCTTTAAGTGGCTGAAAGAAACTCAATGTCAATTTTCAGCCAGAATTCCTGACTTGACTTGTTCATTCCCCCTTCTCATGTTGACCTTCTATTTATTTTATTTTTATTTTTTGGGGGGAAGTGACCATGTTTTCTCTCATTGGTTTCTGTATAAGACTCTATCTTATGCTGCGAAGTCATTTTTATTTTGTTTGATTTATTGAATAAAGCCTCTAGTTGAAACCCAGTAATAGATACATCAAAAATAAATAATTGGTTTTACAAAATAAAGCTTCTTTTTATAAATGGAATATTTTTATTGTTCCATTTCTTCACCCTTTGTTAAATATTAGCTATAATAATTTTTTCTATTTTAATTATTGTTTTAGGGTTTATAATATATATTTTTTCTAAGTAAACATTCTTGGTGGTTTTTATTCTTTTTACAAATTTCATCTTTTGTCATTTTCTTTGTGTCAAATTAATGTACTTTACCATTTTTTAGAGTGTGGGTCTGTGTAATTCCCATAAAATATGGGACACTCTAGAGACATCCTTGTTGTTATTTTTTTTTCTTTTTGCATTGGTAGTTTTAGAAATGGACACAAGTAAAATCCTCTCTTATTTTGACTATAAATATAGTATATTGTTGAGAAGCTCCATAAAAAGTGAAAATTGGCAATAATATTTTTACTTTCCTACCATACACTGTTTGACTTTGTCTAAAATTAGTAGCAATTGCACTTAGGAATCATACGCTTTAAATTCCATATAATTGTAAGCTAGGAGCCATACGGCTCAGGTATCCATGGTATATAGAATTCAGCTGCCAAGGCAAACTTTTTTGGCACCTATCTATAGATAAGCAATAAAGAAAAAAAACTTTTCAATGAAAATAAATGTTTTCAATGAAAATAAACTATGGTTCTGTTTTCCTAGATTGAAAATAAATTTTTGATTCTATTGTAAGTTTAGAGATGTTGTACATAGATGTAATCTTGCCATTAGTATAAGTCCTGTCTACTAAGCCACCATTTTGATTATTTTTGTTGTGGAGAATTGTCTTAACATGATTTATATTATGCTTGAATTTATGCTATTGTACTTGAATTTGCACAAACATATGTGTTGTTCAATTTCAAATATCAGTCAAGGATATTTGAATTTTTTTCTTAAGAGGGCACTCAAAGGAAACAACTAACCTGGTTTATCTGCATATATCCTAGAGAGAAGGAAAAGAATGAATGGTAGGTTAGATTTCTTAATCTAACCTATGATTTCTGAATCAAGCTATGCTAGAACATTTATTTAGACAAAGATTTATTTTGGCCAATTTCTCACAAACCAGGAAAGCACTGTTTTGATCCAATAACAAATAACTCCATCTTCTCCAAACTAAACTCACAATGTCTCTCTTACAATGCAACAATACCCTATTCTCAACCCTCCTCCCCAGTTTATCCTGGAAAAGGAGAAATAAGCATCCATGTTATTGATTTTATCCTCCTAGCCATAGATTATTTGATCAGGTATAGACACCCAACTTAAGCTATATCAGTAATAATCTCTTCTCAAGATTGAAGTTTTATCAATCACTGTGGTTTATTGGAACAAGGAGTTGTTACATTTTTCCAAGTCCTGAAAAGAAACTCAAGACAGAAAAAGCCAGTTTTGTTAAACAAAATAATAATGAAACAGAAGCACAGAGATGAAAAAAAGTAAATGATGCACCCCTAGAAAGAGAGGTCAACATCAATTTCTAATTGTCCAGCTCCTAGTTTGATTCTCCATCAAAGCCCAGATATGCTTCTTGGTTTTAGATTCCAAGGAATGCCATTCTACCTAAGAAACAAAAACAAAAACTAATTTTCCCCAACCTTATTGATCGAGTTGGTTTATGTTTGTGAAGTACTGTTCCTCACAATTTAAGTCTGTAACTGAGGGCATTTTAAGGAACTCTCTCCTCAACATTTCTCTTGCCTATATTCTTTTCATGTGTAATGCTACCTTTACAATATCAATAGTCATTTCTGTTCAGTCATTCATTCAACAATATGTAATTAAGCCCCCATTTGGAACCAAGCACCCTTCTAAACCTAAAGGTATCTAGGACTCAATACACAATTAAGGGCATTTAAGAATTTGGATTTTATCTTAGAGTAATGGAATACAACAGCAGGAATTATAAACAATGACTTGGTGACATACATTTTGAAAATGTTATTCTGGCTGCTATGTTGAGGCATGATTGGTGAGGGATCAGAGAGGAAGTGGTAGACAAACTAGGTTGCAATTACGTTACTATTGGTTAAACAATGACATCAGTTTTTATTTGGGCCTTGTAGTTTGGTTGTGGAAATATAGACATATTTAGAAGCCAAATTAACAGGTCTTGGTGACAATTTGTAAATAAGAATCAAAGAAAGGTTGGTATTGTAAGTAACTTCAAGATATATAGTTAATACATCTAAACTGAGGAACTTAATGGTTACTGAGATACTCTGTAGTTTATCAGATTTGGAAGAATCATATGGCAAAGGATAGGTGAAGGAACATTCATGAGTTAGAAATTCAATATGTATAGTTTGAAGTACACTTTGAGTCAGCAGCTGATCAGCCTTTTCATAGGAGAGGCTTGGCTGGAGGTAGAGATTTGGAAGTATCAGTATACAGAGATAGTCATTAAAACTATGGGCAAGGATGACATTACTAAGAGATAAAATTTAAAAGGCATGAGGATGAGGAGATATGGAACTAAACCAGGAATAATTCTCAAATTTCATAATTGGATAGATGATGGTGAGTCTAAAAAACATAGCATGGTGAGAGATCTCTCAGAAAGCAATTAGGTCACAAACTAAGCAAGAAGGTATTTCCAGACACAGGGTTGTCAAGGGAGAAGCATGCTAAAACAAATACATGCTGAAATGAGTGATGTTGACACTACTCACTTCACTACTCATTTCACTACTCATTTCACTACTTAGTAAGGACACTACTGTTGACTTTACTGAGGGTTGTTTCATGCAGTAACAAGGGCAGAGACTAAATTGGAATGGGTGGTAGAGAGGCCAAGGGGTGCAAAAAGGAGGTGGTAAATATTGAGCTTTAAGTTTACCTGTGAAGAGAAGAGGTGTTTTCTTGTGACAAGAAGAAAGTGGCCTTCCCTCTCCTCCAGATTTTGACTTGTATGTTGACTTTTTATATCCACTGAATTCATGACAATTAATTATAATCAATTTGATTAAACTTTGAGGTGGCCACTAGAATACTTCCAAAAGATCTTCTTTACAAGTAATACACCCAACAGGAAGTCTTACCTGATGGCTCCTGTCACCCTATCCTTCAAACTAAGCCTGTGATTGGGTGTCACTCTACTTTTAAGTCTGTCTCCTTCCTTACTGAATTATCAGAGTATTGCTCATGACATTTCATACCTTAACCCATTATGGTACTCTAGAATACAGTGAAATTACACTTATAAATATTTAGCATAATGCTATAATAAGTACTCAAAACAAAATTGCTAACTCTAATTTCCTAATTACAAAGATAAAAAATTATTAATTTTCACAGTCATGAAAATATGATCAGATTTAAGGTAGTGTAGGTGGTATAAATTAGTATTATTGCTGAGGGTCTAATAGTGAATATTCCAGTTATCTAAAAAGTTTTCCATCTCCATTTCTTATCCATGTGTAGAAGGGATATCTGTAATTGATAATTGACTGTGAAGAAAAGGATATATTTAAGTTATGTCAAGTGATATGTAATTTACTTTAAGAACACACATGTGTGGGGACCTGGAGAAAACTACAAACCAGATGCTCAGACAAGAAATATGTGTAGTTTGGATTAAAGTAGGTACTAGAGTTCTCAGCCACCAGAGTTCCTGGATCCTCTTCTATGCCCCCAGTTACTCCCAGTTCCTTAGTTATTATTTGTATGTTTGTTTGTCTGCTCCTCAGTTATTTTTTAGTTATTTTTTTTACCAAATCTTTATCCAATCATGTGTGGGGGGTTGTGTATTTTTCTTCCACCTCATAGCTCTTCTTTACTCTATCATATATCACTTTTGATTGCATGTTGTCCAATCAAAAGCCTTCTGGTATCTTTATTATGACCTTTAACTTTTGGTGCACATAGGTATACTAAGTCTTCTTCCTGAATTTGATAATTCAGAGGCCAGAGTGTGAGGATGTAATTGGTCCAGGTAATTGATTTGAGCCAGATCACAATGTAGGGTTTCTGACATTGTACTTTTGAATTGCCCACGAGCCATATGGCAAGATCCTTCTTTAGCAAGGCTGTTGACTGTGGAAACTTCATGCAGAAGGGTCTGTGTACTTACTTAGCAGACAATGTAGTTAACATTGATATCACAAAGTTCAACAAACACTTGTTGAGATATCAGGTACTATAAGCCTATGGTCTATATTCAATATTGTGCTAGGTATGGTAATCCCTTGGCAAGTTTTTAAGGAACACTAATTCTAAGGCCTCAATCTAGATGTTCTACATTGAGAATCTCTATATATTCAGTTTAGTTATCTAGTATATTTAAAAAGCTTCCCAGGTCATTCTGATTCTGTCTTTTGTTCATGTGGGCATATTATTCTTAATATAACCTGTACCTGAAGTTTTATCAATTCCACTTTATTTTCTTTTCAAAGAATTTGCCACACTTTTAAATATTGATTCATGATTAATTTCTATTATTGATTGCCTAGTTACAAACCTTTTATAGGTTGCATCCATTTTCTCAGTGGTTCTAAACTAGGACATGCAATTTGATAAGCTTATAAATGTCAAAAATGTAACTGAAAAAGAGTCTTCCTAGAAAATGGAATGATGAGGGTGTTGGAAAATCTGAGAAGGTATGCTCTATTGAATAGGACAACACACCACTCAAATATATTTATTTTCATGAAAATATGGGGGATTGGCATTTCTAGAGGTTCTATCTTTCAGAAGAAGCTGCAACTATAGGCTTTTAATGAAAAACTACAGTTTATATATTGAAACAAATTATTTAAAAATTTACACACCTACACACACATACATTCTGGTGGCCAAACTCTATGACCTTATTTAAAAATATATCACTATATCATGCTGGTTCCTAGAAGGAGAATTCATTTTAAAGGAAAGAAAGATATATTGGATAAACTTGGTGACAGCCTAAAGTCATGGCTTATGAAAAGAAAGGTGTACATTGTTCTATACTAGAGAAAAGGAACTTAGAGTGGAGGTTAGCAGGAGAAAGTTAGGGCAGCAAGATGGCAACAACGGTGCACTCTATCTAATGCTTACAAAGAAATATGGCCAGTGATATTGGGATGAGATCAAAACACTTTTAAGAATAACTTACTTTTTCCTTTTGCATTGTGTGGTTTAATTACCTCTCCATTTTCCCAAACCTTTAATAAAGACTTCTCCATATACAAATGATCAATGTAAATTGTACAGAGGAAAATTAAGTCAAAGGAGTTTAGTTCCATGACTAGATTTCAGTATTTAGTAGAGAATGAAAATAAACCATGGGAATTAATAAGTGCATGAAAACAAGAGTTTACAGTTTCAATAGCTGGAATTAGTCAAAAGGAAATCTTGAGAACCAAGGGACCTGGGAATTTGCAGAACTTGGGGGGATGCCATTGAACTGCTCAGAATTTGGCATAGAGACCAAGATCCTATTCACCTCCCAATGCTAAATTACCCTAGGTGCTCTAGGGGCTCTACTAATAAATTTCATGTGGCATTGTTCTTGGGTCTCCAAACAGCTTATATATCTTATTCTGGACAGAGTTAGATTATCTTTATCCTCTCCTCTTTAAAATATGGTACCAAGAACTAAATATGCACAATAGTGACTCAAATATGATGGATGCTGTGTAGATAGTGAAGGCTTTCTGTTTTCCGTGGAATATTCTAAAATGTCAAAAACAACAGAGGGGAACATAGAATTACAGAAGACTCCTCTATTGTGACAACTCAAACCAGACTTTTAGGGTATGATCTCAAATGATCATGTGCAGTAGGGACAGAGAAGATCAATGAGGAGATAGTGATCTTACTATAAGTGGTAGTTTAAGGTACAGCAATTTTATTTATTTTTTTGTGATGAAAGATTTTGGATATTGAATAAGAAAAAATGTCTGTCCGAATACTTATAACAACAAATTCTGTGAAATGTGGAAATGGAATATGAAAGACAGCAAGAAGCATCAGACTTCATGCTGAATTACAAAAATGTGAATATTTGACTTTGATATTTGTAGTCCGGCAATGTGGAGAAATCATTTAATTTTTGGTTGTGTTCTTTATAGAATGGTAATATTTGCTCCTACCCTGTAAGACTATTATAGTACAACATGAAAGAATTTCTTTAAAGTTAATTTCAACAATTGTCAGTTAAGAATTTAATAAATTAATAAGGGCCATAGATGACTATAACTTAAGGAGAGTATACATAAATGTTGCAAATTGCTTAATTATCATTCATAATGAAAGGGATTACTCCTCATACTATCTCTTAACTTTAGAGTTTAAGCCTCTTTTCTTTTATAAAATATAAACCAAAAGATATGCCTCCATTCATCTGTTTTCCCTTATTCAGCAGTTAATATATACCTTATTCTCATGCTACATTTGTAACAATTGAATAATTCATTTTTGCAAGCACACATCTATACTATTGTGTTTACATAAGTCAGTGGAGCATGTCTAGTTTGTTTTATAAGAAACTCTTTATTCCTTAATCTAGCTTCTCCATGAGGTATCCCAGAAGAATCAAAGATCATGTGTCTCTGTCCTTATTCTTGGCAACGGTCTCATCAAAACACCACAAGTTCTTGCTAATGATCCGAATAATTTTCTGAACTAATTATTACATGCTCTGTGGATATCTGTGTTTTAAAATATATATGTAAGTTTAACATAAGGGTACCAATTATAATTCTAATATATCCAATTCTGACACTGTTCCTGATATGGGAGTTATCTTAAAATTAAGTTGTCTACTGTTTTTGGTTACTAAGTTTAGATATGGTAAGAATTTCAGTTGTGGACCTTTCCCAATTATGAAACTTGATTTTATAAATGTTTTAAAGGGATTTTCAATTCTGTCAACTGATTTCAAAGGATGATTACTAAAGCCTCTCTTCCAAAGCAGACCGCCCCCTTTGTTTTGGGCTTCACAAGTACTACACATTGAGCTAAGGTTGGAATGAAAGCCATGAACAATATCAATTGAGGGTCTAGCAACTAGTTATCATGTTTCAGAAACTAATATTTTCATAATACCTCTTAATAAACTATACCAACTAATAAAGAAGCCTTAACTTAGTTATTTCTTATGATTAATATAAATTATTGATGATGCAGTATTAGGTCAGCTTAATACTACTCTCAATGAATAATAACATAACTCAAGGCAATTCTTACATGCAACCTACAGTGAATCATATAGAATTCTCAGTTTAGGAGAACAAAAACAATTGTCTCTGTCATTACATATGGTTCAACCTAATATTACCAAATACTCAAAATAACTTTTCTCTGTTCTTTTGCCTCATAAGAGCCTGAGCATGTATCTGAAAGTTCATTCTCTCTTTCTAGAAGCTCATCTAATTATATTGACAAAGTACCTCATGAAGCTAGAATAACTCCTAAAAATTAGATAGAATATTCTTATTTAAGTAGTGAAAATTCCAAACATTTTCCCATTTTGACTTCCTAGTTATTGTAAAGTTTACTCTTTCATTAATAGCACATATCCAGTTGAACACCTTATACAACATTTGAGAGGCAATAAATTATAACTTCTTGCATTCATATTCTGCTTTCTTAGAGGCAGTCATGTCATAGACATTGTCTTATTAATGTTTAAAATCTTCCTGACAAGTAGGTAGAACTTTCTGTGTTGAACAGTGATAGAACTGCAAAGAGGAAAGGTGCATGCCAGCTCTCTCTGCTCCTCTATTTGATCTTGACTTGAAAAAGATGGTACAAAGAAAAATAATAGCTGAAACTAAAGCTGATAGGAAATAGTTTAATAGATTTCTATCCAATCTTAACATAAGATCCATGAGTCAGGGATTATTTCTGTGACTGCTATATCCCTAGTTTTTATGAAGAGTGTCTTATACATACAAATAGTTTATTAAATATTTTTGAATGAACACTCAGGCTATTTATGGTCATAATTCTATGTCATACATTTTCTTGTCCTACTTGGGTAATTATACCACACCAATAGAAAAATAGATCCACCTCAACAGTTATAGATAATTTTTCCTGTACTTTTAATTTTCAATATTTTAAAAAATGTATATTGATATTTCTATTATTAAACATGAGTTAGTAATTTTTAAAGATTAGTAAACTGAGGTTTAGAAAGAAAAGTTGTTGTAATTTACCCAAAGCTTTAGATATACTAATCAGCAGTGACTGAATTCAATCCTTGGTCTGTATAGGTTCTAAATCCAATTAATTTTTTCTGTAATGCACTGCATTTCTATTAATTTGTATTTTTTTACTTTTTAAAATGTTTTTAAATGCAAATTTATTTGGTTGAATAATTTCTTTTATTTGATTTATTATTATATAGTCTTTATTTATATACTTCTTATATTAGAACCCTTACTAATAATTGATGTAAAGGAAAAAGAGAGAGGCTATAAACACTTAAAACATTTAGAAACACTCATTGACCAGAAAATTTTCTGGAACTTCAAAGAAATCTGCATAGAACCCTAAAAAGTGGGAAGATGGTGCCTATGATATTTATAATTACAGTAATCCTTCAATCTCATCCCATGCAGAAGAATTAGACAAAGGTTCTGAATGTTTGCGTGTGTGAGACTTTCTCCAATTGGATGAAATCATAAACAAATGACATAGAAGATTGAGGAGGTAGCTTTTTATTCAGCATGGAGTACTGGAATGACCCCCAAAATTATAGTTTCATTGTTAATGATGCTAGCAAATCAGTTACACAATTTGAAAAAATTCAGGAAACCTAAGGTAAGGCCCCTGACATCTTGGAGCAGAGTTATGATGAATACTTTTCACTGACACATAATTTGGTCAAATTTTCACAGAGAGAAATCTCCTTGCAAGGATCTTCCATTTTCTAATATGCATCCTGAGATCTATTTACAAAGAAACAAAGACTTATGAATATTGTATATGGATATAGTCCTGGATAATTTTTTATTTGAGCAGAAATTAACATGAGAGAAGGGCTCTGGTTGGTCAGCAAACACCAAAAGTGGGCTCAATGTTTTTCTTTCTCTATGTTATAGTAAACACAATTTCTGTGCAAAAAAATAAGGTACCTTCTCTCCTATAAAGTAACAACTATTCTCATTAATTCACTTGTAATCTCCATTACAGTTTGAATAGGAAAACATCACAGGAGCAGACTGATAGATCTTGGAAGACATTCTTTTATTTTACAACTATGTGTAATGCAATAACATTAAAAAGATAGTGTACTTTGTAGAAATACAGCAAAAACTTGTGTAAGCAGAAAAATAAATATGAGCTTAACTGGCTTACAAGATAAAACATAAAAGTGGGAATTTTAAAGTCAAGTCAATGAAAATATTGATAACAAGTAGTTTCACATACATAAGTCAGACATTTTATAGATCTGGAGTCACTATGTTGTATTATCTCAAGTAATAAATAAATAGTATTTCTAGTTACCCTCAGTCCTGAAAATGTCTGCATATCTATTACCTAATGTAGTAATTTTGTGTAATAAATGTCTCATAAATATTTGAGGAAGGTTGAATGACTGAATTTCAAAGTTGATAATGATGCAGCACTTTGTTTTGTAAGCTTAGTAGGTTATAGTAATGTGTTTGGACACTGGTCAGGACATCTTTTAAATTTTTTCAGATATAGCTGAATAAACTTGCATAGTAATAATCTCTCATGTATATCAGAATTATGGTGATTATTTAAAAATACTAGTGCCTACCTCCACCCTCAGAGATGGATTCAGTTGCTCTGGGATCAGATCTGGGCATCAGTAATCTCGTAATCTCCCCAGGTTATGCAACTGTACAGCCAGGACTGGGAACCCCTGGAGTTTAGACCAAGTGCTACCAATTTAAAGTTTATGATTATTGCCAGTAAGCATAAGATAGTGATCAGCAAGCATCCATTTCCAGTAGTAATTCAAGGAGACCAAATATTTTAGTCACACTGATTTTACAATAGTGGGTGTATTTACTAGGATAGACTTAATAAAGACTCACTATCTGAACCATCTTATTTAATAAACACATATTAAGTGCCTACTTTGTGTAGACAGGATCCTAGCACTAAGAACCTGGGAAAGCACTGACTAGCGTGGCTCAGTGGATTAAGTACCAGCCTGTGAACCAAAGGGTCGCTCCTTCCATTCCCAGTCAGGGCACATGCCTGGGTTGCGGGCCAGGTCCCCAGTAAGTGGAATTCGAGAGGCAACCACACATTGATGTTTCTCTCCCTCTCTTCCTCCTTTCTCCCACTTCCTCCTTTCCCCTTTCTCCAAAATAAATAAATAAGTAAATAATCTTAAAAAAAAAAAAAAAAGAAAAGAACCTGGGAAAGAGCAAGGTAGGCAAGGGTCCCTACTGTACTGTAATGGAAGAGAGACTATTCTTCCCCATACCAAAGTACTGGAGGGTGACTGACAGTGTGCCATGAAAATATCTGATCTCCATTAAGGACTCAAGATAAGCTTCCTTGAGGGGAAACTGTAAATAAAGATGTTGCCAGGAGACATGAATCAGGGGATTCTCTGCCTTTCTTTGGTTCTTGTCTCTTGCAAGAAACAAATTCAAGCAAGAGACAAATTCAAGTGAGAAACAAATGCATACAGTGGAGATGAGATAGAAAGTTTATTTATGAAACACATAGGAGCACAAAGCTGCAAGCTGGCATGTGGCTAATTTGAATGCCCCACATAGAGGGGAAATAAAATTGTTAGTAAGTTTGTTAGTGAGTTTGTTCTATATGCTTGAGCCAAAGCTACAAGTAGGCACTCAGCTAATCTGAGTGTACCGACTATTGGAATTCAGGGGTTACATACTGTAGCTTCTAGATCACCCCTCCTTCTTCCCCTTCTAAACCTTAGGAATAATGTACAACTATAAAGGGGTTTCTTTCTCAGCTAGTAAGGTTCTTTGTCTTAGTGAAATTGCTACAGAGGCTCCAATTTCCATCAGTGTCTCAAATATTCCCCTCCTCCTGCACTATCCTTGTTTGTGATGTTTGGGACACTTGGCAATCTATTGGACAAGGCTCAGGACTGCTGAGTCAACAGATTTACTATGTGTCCTACCTAGGAGGGACAAGGGTGGAGAGAGCACTCTAGGCAAAGGGAATGTATACAAAAAATAAAACCAACAATGACATAGAGATTTAGAGATTGAGGAACTGAAAGCAGGTTATTGTGGTTGGAGCATAATGAGTAGAGGGGCAGACTGGCTTTAGCTGAACTACTGAGGTATATTTACTCAGATCATTAGAATGGGGATCTATTATATTTAAAAGATGTATCCTCCTAAACAAGGTCAATTCTGTCCAATTTTTCTATTATCTCCCTTCAGTTCTCCTGATGTCCCTTGTCACCAGCCTAGTCAAAGCCACTACATCTCTCTCCTTGTCATGCTTGAATACTGAATGATTCCATACTGAAACCAGCATAATTTCTTAAAAGCAAATAAAATACTGATTGCCATGCTACTGCTTAAAACTTTGAAATAATTTAAAATTGACCAGGAAAATGTTCCCAGCTTATGCTCATGCAGTCTTTTGCACGCTTTCTCTCTCCTCTCTCAGATCATGGCTTTGCTTGTCTCTCTCCCACCTTGCTAGAGCCACATTAATGGTTTTGTTCTTATTTCTTCCAATTTGCAAGACTCTTTGTCATAGGTTTTTCTCCTCTGCCTCTTTGTCAGTGTGATTTAACCTGCTTATCTGAGAACCCAGATATCTAATTGTTTATTTTTTGGCCCCCAATTAGATGATACATAAACATGTATGCTGAGCTCCTACCACACAGCCTGGCCATATTTATTGAATTAACCTATAAGAGAAAGAATATTTACACTGATATCCTCTACTAAAAAGTCCTGTGTCAGTCAAATCAATGAGTATTCTTCAAACAATTTCCATTGGAAAACTGTAGTTTATAATAATGGCATATGGTAATTTTTATTCCACATGTAACAATAGTTCTTTTTTACATAAATAGTTTGTGATATTGTTAAGTCAAAAAATGAGGGACTTTTTTTAAGCTTCAGAGTAGATCAGAAACAGATGGGCAAAAAGTGGAGTACCCTTCACACAGCTCTGTGAGCACAGAACTAGTCATTTACCACTCGCAACACTTAGCCACTTCCACAACTCACTCTGACAAATCTTACCACAAAACCACATGCTCCTCCAATTGCTTGACAGAAGTTCAACTTGAAAGGTTTCCTTCAGTGTAGATTTTCTTTATGTTTCCAGTTAGTGAAAGACGTAAAGTCTGTCACAACCTGTGCGGGCTTGGCACTCAAGGTACTTGGGGACCCAAAGAAAGGACCAGAGGATGCATGGAAAATGGGAATAAATGAAACCATCAGGAGCCAGAAAATAGGACAGCCCTTATGGCTGTTCCCTTTGATGTAATTTCAGTTATCCTTGGAGAACCTAGTAACATCCTACATGGTCTCTTCTCCAAGGAGAATGCTCTGGTAGGTGAGACAAGACATTCACTAAGCAGGAGAAATGCTCAAAACTTTCTATGTGAGGGGCACCATAAGTTGAGGTGATTAGTTTAAAGGAAGATTGGATTCCTGGTAGCTGTAAACTGTGGGAAGAGGTAAGATAGCAGAAAAAGGCTGTGTGAGTTTTCAAAAGTTGTCTGGACCACTTAAGTAATGAAGTGCTCAAAGCAATGCTTCATTTCCAAAGGGATGATGTTGATGGAATATAGTTGAAAATCCAGCAAATACATTGATAAAGAATGTGTGATGTGTAGTAGGGAAGAGTGATGTCAGGTGAAGATCCAGCCCCATTGGCTGGCTCTGCCTACAACAAATGTTCTTAGGGCAGAAAACACAAGTCTACCCCAGTTGGTGATATAGATGAAGCTGCAGTCGACTGCCAGGCCAGCTGGGGATTGTAGCACAGGACCCGATTTGTTTTGTTGCCTGAAAGAATTTCAGTCAGTGTTAAGGCCAATTGTTGAAGTTACTTCATAATTATGGGATAGGAAAAGTTATCTTTATCAGTGCTTCTCATTTGATTTTGCTGCCTTGATGCATTATCTGGCTGCTCAAATTGACTTCTCACAAGTCACTCAGTCTTCCACCATGGCATATCATACTTCCCCAGCATCATTCTCTGTGCTGAAATATGCATTCAACAGAAGACTCTTTGCCATATTTTTAAAGCAATGACATTGAAAAATGAAGTTCCTCTGGCAGAAAAGAAAAAAGCTTCAGAAAGAGGTAGCATGATGGTAAGAGCACAATTTCTGCAATAAGATTGCCTGGGTATGTATCCTTAATAACTGTAATATCATGTTAACCTCTAAGTGGCCTCAATTTCCTTATCTGTAAAATGGAAACAATAACAGCAGCATTTAGTTCATTGGGCTATTTTAAATGAAGTGAACATAGCAACATGCTGGGAATAGAGCTCAGTACAAAATAGTTTTCAAGAACTTGATTATTGTTTTTGGTAAATACTCAAATGATGGCACTGCAGTAGCTCTCCACTCATCTAATGTGGCATCAGAGATCAGATTTAAAAGAGGTACACAGTTCTGGAACACCCAAGCCCATGTATTTTGTCTTTGAACTCTACATCATGTGATATGCATATGATGTATTAAAACATCTGAATACTGAATACTCAATTACTTATATTTCTTACAGGATGCACTTCCTCTTTTGAAGTAGAGCTGAGCATACAGTAATGACCTGACAATGATGGCAGTTACTGCTAAAGCCTAGCAGAATCTATCTTCTCTTGTCTTCCCTTTGGCTGAATAGCATTTGAAAAAAATTGATATATTTTAAAGATGGCCATTCTATAATTTATTTTTTTTAATTTGATCAAATGAGACTTTCTCCATGTATGTGATAAATACACATTAGTTACTTAAATAAGGTGTGCACAGTAATAGATACAGAGTTTTCATAATTAGACTTAAATAAAACAATAAACAATGAGTAGATGAATAAAAGAACCTTTTTTATTTTATTTTAATCATTGTTCAAGTATAGTTTTCTCCCTTTTACTCCCATTCCAGCCCACCCAACCAACCCTCCCCAATTCCCTCCCATTACCACCCTCTCCCTAGTTTTTGTCCATGTGTCCTTTAAATTTGTTCCTTTAAACCCTACCCATTCCCCCCTGAAATTCCCTCTTCTCTCCCCTCTGGTCACTGTCAGTCTGTCCCCTATTTCAGTGTCTTTGGTTATATTTTTCTTGTTTCTTTGTTTTGTTGTTCAGGTTCCTGTTAAAGGTGAACCTGTTAAAGGTGAGATCATGTGGTATTTGTCTTTCACTGCCTGGCTTGTTTCACTTAGCATAATGCTTTCCAGCTCCATCCAAGCTGTTGCAAAGGGTAGGAGCTTCTTCTTTCTTTCTGCTGCATAGAATTTCATTGTGTAGATGTACCATAGTTTTTTGATCCATTCATTTACTGATGGGCATCTTGGTTGCTTCCAGCACCTAGCTATTGTAAATTGTGCTGCTATGAACATCAGGGTGCAAAGGTTCTTTTGTATTGGTGTTTTAGTGTTCTTAGGATATAGTCCCAGCAGTGCAATTGCTGGGTCAAAAGGCAGATCCATTTTTAGTTTTCTGAGGAAGTTCCATACTGCTTTCCATAATGGTTATACCACCCTGCAGTCCCACCAACAATGCACTAGGGTCCCCTTTTCTCCACAACCTCTCCAACACTTGTTGTTTGTTGCTTTGTTTATGATGGTCATTCTGACTGCTGTGAAGTGGTATTTCACTGTGGTTTTAATTTGCATCTCTCTGATAGCTAGTGGTATTGAACATTGTTTCATGTGTCTTTGGATTTTCTGTATGTCCTCCTTGGAGAAGTGTCTGTTCAATTCCTTTGCCCATTTTTTAATTGGGTTACTTGTCTTCTTAGAGTGGAGTCGTGTAAGTTCTTTATATATTTTGGAGATTAAACCCTTGTGTGAGGTATCCTTGGCAAATATGTTTTCCCATACAGTGGGTTCTCTTTTTATTTTGATATTGTTTTCTTTAGCTGTGCAAAAGCTTTTAATTTTGATGAGGTTCCATTTGTTTATTCTTTCCTTTATGTCCCTTGCTCTAGGAGGCATGTCTGTAAAAAAGTTTCTGTGTGAAATATCTGAGATTTCCATGCCTACATTCTCTTCTAGGACTTTAATGGTGTCACGGTTTGTATTTAAGTCTTTATCCACCTTGAATCTATTTTTATATAAGGTGTAAGTTGGTGCTCGAGTTTCATTTTTTTTGCACGTAGCTGTCCAGTTCTCCCAACACCATTTGTTGAAGAGGCTATTTTTACTCCATTTTATGTTGCTGCTCCCTTTGTCAGATATTAATTGACCATAGAGACTTGGGGTTATTTCTGGGCTCTCTGTTCTGTTCCATTGGTCCATGTGCTTGTATTTATGCCAGTACCAGGCTGTTTTGATTACAGTGGCCTTGTAGGATAGTTTAGTGTCGGGTATTGTGATCCCTCCTACTTTACTCTTCTTTCTCAAAATTGCAGCAGCTATTCGGGGTTGTTTATGATTCCATATAAATTTTTGAAGTGTTTGTTCTATGTCTGTGAAATAAGCCATTGGCATTTTAATAGGTATTAGAACCTAATTTTTTAATTGTTTTGTTTTTACTAGTTACATACACAATGAGATCTGAAATCATAATTTTAAAACAAGTCACATTTTAGAAACTGCAGCCCGACTTATTTCTGTGTTGATATATGATATGCCAAATATTTTCATTTTTTTGAACATGGACTCTGGAATCAAATATAACTTCTATTACTTATTGCGTGATAGGCAAAGTACTTAAATTCTCTGTGTTCTAGTTATACCAGGAATCTTATTAGGAAAATAAAATTACTTCCCTGTTGGTTATTTAAAAAGTAATGTGAATTAATGTTAATAAAATACTTAAAAGAGTATCTCACATACAGCAAGAGCTATATGTTTTTTATACAATAATCACATCAAGAGTAAATTCCAATAAAATATGCTTCATACAGTAAATAAGACAAACTGATAAAACTGTGAACGCATTTTCCGAGTTCTCACAGACTCAAGAGAGAGAGCCTGAGACGATTGTGTGTTTCTGTGCAAGTCTGCATGTATGCCTATATGTATGTGTGTCTATTTTGGCTCCTTATTTAATATGACAAGTCTAGTTCACACTCCATTTAGCTAAATGAAATATGTTTACATTTCTTTTAAAGTTGTTGCTCTTCCAGTCCCTCTAGCAGCAGATATAAGAGAATAACATCCTGCTTTGTGTGGCCAAAGGTACCTCAACTGCAAAAATGTTCTACTGAATGTGTTTGAGGTAATAATTGATAGACTGTTCTCACAGAGACTGTACCATGTTCAAGAAAAGTTTAGTCTTTACCATTCAATTTTCCCATACAGTTAGCTGTTATCCTGAAACATTCCTTAACTTACAGGGTGCAGCCAGTGGCATCAGGAATGACATTTGTAAACTCTGAGTCCTTTCATTCTGTTGATCCCCAGTTCCAAAAGATACATGTAGGTTTTGGTCACAACTAGAAGAATTTGATTTTGTATTTTAAGTGAAAATCTCATTGGCCATTTTAATGTATATGTTGATAACAATTTCACAGAAAAGATATTTAAGAGGGTGTTACAAAAATTATAGACTCACTACTTGACTTACTCAAACTTTTTTCTATTCTTCAGTGATTTAGCATTAAAGACAGTAAACTTCTAGAATTTTTATTGGGGATATAGAAGTAAAACTTCTTCCCTGGCCTGGTCCCCAAGTTTTTCAAAGTTTTGGAAAAGGAGAGAGGAGGAAAGGACAGTTAGTTCTCCATCAGTTAATTCTTTTCACAATAATTATGTATTAAAACCATCTCAAACTCAGTGACTTAATTTCTCAGTCACAATCTGCAAGTGGGGCTGGGTTCAGCTGGGATCAGTTGGACTTGGCTCCAGTATGAGAGCTGGTTCACATATCCACTATCTCACATTTCCTTTGGATCAGCATTAATATGTATTTAAGGCATGATCACACTGAAACACAGCAGTTTAAAGCCACAAGCCTGACTGTGAGCATATTTCAAGGATCACAACATGCTGTCCTCTAATATCCAATTTGTCGAAACAAGTCAAGGAGTAGGAAAATACATTCTCTCCACTGTGAGGCTATAGAACTAAGTTGGGGGTGGGGATAAGGAGGAAGTGAATATTTGTTGAAAAATAATCAAAACCTGTGGATAACTAACTCAGTTTTCAAAGTAAGGGGTACCAGGGTGGTTATTCTCAGGGGTTTGATATTGGTTCAGCTTGTCTTTAAGAAGTATAGACACATGTACTTAGGGCCCTTTTGTGCATTCAGACAGAAAATGAGAAAATCATCTCTCCCCAGGCCCTTGGCCCACTATCTCCTTGCCTAAATATAAACACTTGGTGTCAGAAAATCATCTTCGATTCATGCCCCAGGGCATATAAACTGAAAGGCAACAGCTCCTACTCTTCTCTACAAGTTTACTCTTAAATCTGGCTTTTCACCATTCCTCATACCATGAAACCATAATTAATGATTTCCAGAAGTTTCTACATTGCCAAATCTAAAGCAATAGTCTTGCTTTAAATTTTTAAACTCAAGAAAATTTAATAACTTATTACTTTGTGAACTATAAACTGAAATAGACAACAGAGATGCAGGACTGACAAAACCATCATGATCCCTGCTCTTCTGGAAAATAAATATAGTTGAGCACACAAAGAGTTAGGCTACTATATAACACCTTAAGAAAATTTCTGTGATACCAGATGAACAGAGTATGATAGATAAAGGAAGAGGTATCAAGGAGGAGATCTAGGGTTCTGACTGTAGAAAGTGATATCTAAGTTGATACCTAAAAGGTCAGTGAGAGACAAAGGATGGGGTATTTATATGAGTGAGTTAGGATTCTCTAAGACAGAGAACAGCACATGTATTGAAGTTAATAAATACTGAATGCTTAAATAGATGAAAAAGGTAATGAGTGTGTTAAATCATTTTAGTATTTATATAACAAATATTTATTGGGTTGCCACAATGTTCTAGACATGTTTCTATGTTCTGGGATTCAAACAAACAAAACAAAAAACAAATAGAATATTGAGTGTGTGAAACAGTTATATGTCTTTTGCAGAAACTTCAAATCAGTAGGGCAGTTTAAGATGTCAGAATGAAAGTTAGATTCCATTTTAAATAAGTTAGTCAAGGAAAGCCTCACTAAGAGGGAGATGAGAAGCAATTGAGGCATAGGAAAGAACAAGTAGAAGGAATCATTGGGGCTTCTTTTGGAACAGCTAAGAGGATTACATGACTACAGTAAAGTAAATGAGCAAAAGAATGATGTAGTTTGACCTATGTTCTAACAGGATCACTCTAACAGTTTAGTCGAGAAATGTGTCAGGTAGTAAATGTTGTAACAAACAACCAAAAATCTCAAGAGTTAATAAAATATGGATTTATTGTTCATGTAAAACCCAGTGTGGATGTTTCTGGATGGGTAGCTCTCTTGGATCACTCTCTTCTAATTAGTTCCACATGGATCCACACTCCTTCCATCTGTGATGCAATGGTCTTCCACAACAAGTCTCCATGGTTCTGGAGAAAAGGAAGAGAACATGAGAAATGAGTGCTGCATAATTAACAACCTCAGTCCAGAAATGTGACACAACAATTTCCTTCCACTGGCTATAATTATTTACATGGCTCCATATATATATGCTGGGGGCTTGGGAATTTAGTCCTTGGTTGGGCATCTGTTGTCAAGTAAAGCATATGCATAACTCTAGCCATTTCTACCATAGAAAACAAGAGCAAAGGCAGGAAATTCAGTCTGGAGTCTTTTTCAATAATATCTGTGAGAACAGATAGGGGCTAGACTAGAAACCTAAGAATGGAAATGACTAATCTGGATATATTTTGAATGTGGAACTGATAGGAAATATGGAGTGAGGAAAAAAAAGGGGTAGAGGAAGGAGCCAAGATTGACTTCAAAATATTTGACTTATTGAATTCCCATGAAAGAGATGAGGAAAAATATAGAGGAAGGTATCTGGGTGTCCATGAAGAATTCTATTTGGGCATCTTAATTTGACTTGCCTATTCAATATGTAAGGACAGATAACTTCTATGCAGTTGGACTTAAGAGTCTGCAATACATGGATGGATCTTGAATGGATAAAAACATTAGGTGATACATGGCCTATTTATAGTATTAGAAGCCCTAGTCTTGAGAAAGCCACTGGAGAAAGTTCAAAGAAAAGTCTGGGAAAAGATGAAGAATCAACACAGTTAATGGAAGAAAAACAACTATTGAGATAGGAGAAAAAGTAGATCTAATCTGGAATTCAGGTGAAAGTGCTTTAAGGAAAACATCATAATCAGTTCATTGCCACTGATAGGTTCAATAAAGTGAGGTCTAGGAATTATATGCCAGATTTAGCTATGTTAAAGTGATCAATATCCAGTTCTGGTAGAATTGTGGCCATAAAAGCCTGAATGAAGTGGCTTTAAAAGATGAGGTGAAACACAAGAATGAATATAGACATATCTTTTGATTAGTTTTGCTGTAAATGAAAATAATGAAAGGGATTAGTAGTTAGAAGGCAAAATAAAAAGTATTTGTTTGTTTTTAGGTAAAGTATAAGGCAAATAAGTGCACGTATGTATGTTGTTAGAAATTATCCAGAATGGAAAGGAAAGATTCATGATTGAAAAGAGGAGAGAATTGCTAAAGTGAGACCTTTCATTACACCAGAGGGTATGAGATCTAATGCATAAGCAAAGGGTTTCACCTTAGCCAATGGCATAAAAGGTTCATCCATAGAAAGATGAGGAAAGGCTGAATAGATGGTGGTGACTGAGTGAATAAATATGGCAGTGGAGTTGCTAGAAGTTCTCCTCTGATTGTTTCAGTTTCACAATAAAATAGAAAGCAAGGTTATTATATGTGAGTGATGATGGGAAATCAGGTGTTGAAAAGTTGAGTGAAAAGGTCATAAACAGTCTTTTAGGAATGTGAGAGAATGAAAGGAATAGGGGAAAGTAGTGTGATTGCCTGACAACATTAATGGCCCATTTGTGTTTAAGATTGAGGTTTTGCCAAGTAAGTGCCATGAGGAGAGAAACAGGCAAGAGAAATGAGGGTATATGTAAGGGAATGATTTTGATAATGGGCCATGGAATTAACCTGGATAAGATAATAAGTCAGGATTTAAGGGAGTGAGGAAAACTGAAAACATGGTGGGATGTTTGAATGTGTCTGAAGAACTATTGGAATTGAGCAACTAGCTATAAGTCTAGGCTGAGGTGCTGCAAGCAGATAGACTTCATTGATGTTGTGGACAGAGTTGAGTTATTGGTAATGACAAAGTCCAGCATCTGACGTTGAGAGTGGGTCAGACTGAGGAAAGGCAGAGGCCCAAATCACTGGAAGTGAGAAGGCCATGGAACAGAGAGGCTAGGGTATCAGAAAGATCTGTGACTATGGAGATATTGACATTCTCAGGGATTTTGCTAGGACTGTTGTTGAAGAACATTACAGCACGCTTACAAATTCATCTTTAAGGAATGAGGGAGAGATTCAGGGCATCTGTAAAGGACTACAACTTGGAGGGGCATTGGGTGGGATTAGCAAATGACCTGAGGCTCAAAGCTGGAGGAGGGAAGAGGGAAGGATAATGGACCAATAGTAGAACAAGGAAAATATGTGCCATACCTTCAGGTCCAGCAATAGAAAGAATTATGAGAGACAAGTCAAGTACCACTGTGAAGGCTAAAGAGGAGAGCAGCTCTCAGGAGTATATTGAAATTCCATTATAACAAGAAGGGAGAGGAACATTTAGAGAAGAGGATTAGGACAGATTTATAGGAAGGGTTATGAAAGGCTAGCCATGAGTTAAAGAGGATCCAGTGGACGGGTTTCAGGAATCCAGAAGGACAGAAATGAGGGCAAATATGCAGGCATGTGTGGAAGAGAGGGAATCAGAACCTGGCCTTATTATGGTAACTAATGTAAACATGACTAAAAACAGCCCAAGGAGATTAGTCCTCCTGGTCTCAAGGTATAATGTAGTGGTGAGCCTATTAGGGGTAAGGGTTATGAAGGGTCACAGGTCTTCCTAGAACACTCAGTGTGCTGAGGATTCTTGTTGATTCTTGCCAGTGGCTAGAAGGAAGTGGAGAGCCTGGAGAACAATTAATGAAAATGAAAAGAAAAAAAAAGAGAGAGAGAGAGACAACCCACCATATTCTAAAAGAGCTGACTCACCCTGACTGGCGTAGCTCAGTGGATTGAGCATGGGCTGTGAACCAAAATGTTGCAGGTTCAATTCCCAGCCAGGGTACATATCTGGGTTGCAGGCCATAATCCCCAGCAACCACACATTGATGTTTCTCTCTATCTCCCTCCCTCCCTTCCCTCTCTAAAAATAAATAAATAAAAATCTTAAAAAAAAAAAAGAGAGCTGACTCAATTCTCATTTCTGTTTAAGAGAAGCAACTGAACTCTTCTTTCTGATAAATCCAAGAGCCACCTAGCCTATTAGTATATTTTGCCTCTAATTTTTTATTTTTTAGTATATTTAGTATATAATCTATCACATGAGCATAACACCACAGTTGAGAGAGATATTGTGTCCTCAAAGTCCAGCCAATTAATGACCAGCAATTTACTTATCCTCTCATGTCTCAGCCCCTCTTGCAAATAAAAATGTGGCAATAATAGTACAGTGCTCAAAGGTTGCTGTGAGGAATCCGTTAATTATGAAAAACCATTAAAACAAATATCAAATTAACTTACACAATACTATTTAAGAGTCCTCATAGATTTTAATAGTTTAACATGTGTTGTGTGTTTTTAAGAGGGAGATGCATTACCTAAAAACAAATAAACAAAACATTAAATTCACCCAGATACACATTTGAATTCTACCACAGCTTCTTAACCAGTTATGCAATATTGGTCAAGTTACTTATCTTTTAAAAATAGGTGCATATATACTATCAATTTTATAGAGAAAATGAGAGTGAGAAGGCCTTGAACATAGATGTTAGTTCTTGTTTCATATGTGAGTTGGATTATCACTAAATTTGTCACTTAATTATAACATAAAGTATGTGTTTTAATTATGGGATACCATAACACAATTATGAAAAGAATAATCTTCCAGCAGCTCACACAGAACCCTCAGTGGGTGCATAGATGGCAATAGTGGAATATAAAAATGGTGACTAAACATGATTGTTTTGAATGTTATCACAAAAACACTTGTAGCTAAAATGATTCTTATCTAAATTAAATGAACCGTAAGTCACATCATTTTCTACTTGGAATCCTACTACTGAAAAGAAAAAAAAAATCTATCTACTGTAAACTACTTTTTCATTTGCCTTGGTGCCTAAGTAGTAAATGACATAATTAAAAAAAACTTATTTACATGAATGTAAATTCATCTTTTATCTGTATGAAATCTGTGCAGAATCTGAGATGAACAACTGATTTCTTTCTTCTGACAAGGAATTCTCTCTGTCCTAAAATGTCCATCAGTATGTCTGCCTTATAGCCACTTCTCCATCTCCTCTGTCACTTTGCTCCAAGTTGTGGTTCAGTTCTGCATTGCTGAGTGTTTATGACACCTGCACTATAGAAACACTTTTTTTTTATTTGGAAATCAACTGTTAAGGCTTTGAAGGCTCAAGAGACCAGGTATGTTTATGAGGAGATATTTAGCAGGACACTTGGCATTGGCCTCTAGTGTGACAGAGTTGTATGAATCTTTCCTTGTTTTGTCATTGTTGTTTTGGTTCATTTTTTTCCTTTGTTATGAAAATTTCACCAACACTACAGTTGAGAAAGACTGGGACTTCTTTGGTTTTCTTCCATGAAGTAACGGAATAATTGTCAGAACAAAAATATAATGGCTACAAAAATAACTTGAAGCTATTGTGAAGAAATAGTTTTCATCTCTCAGTAAAATAATCCTAGAAGGATTAGAGGTGAATCCTTTAAGACCACAGACATTTCTCACTCTTATTATCATTTTGTAATTTAACTATCCTCCTTGAAACTACACAAAGATGATTTGCGATATGGATAATGTACATCTTTAGTGTTCAATAATTACATTTATTATCAGATAATACATAATGTTATTTGTGCTTTATATTTTAATGTGGCAGAAAAATACTGAGTAAAGAAATTCATCAGAAGTGTTGACAAGATTTTTAATTCCTTCTGTTTCCTTTAATATTTTTCTTTAATAGAATATGTAAGCAATGCAACCCATACGTAAAACACATCTCAGTTTATGTTTATTCTGCTTTTTATTGCACATTTCAAAATTAATAATTCAATGTTCTAATATTAGCTGTCATCTTAGCTGTGATACAATTAATAATTCATCAAAATTATATCAAACAAATGGTGCCTTTTTTGTTCTAGATGAGGAATAGTCTTTTCATCTCTGAGAAACTACAATTGGTAAATTTATTTCTTTTATTTTAGGTCAAATAATATTTAAACATTTAAGCTATAATTTTAATGTTTTCATTTAAAATACAGAAATTTGCATATACCACAATGAGTGCAAAGAAAGCATCCTTCTTCTTGTTATAGTTCGTTGTTCCTCTTCTAATTTCTTGGCAGATAAGTGTCCTTCAGAAAAACCACAATATGAGAGCCTTGTTCTGGAAAAGTTAAATATAAATTAAATTATTTCTTCTTTACTTCTGGTCAATGTTCTACTCTGTCTTTTACAGGCTAGAATTTACCATCATGAATGATGGGTACAATTGTCACAGACTCTAAAATGTTTCTGAGAATAATATATTCTCCTTAAATCTGTTTGAATGCATTGTAAGTTAAAATATTGTGATCTTAAGTAGTTATTTTCAGTTAAAAATGTGATCTTAAAATACCTGCTTTCAATAGTTCTTATATTTTCCCTTATTTTTTTTTCTTTTAAGGACAGAAGCTTTGTCTTTTTTTAGTTTACAGTTATTGTTTTGGGCCTACCAGGGTTAGGACTGGGAGTGAGACTAAAACAGTTTATTTAAGTTCCACAATTTTATTCTCATATTTTTTCTTGGGGGAGTCACTGGGAAGCATACCTGGTATAGAGCAAAAACACTGCAGCTTGTATGAAGGCTCAAGCTCTTGCCTATACTCAGCCTGCTTTCATGGACCCTATTTAAAAATACAGGGATTTTAAAACAGTAACGTATGTTTGAGGTCCATTATAAAATCTTGTATCATAAACCTTGCAAATCTTCTGAGTCATGAGTCTAACACATCCAGGTATAGTAAGGAGTAAATTTGTCCTGGGCAAGTATGAAGTTTTACAACATGCATCTTCAGGCTGAGTTCACTCTTTTGACATATTGTTTCAGCTCCAATCTTCCCAACATGACTGTACGTTAGTACCATCTGGGATACTTGTTGAAGTGCAGAGTTTTAGAGATTCTGTCTAATGCAGGGAGATTGGAGCCTAGAATTCACATTTTAAAATAAGGACCCCAGATAATTCCCAAGTGGTCCACTCAGGGTAATGATACAAGATCTTCCTAGTATTACTCTTAATACTAACAATAAATGTATTAAGGGTACCTTCTTTATCTCTTGAAGGTGTTTAGATTTGAATGATAGATGATATGGCTGCACTTCCCATACACCACACTTTGAGAAACACAATCCTTACCTCCAAATGAGGCATAATTCCCAAATTTGAAAGAGGCAAACTTGGCATTGTATGCTTCTTTTGACATTGTACACTAGAATTGGTTGTCACATTAACAATAAACATCTGTAGCATTTCCTGGTCCTCATTTGCTCCTGGTGAAACCCACCAGTGTCTAATTGCATTCCCTTTATATAAAGATGCATTCAAATCCCTTTAGTGTTTGGATTATCCAAATAAGCATATACTTCAAAATTACTAGCATTCACACTAACATGTAGAGTTTTTCACTGATCCTGTAAACCTAAAATAATTTTTATATACTTAAAGTAAATCAGCTATGTGCAAAAGACCCTGATGAGTTTGTCAGTAGGAACACAATAAAAAAGGATATATTAAAAAAGTAGTAGAGTTTATAGTCTTCTAGTTTTCCCTCCTACTTTTCACAGTTTAAGTAGATGTCTTCATAGCAAAGAGAAGCAGCCCTAGAAATGTTCCCTCCTCACTTCATTGAATTTGTTTCATTGCAATAACTCATTTAGCACAGTTTCTGTTTAAGGATTCTGTTTCAACAGAGATAGAGTCCCCACTATATTGAAGTTGATGTTTTAAGCTCTATAGATGCCATCTTGTTGATGGATTCCTTCACAGTGTAGAAGCTTTATAGTTTGAGGAAGTCTCATGTTTATTTTTGCTTGTGTTGCCCTTGCCTGCAAAGCATAACCCAAAAGATATTGCTGAGACCAGTGACAGAGTTTACCACCTGTATTTTTTCTCTAGGAATTTTATGGTTTCAGGTCTTACATATAAGCCCTCAGTTCATTTTTTTGTATATGGTGTAAGAGAATTTACAGTTTTCATTTTTTAAAGATTTTTTAAATTTTTTTAATTTTTTTAGAGAGAGGGGAAGGGAGGGAGAAAGAGAGGGAGAGAAACATCACGGGTTGCCTCCCATGTAACCCCTACTTGGGACCTTGCCTGCAACCCAGGCATGTGCCCAGACACAAAATTAAACCACAGACCTTTTGCTTTGCAATCTGGCACTCAATCCACTGAACCACACCAGCCAGGGTCAGTTTTCATTTTTTTGTATCCAATTTTCTCAACATTCTTTATTGAAAAGACTCCCTCTATCCCATTGTATATTTTAGCCTTGTTTGTCATAGATTAATTGACCATATGAACAGGATTTATCTCTAGGCTCACTATTGTGTTCAGTTGAACTATGTATCTGTTTTTTTTGTGTGTGCCAGTGCTACACTATTTTGATTATTATAGCTTCATACTATGGATTGAAATCAGAGAGTGTGATACCTCTTTGTTCTTCTTTCTCAATGTTGCTTTGGCTGTTTGGGGTCTTTTGTGTTTCTATATAAACTTTATGCTTATTTGTTCTAGCTTTGAGAAGAAAGTCATTAATATTTTGATATAGATTGCATTGAATGTGTAGATTGCTTTGGGTAGTATAAAGATTTTTAACAATATTAATGCTTCTAATTCATGGGCACAGTATATCCTCCCATTTATTTGTGTCCTTTTCAATTTCTTTTTTTAATGTCTTACAGTTTTCAGAGTGTAGATCTTTTACCTTCCTAGTTAAATTTATTTCTAGGTACTTTATTTTTTGATGCAATTTTAATGGGATTGTATTCTAAATACCTCCTTCTGATAATTTATTATAATTGTATGGAAATATAAAAGAAATATGTACATTAATTTTGGTTTTTAAAAATATTTCATTTATTTGTTTTTAGAGAGAGGGAATGGGAGGGAGGAAAAAAGAGAAACATCAATGTGTGGTTGTCTCTTATATGCCCCAACATGAAGACCTGGCCCATGACCCAGGCATGTGCCCTGACTGGGAATCGAACAGAGAACACACTTTGGCCCACAGTCCAGTACTCAATCCACTGAGCCACACCAGCCAGGGCTGTGCATTAATTTTGTATCATTGAAACTATACTAAGTTCATTTATTCTAATAGTTTTTTAACCTTTTTAAAAAATTTAGGTGTTGGTTTTGAGTGTGTACCTTAGTGGTTAGATGATCATATACTTTACATAGCATTCCCCTTGATATTTCAAGTACTCTGTCTAGCACTATACATAGTTATCACAATATTGATATTTTTTATGATTTCCTTAATTCCTGTGACTATTTTGTAGGTACCAATTTGTACTCCTTAGTCCCTTCACTCTTTCACCCAGTGACCCAACCCTTCTCTCCATCTCTGGAAACCACCAGTTCTCTCCCTGTATCTATGAGTCTGTTTAAATTTTGTTTGTTCATTTATTTTGTCCTTTAGATTCCACATATAAGTGAAATCATTTAATAGAGTCTTTAGGTTTTTCTTTATATAGCAACATGTCATTTGCAAATTAGTGACAGCTTTACTTCTTTTCCAATTTAGATCACTTTTACTTTTCTTCTTGTGTGACTGCTATGGCTAGGATTCACAATATTATGGTGAATAAAAGTGGTGAGGGAACACATTTTTGTCTTGTTCCTAATCATAGAGAAAAAGCTTCAACTTTACACCATCAGGTGTAATGTTAACTGTAGCTTTGTCATATATAGTCTTTATTCTATTGATGCATATTCTATTTCCACTTTGATGCGAGTCTTTAGCATAAATGAATGTTGAATTTTGTGAAATTCTCTTTCTGCATCTATTGAGATTATCCTATGATTTTTGTCCTTGGTTTTATTGATGTGATATATTATGTTTATAGATTTTCAGACATTAAACCACACTTGCAGTTTTAGAATAAATCCCATTTGAGTGTGATGTATAATCCTTTTGATGTGTTAATTCAGTTTGCTAATATTTGGGAAAATGTTTGCATCTGTGGTCATCAAGGGTATTGTCCTGTAATTTTTTTGTGTTGTCTTTGTCTGGTTTTGGTATTAGGTTAATGCTAGCCTACTAGAATGAAGCATATCTCCCTTAAAACTTTTGGAATAGTTTAAGAAAAATAGGTATTAATTCTTTTTATATGTTTGGTAGAATTTTTCCTGTGGAGCTGTTTGGTCCTGCATGTTTGTTGTTTGGGAATATTTGTTTGTTTATTTTTTTCTGTTACAATTTTGTTGCTAGTATTTGTTCAGATTTTCTGTTTCTTCTCCTTTTCTTGGAAGGCTATATGTTTCTAGAAATTTACTCATTTATTCTAGGTCGTTCAACTTGTTTGCATATAATTGTTTGTACTATTCTTTAATCACCATTTTTAATTCTGTGGTATCAGTTGTAACTTCTTTCATTCCTGATTTTATTTATCTAGGCTCACTTTTTATCTCAATGAGTCTGACTAAAGCTTTGTCAATTTTGTTTATCCTTTACCTTTAAAAAAAAAACAGCTCTTAGCTTCATCAATCTGTCCTTTTTCTTTTAATCTCTATTCTGTTGTTTCTTCTCTGATCATTATTATTTCTCTAGGTGTAAAGTTAGGTTGTTTATTTCAGATTTTCCTTTTTTTTGACATAGGCCTGTATAGCTGTAAACTTCCCTCTTAGAACCAATTTTGCTGAATCCCATGGATTTTGGAAAGTTGTATTTTGATTTTTGTCTCAAGGTATTTTTTGATTTTTCTGCTTGATTTGTTCTTTAATCCATTGTTTTTGCTGGCATATTATTTAGTCTTCTTGTGTTTATGTTTTCTCTAATTTTCTTTTTGTGTTTGACTTTTAAGTTTATACCATTGTCCCAAAAAATGTTTAATATAATTTTACTCTTCTTTAACTTGAGAATCATTTTATAGTTTAATGTGATCAATACTGATAATGTTTCATGTGTGCTTGAAAAGAATGTATGTCCTGCCATATTTGGATAAAATGTTCTATATATGTCTATTACTTTGATCTCACCTAATGTGACGTCTAAGGCCATTGTTTCTTTATCCATATTCTATCTGGATGATTTATCCATTTATGTATAGATATATAATACATTAATATTTTTACTATTACTGTATTTCTGTCAATTTCTTCCTTTATGTCTGTTGCTATTTGCCTTCCACCTTTAGGTGTTCCTATGCTGCGTGCATAGATATTTATGTTTGTTATCTGATTCTTGTTTTGACCCCTTTATCATTATATAGTGCCCCCTTTGTCTCTTCATGGTCTTTGTTTTAAAGTCTGTTTGATATGAGTATTGCTACCCCAACTTCCTTTTCAGTTCTATATGCATGGAATGTCTTTTTCCCTCCATTCACTCTTATTCTGTGTTGTCTTTTGATCTGGTGTGTTTCTTGTAGGTAACACACATCTGGGTCTTGTTTTTTTATCCATTCAGCCACTCTGTTTTTGATTAAAACATTTTTGTCCATTTACTTTCAAAATAATTATTGATAGGTATATAATCTCTTGCTATTTTTAATATTTTTGGTTGGTTTTATAGTTTCCTCTTTCTTCTACAACTGATCTGTTTCTTTGTGTTTTCCTGGTTTTCTTTAGTGTTTTGTTTATATTCCTTTCCTTTTTCTTTTGTATGTTTTGTAGTTTCTGATTGCTACCATGAGGTTCATATGTATCAATCTGTACCTCTAGCAGTCTATTTTAAGCTGATAGGTGTTTACATTCAAACACATTCTAAAAACCCTACATTTTCCTCCCCCTCCATGCTTTGTTATTGATGTCATATTTAAATCCTTTTGTTTTGTGTAAACCTACTTATTGTTGTTATAGTAAATTTTAATATGTTTGTCTTTTAACACTCATATTAGCTTTTTTTATGTGACTGATTTACTACATTAATTATACATTTTATCAATAAGATCTTATTCCTAATATTTTTTATTTATTTAATTTTTTCTGGTTTTATTTTAGGCTTAGAGAAGACCTTTTAACAATTTTTTAAAAGCTGGTTTAGTGGTGATGAAGTACTTTAGTTTTTGCTTGTCTGGGAAACTTCATCTCTCCTTCAATTCTGAATGAAACCCTTGCTGTGTAGAGTATTCCAGGTAGTAAGTTCCTTTGTTTCAGAACTTAAAATATACCCTGCCATCCCTTCCAGCCTTATAGTCTTGTGAGGTGTTGCTCATAATGTGACTAGTTGTTTTCTTCTTGCTGCTTTCAAGATTTATCTTGACTTTGCCATTTTAATTACAGTATGTTTTTCATGTTGGTTTCTTTGGTTCGGTCATTTGGAACTCTCTGCACTTCCTGGACCTAAAAGTTTGTTTCTGTCCCTAGTTTAGAAAAGTTTTCAGCCACTGTTTCTTCAAATAAACTTTCTGCCTCTTACTGTCTCTTTTCTCCTTCTGGGACCCCTATAATGTAATGCTAATGTGCTTGATGTTGTTATTCTTAGTGTTCTAAAATTATTTTTGTTGCTCTGATTGTGTGATTGCCACTATTTTATTCCCCAGGTTGCTAATTTAGTCTTCTGTATTATTGAATCTGCTGTTGATTACTTCTAGTGTATTTTTTCATTTCAGTTATTGCACTCCCAAATTGTTTCTTTATTTTTTTTCTAACTCTTTGTTGACGTTTTCTCTGTTTCTCTATTCCGCTCTGAAGCATGGTGAGCATCATTATTATTTTTGAATTCTTTATCAGGTAGATAATTTATTTACATTTCATTAGTTTCTTTTTTCTGAGTTTTTCCTTATTCCTTCATTTGGAATATATTTCTTTGTCTTCTCATTTTGTTTGACTTCCTGTATTTGTTCCTATGAACTAGATGGAATAGCTCTGTCTCCCAGTCTTAAAAAAGTTGGCCTTGCATGGAAAAAACCTCCATGTAGACTGTGTGTTAGACTGATTGGAGTTAGGGTGGGCACATGCAACACCTGGTGTCCTGACTGCCTGGGCTCAAAATGGGCTTGGGGAAGTATGCAGGTGCATGTGCACTTAGGGGATCCCTGTTGGTCTGGTTGTCTGGTGCTAGAGTGGGCTCCACATCGGCAGTCTGGTGCATATACACTGCAGTGCCTTATTGTTCCAGTCATTTGTGCTGGAATGGGCTTCAGGTGGGATGACCCAGTGCATGTGTGGTAGTACCCTGGTTGTCTGGGGCTGGAGTGGGCTAAGGGTGCTGTGGATAGAAATATGCTGTAGTGACCCTATAGGTCAACCAGAGCACCTGGATAGAGCTCTTGACTATGCAATCTAGGTGGATGGGGAAACTAAACTACAGCTTTCACCAACACCTCTGATTCCAGAGTGTTCCCACAGATCCTGAACATCTCTCTTTGTTTCCCAACATTCTCTAAGTAATCTCTCTCTCTTTCTCACAGAAGCTGCTCACTCAGCCTTCAGTTTTCTCTTAGGAGGAATTGCTCTATCTGTAGGTGTATATTCTTAGGAGTGGGAGAGTTCAGGATTCTCCGATGTTGCCATTTGGGCCCACCTTTCTGATTTGTACCCCAGCTTAGATTTTTAAAATAAGATCTTGCAGACTTGTCAATAAGTATTTTTTCTGTGATAACTCATTTCTAACCAAAAATGTATTTCATAAAATTATTCTAACAAAGAAAATGACTCATTCATCTTTCTCTTGTATGTTATTTATTCATTTGACACAGCCTAAAAATGTAGGTCTACTCATTTTCAGTAATTCATTTTATTTAGGACCCCCAAAGTCTTCCCTGATGTGACCACAGTTCATATCTCTGGGACCCATACACATATTTTGCAATATAACAATTCCTTTTTAATTATACTATGCTTTGTCTTCAATGTCTAGTGTGCTCTGTTATCCCACATTAGATGAGGCAAGAATCTAGAGAGCAGGACGTGTATGTTTTGTGAATTTTTCTCATATATATCCTTAAGCACACATGGCCATCAGTAGATGTTGGGCCAACTTTCCATTGTCTGAAACTGATTTGAGGGATTAAGGAGTCTCAAGAATTTGATGTTAAGAATTATGGAAAAACAATAAATCTGTTCACTAATTAGACTTTTGTATTATAGTTTGCCAGTGCTATGTTTTAGTGTTTGTGTTCCCTGAAAATTCCTACATTAATATCCTAATACTGAAATAGAACTTGGGGGGTTGATTAAGGTCCATATAAAAGATAACACAGAGAGCTCCCTTACCCACTTCCACCATGTGGGGATGCAGCGAGACATCTGCTTCCTGGAAGAAGGCCCTCACCCAACCATGCTGGCATTCTGATGTCAGACCTCTAGCCTCCAGAACTGAGAAATGGTTCTGTTCGCTGTAAGCTACCAAGTCCATGATGTTTTGTTACAGCAGTCTGAATAGGATAAGACAGTCAAAGATCTTGGAGCACACAGGAGCTATAAAGATGAGTAAGATACAAGTAAACCAAGCAATTATAGTTCCTTTTTAGAAACCACATACCAAGTGGCATTCAGTTGAAAATTAAACAAAATTCTGCATCAACATCAAACATTCTCTCATTTGTTTCCTTCTCTTCTGAGGCACATAAAAAATAGCTAAAATGAGGAAAGAACTTTAATAACTAATAATACAACATCACTAAAAAACATTTGTCTTATGGAGACAGGAAAATTGCACATGTCTATTACATAGTTTAGGTTCTCAGGACTATTATTCAGAATTATTTTATCTTGTATGCCCTAAGGGTATGTAATATCTCAATATTTTAAACTGCCAAGTCAAATTTGCTTAGGAAATTCCAAAATTACAAACTTTCTGATCAGATTTTTCTATTCCTGTCAACCATGTACATTTATTGAGCTTCATTTTTTTTGTTAGAATCAAAATCCATTGATTTGCAAGATAAATATTGACCTGACCTTGCCTTCACCTCAGTTTATATCTACTTCTTAAGTCAATAAATCCAGAAACTGATCTGACAGCAGTCAATATTAGTTTAAAAGTTTTTAAATAGTAGCTTTGCTCTAAGGTAATAATAATTCAGTATTTTATAGATTCTGCCTCAAAAAAATAAAAAGGCCATGTAACTTACCAATTTGCTAGATAAAACTATTTCTGTGTCATTTGGTTTCAAATACAAGGATCCCACTCATTCCAAAGAACATATCCAATGCCTATATGTCTCCTAATCACTGACCCAAAGTATTTGAAATACTCTATTCCACTTGCTGGTGGCAATTAAACACCAATGTCTTGCTTTGATTCTAATTATAATTTATATGCTATAAATTCTTTTTTTTCATCCAAATTACTGATGCTTGCTCTTGGGCTCAGTTCCCTCTGGACTGAATTCTACCTGGAGGTATAATAAATATAGTAAACAGCCATACTGCACTTTGGAAGTTAAAGACAGTAATAGATTTGTTACCTCATTAATCAGCTTATTTTTATCTTTTCTAAGTCTAGGAGGTATAAAACCACAGGTCAAGATTTGCATATATTTACTATAGATAAAAGAGGTAAGCTTGGGGCCTAGTCATAACCAAAGCAATGTATTCTACAATTTATTACTTTTTTAAGGCCACAGCACTCATCTTTTACTCACTTTCATTCCCAGTGCTTTGGGGGAGAGACGGCATGCTCATACTTCAGAATTCCATAACGAAATCTCTGAAAACACATTAAAAAAACGTTAATTTCCATGTAAGTAACAAATAAGAAAATTTTGTTTTGGAAATAATCTATACCCAGTTAGGTTCTAAAGAAATAAGTTGTGGTATTAAAGTGTATTTAATCAGACAACTATTTAGAGATTAAGTCAAAAAGTCAGGGGGATAGATAATGAAGTCAAAACAAAAGCATGTTATACAGTTATTTCCTCAGTTAATAGCATTCTACTCTAGGACATTTCAAAGTGTAATCTGGAACAGGAGTTAATAATAATCTTATTAATAATTTAGTCCATTTTTCAGTAAATGACCATTTACTAGAGGGCAAAGCCAATTGGCTAAACTGTGCAAGGGAGCTACAAATGCTCCAGGAAGCAGCCCAAGTGCCCGTCAGTAGGTGAGTCGATAAAAGCAAGGTGTGGTGAGCTTACACAATGGAACACTTCTTGACCATAAAAAAAGGACATCTTACCCTTTGTGACATCATGGATGGAACTGGAGAACATTATGCTAAGTGAATTAAGCCAGTTAAAGACAAATACCATATGATTTCACTTATGTGTAGAATCTAATGAACAAAATAAACTAACAAAATAGAACACTCATAGATAGAGAACAGACTGTCAGCTGTCAGAGCAGAACTGGAGCTGGGTGGAGAAGGTGAAGGGATTAAGAAAGGAAAAAAAAAAAAAAAAAACTCCTAGAGAGGGCATGGGGGAATAAGCAGTATGGAAGATTTGATTTGGGGTAGTGAACACACAGTTCACTACCCACACAACACAATGTATACTACATTGTATACTACCCACACAACACAACAAATACTACACACAACACAACAAATACTACACACAACACAATGTATAGAGATATATTATAGAATAATATACCTGAAACCCACATAAAAAATACTTCAGGAAATACTGATACTTCACTTGAAATAATATAAGAAATCCTTGTGAGTGCAAAGTTAATAATCTTTCCAATACATTTTAAAGATTGAGGGCAGCTATCATAACTTTATATATTCACATCTTCACATGCATGTATGTGAAACATGTTTTGCATGTATGTGGCTCCCAAATTCACATGCTTACCATAAACTTATGCAAATGGTTTTATTCTATCTTTTGTTACTTTGTCACATTTGTTATTATTTAGCCAAATACTAAACCTGGATTTAGAAGATACCTAGAAAATATGGAGTTAACTATAAGTCTTGATCATGATAATGATATGTGTTGCCACACAGTATGATTAAAGCTAGGGTCATGAAGAAAAGCTCCATAGGTAAACATTAGAATGATAAGTTTAATATTTTTTATTCATTACCTTTTAATCCCACTGTTTTTACAAATTGTTATTTCTTTTTATACTGTACTGTTTCTTATAATCTGTTCCAGATCCATGATTATATGTTCATACCAAATTTGGCACTATAAAATATATTATAATACCTAATTGAAAAGAGTTTAGACAAGTTATTCTGAAATTATCAAAATGTAATTTCATAATGATTATGTAACTGATAAGGTTATTTTATAATGGTTATTTTATAATGTTTACTTTTTACATTATAAACTCGTGCCCAAAAGGATTTTTAAAAAGTTCAAGAAAACTCTTCATCTAATTAGTGATCTCTGTCCTTGCATATGTTAAGAAACTGAAAATTTTTAGCAGAGAGATATTTCCAGAGCACTGGAACTTGAAATTTAATGAAATAAATTTTCCTCTTAGCTAGAATTCTTTATATTTTTTGAATATTTAGTTTTGGTTAACAGAGAGTACAGCTTACAGTATCTCTCATTTGTGTAAGTGAAAAATAACTATGTTTTTATTACTTAAAATATTACAAAAAGGGACAATATGCTAAAAATATGCAGTGAACAAATATCATCTGTACAGACTGGAAGAGAACCTTCATAAATTAACCTTATTAGTGCATTACTGTAAGCGAATGCCAAAAAAGCTCCTAATTTGCATTAAGATAGATTTTTCAGGTTGGCTGCATGATTTAATTAAAGAAAAGATTAAGAATCATTAAACAAGCTGCTCTACCTTGCAATAACAGAATTCATATCTGATTCAGGTTAACAAAAACACAGATGGTGATTCAGTAACTGTTGAGTTGCTGTAACAGAATGAAAATGATCCCATTAGTTCTCTGGAAATGTGAGGGAATTTGGAAATTAGTATGCAGATACATTGTATGGTGCTAGACAGCTTGGTCTGCTCGGATCATCGCTGATTATACTTTGTTTGGGTTGGCAACACTGAACTTAATAAATGAAAAAATGTTCCAGTATACCACAGTTGGAAACTGTTCAAGGTTGAAATAGGTGTGCAGGCTTTCGAAAGGAGAGAGTTAAGTAAACAAATGTCAATCAATTTAGAGCTGGCAACTTTTTTTTTCCCTTTAAAGAATATGTCTGTTCTTGAGAAGCAAGTGTCATACAAATGGAAACCGTTTACTAGATACATATGTCCTGATGATATTTATTATTACAAAACCATTTTAAATGCATGGTATCAGTTTGAGGGAGATGGGAAGTGTTTTAATAGCTTTTTTTCTGTCAGAAGTAGAAAAATTCAGTCTCTATGAGGATGATTATATTTTTCACAAAAAGAAATCAATATAATTCTGATGGAAATGTTATGACAGGATAAAAAAAAGTGTCAGTATAATGGCTATTGAAAGTTTAAAGGTGTCAATAAGAACCACAAAGTAATCCTCAAGGAGCCTTCTGGGAAAGAACAACTTAAACAAGTAGCAGAGTCAATCACTGCAGCTGACAGAAATAGCCATTGCGTTCAAGAGCTCAACTACACATGTGGCCTCCATTTTTAACACCTGGTCCATGCCATCAGTCTGAGTGCTCAGCATCTGACCCTTTGGAATAAATTTCAGTGACTGTGCAAAAGACCCATCTGGACAGAGGTCCTCAAAGGCAGGCAGTAATGACACTGTTTGGTTGTTACAATAAAGCAGATACAACACACAGTTTAAAGTTATTTTGGACCTGTAATTTCCTAGCAACTAACTTTAAGGCCCAAATATTGTTCATATGGAGTACTCAGCAGGTTACAACATAAATGAAGGAGAGACCTTCTAGATTATAATGTTCCCTGTTTATCATGTGTTAGTGTTCTCCACAATATTATACTACACCAAGTATCTTCTCCTTCACATGCAAACCACCTTATAACATTAAAGAACTGACACTTACATAGTCTTGGCCAGCATATCATTTCAATGTGATATTACTAATCTCATGAAAAACATAACTGCCTTTTAAGAATTAGCACTAAAAAGGCTTTAAGTAGGTTGGCTTTTCTGTGGCCATTACTAATCATTTTATTAAACTTTTATGAAGAGATTTAAATCACCATTTTTCCTAAAAGTTACTAAAAATTGCAGTCTACATTGCATAATAGCTTCAACACCTGGCAGCATTTAAAAGTATACATTATTTTAAACATTAATGCCTTAGTTACAAATGATAGCCCTATAGTTCCTCCATTACAAGCCCTTTTAATGCTTTTCAAACTACATAGATCTCCAAGGAAATCATACTATTGAGAAGAAATGCTGCAAAATACTTTCTACACAGTACAGGAAACAAACTTAGCATTTAGGATTATAAACACCTTATTATACCTCTATTCCTTTTAACCACAACTTTATGTGCTCTGTCTTCTTAAAAAAATACATTAATTTCCCCAAGCACTGTGTCATCTAGAAGGTCACTGGATGTTTAAATCACACATGCAACATACACTATTTTAAATTGAAATACTTGAGAAACTCAAAAACTAAACCAAATTGTTACTTCCCACTACAGCATAGTATTGTTCCTGTTACAGAACTAATGGACCCACCTTCACACAAAATGTTCAATCATCTTTTAAGCTAAATTTAATTGTGATTGTCTGAAGATTGGCAGTCAATCCCCTACCTCAGTGTTCAACTATTTCAACTAGACTTTTTTCATTCTTGTATCATGCCAGTTTTATTCATTATTTTGGTCTGGATATTCTATAGAAAGCTTTTAACCAATTAATTCAAAATTTTGGAAAGAGTATTATACATGGTATTTTTTAATGCTATTTAAAATTACTTAACCCATTTTATTTAAAACAAGACCCTTATACTATGGCAAATTGGTAGTTACTTTTTTTAAAATTGTGGTGAAGCTGTTTATATGTATTACAGTGTTAGCTCTGCAGTCACTTGGAGAAAAGTTGATCCACAAAAGAAAAAGATATACATATACATATATGTGTATATATGTATATCATATATATATATATATATATATATATATATATGTGTGTGTGTGTGAAAGAAATGAAGAGTGGCCTTTTTTATTTTATAAAAAGTATCACCACATTATTATGTATTATTAAAGGTAAGTTCTTGGTGGCTGTAAGTTATGTGCTTTACAGAGTGAAGCAACATTTACCCATATTACTAGGTAAATTTTCCAATAAACATAAAGTTGGGTATATGTAGACTAAATCAAATTTCACAATGTTATGTCATGTTTAAAAGGTCAGTAAATTTAAAATATAATTTAATATATATCAATTATGTGAAAAAAGAATGTAGGCTTGATATTGCCTTTAGTTGATTTGTATTTACTTTTCATTCCTTGTCAATATTTTAAAAGCGTATACTATATTCCACATGATATATTAGCAAATATTACAAAATTTATATTACTAGTACTACCTTGTAATTCATTTTATTTCACAGATTATGAAACTGGAATTTCAGAAATTTACTAAAGCTTTCATAGGTAAATGGGATTTGAACAAGTTTTAATGTCAAATTCAGTTGTTGTTCTTTAAATAAATGTTAACCCTAACTAATGGAAACATTACAGCCCTTACTATATTTCCGATTCAAAATAGCCATTTAGTGGTAAATTCTATAGGTATGGGGGGACATTTCTGTGTTCAAATTGATTTTCACGGTGCCAAACTGTTGCTTTGCAAAATGTTTGTAACCTGTTTCTCACGTGTGGTTTGTTTCCAACAATGTGGAGAAGTACTGACCCATCACCACTGTGCTCAGAGTAGAGGATGGAGCCTCTGCCGCAAGCACAAAAATCCACACAAAAGAGGAATTAACGTCTCCATTGGAGGGAGCCTCTGTTTACTTATTTACAACCAATAAATTAAATATATTTATTTATCATTCACTTATTTGAACAAATTGTTTTCATAAATTTGTGGGGAAGAGTAATTACCCCAAATTCCTGGAGGAAAGCCAAGTCTCTGTTCAGAGAAAGGAAGGCCCTGAGCTGCTAATTACTCAGGAATCAAATTATTCTGCCTACCTGCCTTGGAAGAAATTCTGTTCTAGTTCTTGTCCAGAGAAGAGCTGCTGTTCTCCATGCTCTGCTTAAGGCTGACCTGTTCTTTAAAAAAAAAGGAATTCCATCTACTGCAAGGCAAAGTTTAAAAATAAATTAGTGGATTAGGGAGATCAAGTGTTCAAAGCACAAATTATGGTTTCTATATTAGATCATTGGAAGCAGGGGAAGGGAAGGAGCTTAACAGAGAAGAATAAGAAGGTAGGGAAGAAAGATGAAGATGGGGAGAAAGAAGTGTGCAGAGCAGAATGAAGAAAAGAAAATGGGAAAAGAAGGAAAAAAAGAGGATAGGGGAAAACAGAGGAGGAGGAAGATAAGAAAAATTAAGGTGAAAACAAAAAAATGATTAATTAAAAAACAGAAAAGGGGAAGGGGAAAAGAGTTTGTGAGATGATAAGGGAAAGCTGATGGTTCACATGCCAAAACTAAATTGTGAATGCAGAGATATTTTTTTTCCTTTTTCCCCCAGTCAATACCCTGCCCCTTCGCCTATCTTCTCATGAAAATAAGTAGATTAAACTATGGGCACTCCATCCTGAACAGATTTCTCATTTACTCTCCCAGCCCACATGATAGCATAGTCATTAGTTCAGTGCCATTGTCCAACAACCAAGTGACAATAAAAAAAATGACAGTAAACCTTATAAGCAGACTACTGTAGAGGTATGTCAAGGAAATCCCTGGGATATTGGTGAATGTCTAAATGATCAACAGGCCTGGTGGGTGTGGCTCAATGGATTGAGTGCTGACCTGCCAACCAAAGGGCCGCTGGTTTGATTTCCAGTCAGGGCACATGCCTGGGTTGCAGGCTGAGTCACCCCCAGTGGGGGATGCTCAAGAGGCAACCACACAATGATATTTCTCTCCCCCTTTCTCCCTCCCTTCCCCTTTCTAAAAATAAATAAAATCTTTTTTTTTAATCAGTGAGAGTACCAGATACTATACATCACTGCCCTTTTTTTTAAGATTTTTTTTTTATTTATTCACTTGTGAGAGAGAGAGGGGGGGAGGGAGAGGGGGAGGGAGAGGGGGAGGGAGAGGGAGAGAGAGAGGGAGAGAGAAACAGAGAAACATCAATGTGCAGTTGCTGGGGGTTAAGGCCTGCAACCCAAGCATGTACCCTGGCTGGGAATCGAACCTGCGACACTTTGGTTTGCAGCCCACACTCAATCCACTGAGCTACGCCAGCCAGGGCAAAATAAATAAAATCTTTAAAAAATTAACACATTTAAATGTGTTAACTTTAAAGTTAACACATTCCTTGTTACTTTTGTTATTTAGGTCACATTAACCTTCAAAACTATAATTTGCTCAGGGTTCAAAATAAAACATCTGCAAACAGAAGGCAACTCTAACAAATGTGAATTGTTCCTTTCTTTATGCATATATTTCAGGTTTTTTCTTTGTGTGGTATCTCATAGGGCCGACCAGAGCTTCAGTAGTTCTATTCCCTGCTGCATTACATGTCCTTCTGTATAATTACTGGTCAATAACTCCTGACTGCCACAACTTTCTTCAAAACAGAGAACCCACTGAATCTATAGATGTAATTCCTCAATGAAAATAAGACTGGTTACAATCTCAGAGCCTAATGCCAATCTCATAGCCGAATTCTGTGCTGATTGCTTTGCCATACATACCAGTTAAGTTGTATAAATGTGGTATCAAACTGAAAAAAAAAAATAAGTAAATGCGTTAAAGATTAAAGACAGCATGGAATTAATAAAATTCAACACAATAATATCTACCTTAAAATGCTATACTGAGAATTAAACAAAAACATTAAGCACTCAATACATATTAGCTATCATTATAGTTTTTATTATTTATGGAATGTGTAGACAGATACATAATATGAAGAATTTATGTAATCACCATGTTAAAATTAAATTTTTAGACATGGGAAGTTTCCTTCTCTTTTTTCCTTCTTAGAGCCATCTTTCTCTATAATCCCCCAAGAATGTATTGGAATGACAAGTCAAGAATTTTAAAAATATCTTAAAGTATGAAAATGGTTATATTCTGTTTTACTTGCTTTACACAGGAGAGAATAGATGTGAATTTAACTGGTATACAAGTATTTGGAAATACAAGGTATCTGAATCAGTTCTGGGATGGAACAGGAGATAGGATATGTTTTCAACAAACACTGAATAATTTCATTCAAAATATTAGTTTAATTATTTGGTTCTCCTTACTATGTATCATGACAATAAATACTATGGGTAAACTGAGTAAAGACTTTACCTAGAGATATTGTTTGAGTTGGGGAATTACTGTTTTAAGTTAATAGGAAATTGTTATAAATCTAAGATACACCTTTAAAAAAAAGAACTAGCAACTTCAGTGACAAGTCTAGTTACTAAAGAACACAACTAGTATATATATCCTAAAGATTTTCAGAGACTTTTGTCAATCTGATCATTGTACTTTCAGGTGGGATGTCTCCTACTAGTGCAAGGTGCTTTAAGGTTAGGTTAATTTATCCTAATACACACTTGGAAATGATGTAGAAATTAATACGGCTTAAAAAATAGTGAAACAAAATATAACAAGAGACATTGAAATTAAGAACAATCTGACAATAACCAGAGGGGAGAGGGGAGGGAACAGTAGGGGGAAGGGTTTTCAGGGACTACTATAAAGGACACATGGACAAAACCAAGGGGGAGGGTAGAAGCAAGGGAGGGAGGTGGGTTTGGCTGGGGTTAGGGGGGAGAGAGGGGGAGAAAATTCAGACAACTGTAATTGAATAAAGTAGTTTATGAAAAAAATAGTGAAACAGTGAAAGAGGTAAATTAAGCTGTACAATGCCACTCACATGCTTTAATGTCACTTGGTTCAAAGAAGGTGCTCAGTAAATATTAATTGATTGATTAAAGTACTACACATGCTTTGAAATTCCTAAAAGGGCCTAATATTAAGAAAATATAGATCTTCTAATAATAAAATTAGATTAATAAGATCTATGTAAAATTAAGTCAGATTTAGTTTCCTATAGGCTTATTCTGGGAGTTATAGTATATAGAGACTGAGAATTTTAAATCTTTTGGAAACCTAAATATCATCTAGTCCAATTCCACTATTTTATAAGTTGGTCGCATAGACAGGTTTTAGTGAGGTTTTAAAAATCATGGTGAAGTAGTGTATCAGTACATTTTTCTTATGGACCTAACAGTCACTTTACTTATATGGTTAGATCAGAAGGTCAAAATAGGAGTGTGATGTAGTCATTCAGATTTACCAATATCAAACACCAAATTAAATGTGAGAAGTCCAATATAGAAAACTTTTAAAATGGATATTAAGGTCCAAATTACCTGACTCTTAGAGACTCCTCCCCTCTTCGGGAATCAAAACAGAATCAAGAGTTCAAAATTAAGAGAGTATTTACATGTTGAGTTTTTTAAAAAGCTACTGAATTGCTGTTACACTTCTCTAGGGAGCTGGATTAGGTGTGCTGCCTCAGGCCTAGCAAGAGTTTATTCAAATGGGGAACCTTCTTTGGGAGGCTCAGAAAACTGATGCTTTTGTCTTGTCAGTAGCAGCAGCAGTAGAATGGTGATGGGGTAGGAGTGGGGCCTGATATGGAGCACCGACAGCCCTTTGCGTTCCTGCTGAAGAAGACATGGCAGGGCAATGTACTCCAACACAGAGAGTTCAGGAGGAGTGAGTGTTGGATGACCAGGAAATAAGGAGTAGCATTAGTCAGAGAAATAAAGAGGCAACATCCACACCACATAATTTGAGCAGTAGGACCCTGCAGACAGAAAGAACTCTGTGCTCAAGAAATGAAAGTCAGTTTTAAATTTCTGTCCACCAGAATGTGTCAATGCCTGTAGAGAATGACACCAGCCACATGGGGCCATGATCTTTCCACACAATCTCTTGGACTCTTGGGCTTGGCCTATAAGTGGTAAGAAACAACTGAATGATGGAGGAGAAAAATAAATGGACTGCAGGCAAAACTAGAGAAGTCCATACTGCCCTGCCTTCTACTGCACCAAATAGGCCCCAGTTTGGGGGGGAGAGAAGAAGATTTACTGCCAGATCACTTAGGAATTAGGATTACTACAAAGAATAAATATTCTATATTTTGAATTGAGACTTACTTTTTGACTTAAAGCAACCAGAGGGCTTTTATTATCAATGAATGTCTACAGGGGAAATGGACCTGCTTAGGCTTCATCTAGTGACTGGGAAGAGTGGCAGCCAAAAATAAAGTTGTATTTTGCTTATGTTTCAAAATTCCTGCATGAGCATATAGAACTATTCCCTAATGCAAATACTATCTGTATAGAAAAACACATACCACACTTATTGGAATTTTAGTATTAATAAGCCATAAAATATTTCCAAAATAATAAAATTTCACTATGAAACACTTTTTTGGGGGTTCTTCTATCTCTACAGCCTGTAGAAATTGATACATAAACAGATTTGTTTTAATTTTTACGTTGAACTGTAAAGCTCTTTTTAATTCAACTTTAGATCACAGGAGGGGTCAAAATGGCGGTGTAGGTACATGCAGTACTTGCATTCTCTCACAATCACATGAAAATCACAACCAAACTAAACTACAGAATAACATCATCTAAAACTACCTGAAATCTAGCTGTACAGAAGTCCTACGGCCAAGGATGTAACACATCTAGATTGTTAGGAGGGACAAAGATGAGAAATGGGCTGGACCCACACCCACATATGGCAGATAAAAATCAGGAGGAACATCTCAGCTGTGGCGGTTTCCCTGCAGGTCAGGGATCTCAGCCCCACACAAGGCCCCCAACTCAGGGTTTTGGTGCCAAGAAGAGAAGTCCCCATAACTTCTGGCTGTACAAACTAGGGATTGTGGTTTCTGGAGTCCCAAGCAGTTCCCGTTAAAATGCCCATGCACAGACTGATCCTGACTCCTTCTGAGGTCCAGTGCTGGAGCAGCAGCTCAAAAGCCATCAGGAATTTATGGGGAGGAGCTAAACTGTCTGGTATCAGGGCAAGAGGTGGAGAGGCACCTTTCTTTGAGACAAAAATGCTGGCAGAGGCTGTTGTTTCTTTTCTGAGCCCTCCTGTTGCAGAGCTGGCAGGAGGGCACCATATCTGAGTCTCCATCAACCTGCCAAATGCTGTTTGCCCCACCCTGATAATTCCCTGACACCACACCGCACCTAACTTTCAGGCCCATCCAAGCTGTTCCTAGTGGCTTTTCCATACAAACGGCCTATTTTGGCTCATGCTTCAGACTTTTCTAAAATCTTTCAAACAAGCAGTATCTGTGTGACTAATACCTCTCACTAAGTGGTCCCAGATCAGCATCACCAGCAGCTGGCATTGATTTGAAGCTTGGTCTCTCCTGAGCATCTCCAAGCCCAGCACAAGTAGCAGACATCTGAAGATCACTCTGTAGCACATGCCCAGCAGCCCTGGGCAAAACACAGTTGATGGCTGACCTTGGTTCACACCTCCTAGGAGTCTCCAGTACACACACCAGGTGGACAGCTTTAGACCACATTGAAGCACCCCCAACCACCTCTGAAAGTGACACATTCAAGGAAAAGACTCAGTGAGCACCAGAGGCCTGCTCTATGGAATGGTTCCCTGCACAGCTGATCCTCTACAATGGTTGCAGCCACTTCTCCCAGCAATCAGCCTGGGGGTAAATCCCTCCTATTGAAGTGACAACAGCAATCAAGGCTCAACTACAACAGGAGAATGTACACAGCCCACATTGGGGGCATACCCAGAGTGCCCAGCTTGACTGATGGAGGAGGATGTTCCACTGGACCCTACAGAACACCTGCTAAATGAAACCATTCTGCCAAGACCAGGGGACATAGCAGCAGCTCTACCTAATATATAGAAATAAACACAGTGGTGCTGCCAATATGAGGAGACAAAGAAACATGTCCTAAATGAAAAAAAAAAAATCCAGAAAAAGAACAGAACAAAATGAAGATAACTTATTAGATGCAGTGTTCAAAACATTATTATTTAGGATGCTCAATGAACTTCAGGGGGGAATTGATGAACTTAGTAAGAACTTCAACAATGATGGGAAACATAAAAACAGAAAACATAAAAACAGAACTAGAAACCATAAAAAAAGAACCAGTCACAAATGAAGAACACATTAACTGAAATGAAGAATATATTACAAGGAGTAAACAGTGGAGTACATGAATCAGAAGATAGAATCAGATTTGGAAGAGAAGGAAATAGAAAACACCCAATAAAAACAGAAAAAAAAAAGAATCCAAAAAAAGTGAGAATAGCACTCACTTCATCAACCAAGAACCTTCAATAGACTAATTTACAACTTTTATAAAGTCTTAAAAATATAGGGTCTAGCACAAATAATGCCCCTTAGTATTACAAAATCTCTATTACAGAATCATAAGCATGTAATTTTGTAACATAACAATATCACACTTAAGTACACCATATGACATTTTAAGTGAAACGTTCAGATTAAAACGATAAATTATTACACTCATATTATTACCCTACCAAACATACTCATGCAGTTGTTACTTCTGCCAGACCCTGTATCATGAAAAATTTTGTGGACAATGAACTAAAGAAGGCAACGTCAACAAAAAAAGCAGGGATATCGACTAGGAAAGCAGACTGTTGCAATATTTCCGCCAGGATACAATAAGTCAGCTGTCTGCAACCCTGAGGGTGGCACTCACTAGGACTAGGCTGTGCTAGAACCATAATTTTGGACTATCAGCCTATGTAACTCTGAACAAGGTGCTGTTATGTGTGTCTAGGACTCCTTTAGGACTGAAGAACTTATTCAGCTATTGGCTGCTCTCAACTGAAGAAAGCCACCTTACCAAGTCTTTGATCTCTTCCTATGCGTAGCATCTAATGACAGATGGCAAGGAAGCAGGTGGAAGCTACACTCACCTCCTCTTAGGACCAAACTGGAATTACAACTAAATTATAGAACAATAATCTTGAATAACCAGTAACTAACTGAAAAGAAGTCTTAAGCAAGGACAGACAGAAGAAGCCACATCAAGACTGAGTCAAATAGTCTGCTGAGGGCCAGTCACAGGAAGCATCTTACAATGGTTGGCAGCACAGTTTCTCCTAAGGGGCCCAGAACAAACACACCTAGTGGCCAGTTTCAGACAACATCAGAATACGATGCAATAAGCTTCACAATAAGCTTATCAGAGGGAGATCTCAGCAGGCACCAAATCCTACTAAAGCAAATTCTACTTCCCCTGGTTAGCACCTGCACAGCAGCTCACATGCAGTGGTTGGGGTTGATCCTCACAGTCAGCTACGCAGAGGGTTGATCCCATATACTAACGGACCAATAGGAGTCAACACTCATTACAACAGGAGGGCCCATATAACCCAGACAAGAGACATTTCTGGAGCACACAGCTCAGCTGATTGAGGAGACTGTACCACTGGAATCTACTGGACACCTCATGAAGCCTGGGAGTCATAGCAGGTTTATCTCTTACATAGAAACAAACACAAAGAGGCAGCCCAAATGGAGAGAAAAGACACAGGCCCCAAATGAAAGAAGAGGAGAAATCTCCAAAAAAAAGAGCTAAGTGAAATGGAGGGAAGCGATTTATTCAGATAATAGAGTTTGAAGTATTGGTTATAAGGATGTTCAACAGCATAAACAAAAAGACATAGGAAGTATAAAAAAGGGCAAATCAGAAATGAAAAATATGATATTTGAAATAAAGGAATAAACAGTAGTTTAGATGAACCAGAAAACTGAATCAGAGATTTGGAAGGCAAGTTAGAACAAAATAACCTTCAATTAGAAGAGCAAAAAGTGAAATGAATGGAAAAAATGAGGATAGTTTAAGAAACATTTCATAAAACATGAAGTGTAACAATATCCAAATCATAGGGTTACCAGGAGAAGAGAGAGTACAATGGACTGAGAAACTATTTGAAAAAATAATAATAAAAAAATCCCCCTATCTGGTAAAGAAAAAAGACACACAAGTCTAGTAAGTACAGAGAGTTCCAAACAGAAAGGACCCAGAGTGCCCCACATAAAGACAAATCATAATAAAAATGGCAAAGATAAAAGATGAAAAGAAAATCTTAAAAGCCACAAGACAAAAGCAGTTACTTACAAGGGAGCTTCCATAAGTATATCAGATGATTTCTCAACAAAAACATTTAAGGCCAGAATGGATTGGCATGAAATATTCAAAGTGATAAAAAGCAAAGAACTACAAGCAAGACTACTTTACCCAGCAGGATTATCCTTTAAAATTAAAAGGGGTTGTGGCATCAAGAAAAAAGGAAAAGGATTCATGGATAGACAACGGTGTGGTGATTGAGGGTGTAGGGGAGTGGGGTATAAGAGGTACAAATGGTAATGGGAAAAATACAATAAAGAAAAAGAAATTTAAACATTAAATTAAAGGAGAAATTAAGAGCTTTTCAGACAAGAAAAAGATGCCCTGGCTGGTATGGCTCAGTGGATTGAGCACTGGCCTGTGAACTAAGACTTGACCTGTGGTGGTGAACCCACAATACAGTGTACAAATGATGTGTGGTGGAACTGTGTATCTGAACCTGTATCATTTTGTAAAACAGTATAATACTAGTAAATTCAACAAAAAAGTAAATATAATCTCCATTAAATAAATGAGTAAATAAATGAGGATAGTATAAGTAGCCTCTGGGAAAACTTCAAACCTATCAACATTCACATCATGGGGGCACCAGAAGAGAGAGAAAAGAAACTGCAAATCTATGTGAACAAATAATGATGAAAATCTTCCCTAACCTGGTGAAGGAAATAGATATAAAAGTCCAGGAAGCACAGAGTCCCAGGCAAGATGAAACTGAAGAGGCCCACACCAAGATACATCAGAATTAATATGCAAAATTTTAAAGACAAAGAGAGAATCTTAAAAGCAGCAAAAGAACAAAACAAAACAAAAACAAATTAGTTACCTAAAAAGAAGCTCCCACCAGAGGGTCAGCTGATTTCTCAACACAACATTTGCAGGCCAGCAGGATTAGCAAAAAAATGTTCAGAGTGATGACAAAGAAGGATCTACAAGATTACGCTAGCAGCAAGGCTATTTCTTGCCAAAGGACAGATAAAGAGATTCCCAGGGAAGAAAAAGCTGAAAAATTTGTCACCACCAAACCCATATTACAGGAAAATTTAAAGGGTCTTACTTAGAAGAAAAATGATCAAGATATGAATAATAAAAGGATAATAAATAAGGATCTATGGACAATTGTATCTAAAGAATAAAACACACAAACAAGCTGAACAGAAACAGGCTCAGATACAGATGACATTTTGATGGTGTCCAGGTGGAAGCGGGATTGGGGGAAATGGTTGAAAATGGTGAAGAGATTAAGAGGTACAGATTGGTAGTTACAGAATAGTAGCAGGGATATAAAGTAAAGCATAGGAAATATAGTCAATAATATTCTAACTATGTATGGTGTCAGATGGGGACTCAATTTATTTAGATGATTACTTATAACACTAAATTATGTAATGTCTAATCACTGGATTGTACACCTGACACTAATATAATATTTTATGTCATCTGTAATTGAAAAATAGTAATATATTTAGCCCCGGCTGGCATAGCTCAGTGGATTGAGCGCGGGCTGTGAACCAAAATGTTGCAGGTTTGATTCCCAGTCAGGGTACATGCCTGGGTTGCAGGCCATGACCCCTAGCAACTGCATATTGATGTCTCTCTCTCTCTCTCTCTCTCTCCCTCCCCTCTCTAAAAATGAATAAATAAAATCTTTAAAAAGAAAGAAAAATAATAATATATTTAAACTCAAAGAAAGAAAGTATAGTTGACATACATCCATAGATCTAAATTTGGATAGAGCAGTGATTCTCAATTGTTGTGATTTTGTCCTCAGGGAGGAGTTAGCAATGTCTGGAGTCATTTTTGGTTATCACATCTGGCATTGAGTGGGTAGGATCTCAAGGATCTATCAAACACCCTACAAAGCATAGGATATCCCCACAATAAAGAATTATACAGCCCAAAATGTCAATAGTTTCAAGATTGAGGATCTCCCCTTTATTAGATAAGTATTGTAAGTTAGCCAGCAAGGCTGGTAAAACACATTGTGCATAGCTTGCAGGTTTAACAAATGAAATCTGGATATTCTATAAATTATCATACCACATTCTCACTAGTTACCTTGTGTCAGTATCATCTTCTGTCACTTTCTCTCCTGATCTATTTTTGGAGTACATCAGGGTTCAATGCAACTTTTCCTACTGCTGTCTCCTGAGTTACTGTCATCTCCTAACCAAATTCTAAAATAAACACACTTCATTGGTGATCATTTGGGTCCCTTCTGCCTTTGACATTGCAAGATTTACGTGTTTACTGATATTTTTTGTTATTATTATAGGGAAATTCAAGGGGTGGGGGGAACAATGAAAGGCAACTAGAAAATAAAGATAAACAATATACATGAGTAATTTGAATGATACACAAAACAACTTATAAAAGAACATCTACAAAGAAATATGGCCCAAATGAAATAACAGGGAGGAAGGAAAATGATGGCTTTGTTGGAGGGAGGGTAATCCCCTTCCTCTATGCAGGGGAGAGAAACTCTTGGGTCTGCGGAGGAACAGAGCAAGGGACCTGGGTTATCGCAACATTTATGAAAACAAGACATCAAAAATTATAACACACATTGAAAAACCAGATGGTAAGAAGACTGCTTCAGGATAATAAGGACCCAGGGATCACCTCAGGGACCAGGGAGGTTGCAGCCCCCAGGCCCAGTGCTCCCGGGTCTGCCTCAGGGCACCTGGGTGAGTGGAGTTGCTACTCCCTGCCGGGACAGCAAGGATTGAGCAGCACCAGGGAAGGCCTTGTTGCTTGAAGGCACAGAGAGGGGAGTTAGATTGGGAGCCAGTCACACAGGGGCTGCAAGAACCCACGCATAGCCCTGGGAAGGGTGAGTGCCCCCAGCCTGCTCAACCAAGGGCGGCCTGGCCATGGGCCAATGCCCCCAACCCAGTGAGAGTGTGGTTCTGTGGAAGACCCAGACCCCGCAGCCCTGGGAAGGAAAGGGCACCCGTGTTGGAGGGTTTCTGGAGCCTGAGGTGGTGACCTCAGGGGAGTGCGCACCCCTTCGGCATCCCGACTCTGGCGCTGTGAACCCGGAAAGGACTCAGTGCTTTGAGGGTTCCTGGAGTCCGCAGCGGGGAAATTGGTAGAAGTGCGCACCCCTTCTTGATCTCCACAGCTTTCACTATGAATCTAGAAAAGGTGCGGGTGCTTCCCAAGAACATAGAGCCCCCTCTGCAGTAAATTTGGGGGAAGGGCACGACCCCTTGCAATCCCTGGAGATTGCACCGTGAACCCGGAAAAGACACAGGAGCTCTGTGGGGCCCAGGAGCCCAAGAGGCCACAGCAGTGAGCTCCGGAGAGCGTGCAAGGGAGTGCCCATGCCCACACCCAAGGTCCTGCGGGAAGACATTGCATTGGCTCTGGGGAGAGCACACTGCTAGCCCTGGGGACAATACAGGAGTGACTGAATGAGTTCTGACTAGGAAGAGTGAAAAGCATTCCAAACACCCTCAGCCTGGTGAAGCCAGCAAGACCAGAAAAATTGGTTTGGCCAGTTAGAAACCAACAAGAGGGTGTTTTTTTTGTTGTTTTGTTTTGTTTCTGTTTTTGTGTTCTTTTGGCTGTTGTTTGGTTGATTTTATCTTGTTTTTTAAGTGACTTTTTATGTTTTAATTCTTATTATTTTTATATCTCTCAATTCCTTATGTTTCTCTTCCTTTCATCCTAGTATTATTCCTTGCACTCCAAATTTATCTCTCTTGCACTCTATCTTCTGCTCCCCCCCCCCTTTTTTTTTGAGCCTGCAAGTTACTGCAAATCTGTATTATCTTTTTCTCACTTTTCTGAAATTTTATTTTACTGGTAGTTTGGTACTCTTTTTCCTTCTGTATAATCTTCTTTGCTTGGTTCTTTATACTGTCATTTTATAGGTTCCCCCTGTTATCTCATTCACAGTGTGTTCATAATTTACTGTCCTTCATTTGTGTTCCATTAGTACAACTCTCAAGGTTCTATACTCCTTATTCTTATTATCTAGATCTCATAGATTCTGCCACATGATTGTTGCTTTAATATTACTGTAAGTAAGACCTAGTTCATGCAATTGTAAATACTACACAATACCCTCCCTGATCTCAGCCCACTTCGCAATTTCCTGAACTATTATTGTGGGGGTTGTCTCTATTCTTTTACACACTATTCTTATTTACTAATCTTTATTCCCACCCTACCTCAGAATCTGACCTCCCACAGCCTCATAGCTTTCTAGATCCAACTAACAATCCTCCCATCCCCAATAAGAGTCTTATCTTCTTTCCATCCTTTCTAAGACATGGCTAGTGGGGTGGAAGATCATGGTTAACACTATACATAGCCAAAGGATCTCCCATCTCTTCTCTACTGGCTGCTACTGTAAATATCATAGAATACTATCTTGCTGTCTTAAACCATTTTGCCTCCCCCTCCAACTGATCACAAAAAAGAGTAGGTGGAAGTGGTGAACACCAGGATACTCACTGGAAGAGGAAACCCAACAACAAAGGAACCATTAACAGAGAACAACAGAAGAAAGTGAAGGAGGGAGTGGTAACCACACAAACCTCAATCCAGGACCTATCTGGAAATACAACTAAACAGCAGAAACAGTACCCAATACAAACAACTGAACAAGAGCAAGAGAGAATCCTTAAAACCTTTTACACACAGAAGAACCAGCTTCAACACAACCTACCCTCACCAGCACAACAAAATACAAGAGGTAGTAAACAGAGTGACCCTCATTTAACCAGCTGGTGGGAAGGAACCACCAAAGAAAGACCTAACAAGAATCAAAACCCAAAGGCAAACACAAAGCCAACTTAAATAACAGCCCAAGACCCGTGAGCTTGGGAGATGTAGGCAACTGCACCACTGAAACTCACTGCTATTCTACTACAGAAGTTCACACCACAAACCCAGGGAGCCAGAACAGATCAATTTAAGAAGCTGAGGCTAACAAGAAGACTCTCACAAACAATGAGAAAACAAAGAAACAATTCCTAAATGAAGGGAAACGAGGAAGCTTCAGAAAGAATAATAAATGAAGTAGAGGCAATTCAATTATCAGATATTGAGTTCAAAACACTGATTATCAAAAAGCTCAGTGAACTCACAATGAGCTACCAGAAACTACAGGGAAGCTACAACGATCTCACTGCAAACTATATCACCATGAAAAAAGAAATAGAAACTATCAACAAGGGCTAAGAGGAAATGAAGAATACAATTTCTGAACTGAAGACAGTAGAAGGAATGAAAAGCAGGATGGATGAAGCAGAAGACCGGATTAGCGAATTGGAGGACAAAGTAAAAAAAAAACAAACAAACAAACAACAAAAAAAAAAAAAACAAAAAAAAAAACCACCCAGAAAGAGCAAGAAAAGGAAAAGAGGCTCAGAAAGAATGAAGAGGTATTAAGAGAAATGCAAGACAATATGAAATGTAATAATATCTGTATAATAGGGATACCAGAAGGAGAAGAAGAAGAGAAAGGGATAGAAAACCTATTTGAAAAAGTGATCAAAACTTCCCTAATATGATGAGAGAAAAAGTCACACAAATCCAGAAAACACAGAGAGTCCCAATCAAGAGGAACCCAAAGAGGCCTACCTCAAGACACATCATAATTAAAATGTCAAAATTTCAAGACAAAGAGAATATTAAAGGCAACAAGGGAAAAACAAGAAGTAACATACAAGGGAGCCCCAATATGGCTAACAGCTGACTTCTCAATGGAAACACTCCAAGCCAGAAGAGAATGGCAAGAAATATTCTAAGTAATGAGAAGCAGAGGTCTGCAACCTTGGCTACTTTACTCAGCAAGGCTCTCAATCAAGATAGAAGGCCAAATAGGAAGCTTTCCAGCCAAAAGAAGTCCAAAAGAATACACCTCCACCAAACCAGCTCTGCAAGAGATGCTAAAGGGACTGCTTTAAGGAAAGAAAGGAAAAGGGAGAGAGAGAGAGGAACACATGCACATAAATGGCAATGAATAAGTACCTATCAATAATAACCTTAAATGCTCCAATCAAAAGACATAGAATAGCTGAATGGATAAGAAAACATGATCCATATATATGCTGCCTAAGAGACCCACCTCAGGATAAAAGACCTGCACAGGCTGAAAGTGAAGGGTGGAAACAAATTTTCCAAGCAAATGGACAGGAAAAAAAAGCCACGGTAGCAATACTCATATCAGACAAAATAAACTTCCAAAAAAGGGCCATAAAGAGAGACCCACAATGTCACTTCAGAATACTCAAGGGAAGAATCCACCAAGGAGACATAAATATTGTAAATATATATGCACCCAACATAGGAGCACCGAAATACATAAAGAAAATCTTAGAGGATTTTAAGAAAGATATGGAGCAAAACAATTATAGTAGGGAATTTTAACACCCCACTGTCAAAAATGGACAGATCTTCCAAACAAAATGTCAACAAAGATAACGTGACATTGAACAATACCCTAGATGAAATGGACTTAACTGATATATATAGGGCCCCCCATCCCATAGAAGCTAAATACACATTCTTTTCAAATGTACACAGAACATTTTCAAATAGACCACATGATAGGACACAAACCAAGCCTCAACAATTTCAAGAAAATTGAAATCATACCAAGCATTTTCTCAGACCACAAGGGACTGAAGCTAGAAACCAACCCAAAGGAAAAAAACCCAGAACACTCAAAATCATGGAGATTAAATAGCATGCTATTAAACAATGAATGGGTCAAGAATGATATTAGGGAAGAAATCAAAAGGTTTCTGGAAACAAATGAAAAATAACTCACAACAACCCAAAACTTATGGGACACAGCCAAGGCAGTCCTGAGAGGGAAGTTCATAGCGATACAGGCCCAACTAAAAAAGTTAGAAACATTCCAAACAAACAACCTAACCCTATGTCTACAAGAACTCGAGGAACAACAACAAAGACAGCCCAGAGCAAACAGAAGGAATGAAATAACCAAGATCAGAGCAGAATTAAATGACATAGAGACTAAAAGCACAATTCTAAGGATCAATGAATCCAAGAGCTGGTTCTTTGAAAAGACAAACAAAATCGACAGGCCTTTAAGCTGACTCATCAAGAAAAAAAGAGAGAAGACCCAAATAAACACAATCAGAAATGAAAGAGGAGAGATTACAACAGATACCACAGAAATACAAAGGATTGTAAGAAATTACTACAAAGAACTGTATGCCAAGAAATTTGAAAACCTAGGTGAAATGGACAAATTTCTAGAAAAATATAATCTTCCAAAACTCAATGAAAAAGTAGCAGAAAGTCTGAACAAACCAATAACAGCAAAAGAAATTGAAGCAGTAATCAAAAAACTCCCAACACACAAAAGCCCTGGACCAGATGGTTTCACAGGAGAATTCTACAAAGCATTTAAGAAAGAGTTAATCCCTACCTTCACAGACTATTCCAAAAAATCCAAAAAGATGGGAGACTCCCAAACTCCTTTTATGAGGCCAACATCATCCTAATTCCAAAACCAAATAAAGACACAACAAAGAAAGAAAACTTCAGGCCAATATCACTGATGAACATTGACGCTAAAATCCTCAACAAAATACTGTCAAACCACATCCAACAATACATTAAAAAGATCATACACCATGACCAAGTGGGATTCATTCCAGGGATGCAAGGATGGTTCAATATTCTCAAGTCAGTAAATGTAATACATCACATAAACAAAAGCAAAGACAGAAACCATATGATCATATCAATAGATGCAGAAAAAGGATTTGATAAGGTACAGCACCCATTTATGATAAAAACACTCGGCAAAGTGGGAATAGAGGGAGCATTCCTCAACATAATAAAGGCCATATATGAGAGACCTACAGCCAACATCATACTCAATGGGCAAAAATTAAAATCTTTTCCACTAAGATCAGGAACAAGACAAGGCTGTCCACTTTCACCACTTCTATTCAATATAGTACTGGAAGCTTTAGCCACAGTGATCAGACAAGAAAAAGAAATAAAAGGAATCCAAATGGGAAAGGAGGAAACAAAACTGTCACTGTTTGCAGGTGACATGATAGTGTACATAGAAAATCCTATAGACTCGGGCAAAAAGCTGATTGACTTAATAAATGAATTTGGCAACACGGCAGGGTACAAAGTCAATATCCAGAAATCAAAGGCATTTCTGTACACCAACAATGAAACAGCAGAAGCAGAGATCAAGGAAAAAATCCCATTTGAAATAGCAAAAAGAAAAATAAAATACCTAGGAATAAACCTAACCAAAGAGGTAAAAGACCTGTATTCAGAAAACTACGTAACACTGAGGACAGAAATCAAGGAAGACACAAACAAATGGAAACATATACCATGTTCATGGATTGGAAGAATTAATATCATCAAAATGTCCATACTACCCAAAGCAATTTACACATTCATGCAATTCCTATTAAAGTACCAAAGGCTTATTTCACAGACATAGAACAAACACTTCAAAAATTTATATGGAACCATAAATGACCCTGAATAGCTGCTGCAATTTTGAGAAAGAAGGGTAAAGTAGGAAGGATCACGATACCTGACACTAAACTATACTACAAAGCCACTGTAATCAAAACAGCCTGGTACTGGCATAAAAATAGGCACATGGACCAATGGAACAGAACAGAGAGCCCAGAAATAAACCCAAGTCTCCAGGGTCAATTACTATTTGACAAAGGAGGCAGCAACATAAAATGGAGTAAAAATAGCCTCTTCAACAAATGGTGTTGGGAGAACTGGACAGCTATGTGCAAAAAAATGAAACTCGAGCACCACCTCACAACTTATACAAAAATAAATTCAAAGTGGATAAAATATTTAAATATAAACCGTGACACCATTCAAGTCCTAGAAGAGAACGTAGGCATGAAAATCTCAGATATTTCACACAGAAACTTTTTTTTACATACATGTCCCCTAGAGCAAGGGACATAAAGGAAAGAATAAACAAATGGGACCTCATTAAAATTAAAAGCTTCTGCACAGCTAAAGAAAACAGTATCAAAATAAAAAGAGGACCCACTGTATGGTAAACATATTTGCCAATGATACCTCACACAAGGGTTTAATCTCCAAAATATATAAAGAATTTACACGACTCCACTCTAAGAAGACAAGGAATCCAATTAAAAAGTGGGCAAAGGACTTGAACAGACACTTCTCCAAGGAGGACATACAGAAAATCCAAAGACACATGAAATGATGTTCAATATCACTAGCTATCAGAGAGATACAAATTAAAACCACAATGAGATACCACTTCACACCAGTCAGAATGGCCATCATAAACAAAGCAACAAACAACAAGTGTTGGAGAGGTTGTGCAGAAGAGGTGACCCTAGTGCACTGTTGTTGGGACTGCAGAGTGGTATAACCACTATGGAAAACAGTATGGAAATTCCTCAGAAAACTAAAAATGGATCTGCCTTTTGACCCTGCAATTCTACTGCTGGGACTCTATCCTAAGAACACTAAAACACCAATTCAAAAGAACCTTTGCACCCCAATGTTCATGGCAGCACAATTTATAATAGCTAAGTGCAGGAAGCACCCTAGATGCCCATCAGTAAATGAATGGATCAAAAAACTATGGTACATTTATACAATGGAATTCTATGCAGCAGAAAGAAAGAAGGAGCTCCTACCCTTTGCAACAGCATGGATGGAACTGGAAAGTATTATGCTAAGCAAAATGGGAAGAGAATGGGAATGGTTTACAGGAACAAATTTAAGGGACACATGGACAAAAACTAAGGGGAGGGTGGTAATGGGAGGGAAGTGAGTAGGGAAGGGTGGGTGTGATGGAATGGGAGTAAAAGGGAAAAAAATGTTTTTGAACTATGATTAAAACAATAAAAAAAGAAAAAAAAAAGAAATAACAGGTCAAAACTCCAGAAAAAGAATTAACCAATAAAGAGGTAGCCAACCAATCAGATGCAGAGTTCAAAACCCTTGTAATAAAGATGCTAACAGAAATGATTGAGTACAGTCACAAAACAAAGGAAGAAATGAAGGCTATACAAAGTGAAATGAAGAAAAATATACAGGCAACCAACAGAGATGGTAAGGAAACCAGAACTCAAATCAACAGTTTGGAACAGAGGGAAGAAATAAACACTCAACTAGAATGGAATGAAGAAACAAGAATTCAGAAAACTAAGGAACGGCTTAGGAACCTCAAGGACAACTTTAAACATTCCACCATCTGAATCATTGGAACACCAGAAGAGGAACAGCAAGAAATTGAAAACTTATTTGGACAAATAATGAAGGAGAACTTCCCTAATCTAGCAAAGGAAATAGACTTCCAGCAGTCCAGGAAGCCCAGAGAGTCTCAAAGAAGTAAGATCCAAGAAAGCACACACCAAGACACATCATTACATTACCCAAGATCAAAGATAAGGAGAGAATCTTAAAAGCAGCAAGAGGAAAGGAGACAGTTACCTACAAAGAAGTTCCCATTACTCTATCAGCTGATTTCTCAAAAGAAACCTTGCAGGCAAGAAAAATTTGGAAAGAAGTAATCAAAGTCATGAAAAGCAAGGACCTACAACTTAAATCACTCTATCCAGCAAAAATATCATTTACAATTGGATGGCAGAAAAAGTACTTCTCAGATAAATTCAAGTTAAAGGAGTTCATCATCACCAAGCCCGTATTGTATGAAATGTTAAATGGACTTATCTAAGAAAATGAAACTATAAACAGTAAAATGACAACAAACTCACAACTATCAACAACTGGAACTAAAAATACAAAAACAAAACCAAATTGAGCAAATAACTAAAACAGAAACAGAATCACAGAAATGGAGATCACATGGAGGGTTATCAGCAGGGAGGGGGAAAGGGAAGATTTGGGGGGGAAATACAAGGATTAAGAAGCATAATTGGTAGGCACAAAATAGACAGGGGGAAGTTAAGGATAGTATAGGAAATGGAGAAGCCAAAGAACTTATATGTACAACCCATGGACATGAACTAAGAGGGAAGAATACTGGAAGGATGAGGAGTGAAGGGTGGAGGAGGATAAAGGGAAGAAAAAAATGGGACAATTGTAATAGCATAATCAATAAAACATAAAGAAAGAAGTATATAGAAAATACTAAATGGAATACAATGGGAAAAGGGGATCCTTTACAGATGCTTTAAGACTACAAGATTTAGGTCATGGGGGTGTAGAGTACAGCATAGAAAATACAGTCAATAATACTGTAACAACTATGTATGGTGCCAGGTGGGTAGGAGAAACACCAGAAGGAACACTTTGTAAAGTATAAAGTATATGATTCTCTAATCACTATGCTATACACCTGTAACCAATACAAATTAATATTGAATATAAACTGTAATGAAAAAATAAAATTAAATGATTTAAAAAAAAGTACATCTATAGTAGGGGATTTTAGATCCCAACACATTTTCCAATTAGATAGATTTAATGATACGGAAACTATGATAAGTTCTACCTTTTGTTTTAATATTCTAAAAGAGTCTACCTTTTATCCTAATATTCTGCCTAATTGATGACAAGGTGCCTGATATTGCACCAAAAAACTAAAAGGTGTTTAGTTTGTAACATAAAAGAAATAATATTTCAGATTGATTTTGGAGAAATGCCTTCTGTGATTATTTCTAGACAAGTACATTTTTACTGGCAGAAGGGGAAAATTTCTTCCCTTCACTCTGGATGTATTCTTAAGCAAGCAGAATTGTTCGTATGCAAACTCAGCTCTGAAATATTAGTACTTGTGGCAGATTGGTTAGGGAAGTCAGTGGCTACTCCTATGCAATAATTTCTAGAGTAGCCTTGCTACTTGATCACAGTAGCTTGGCTACACTGAGTAGATGATCTGTAAGACAGAGACTCTTCCATTTAGAGCAGAAAAGAATTTGGGAGATGAGCCTAGAGGAACAATCAAGGTTAATTCTAAACATACTTTCTGACTTTACATAAAATCTGTTAAAAAAATCTCTCATTTACTCCCACCCTCTGCCTGTTTTATTAGAAACATAGGGAGATTTATGATTCTTCTACTTTCAATATAAAATTTTATTAGAAAGTATACCACATGAATAGAGATCCAAACATTTTAATGTGTAAAAATTCATTCTGACAAGATGAAGAAATACCTTTATTTTTTAATATTCTTGAGAAGGAACAATATTACCAAAATATCCCCTGTAATTCTAAAAATTAAAAAATCTAATGTTTGATAAATTGAGCTTAATTCAGAGAAATAACAGTATAAGGACAATTTGTGATTCCAAAATGTGAATTTTACATAAAATTATTTGTATTCAAGTATACTGTGATCATTCAATCAAATAAGCTTTAAAAATGCCTATCTTCCTTACATCTTCCTCTCAGTTCCTCTTTCCCCCTTTCTCTTTCACTCTTGGCCTTTTATTCTGCTATCACTCCTTTTATATCTTAAAAAGCATTGTCTTCCTAACCAGTTGACTAAGAACATAAATCTACTATCTACTTGATGTAATCTGGAATTGCTACAATTCTATGTATATGCTAGGTCTACAGTTTACAGCCTGTGGGTCTTTATATATATATATAAATAACAGTAATTTCTTATTTGTCCTTTCATGTTCTTTAACTCTGAATTAGAAGTATAGTGGCACATTACTGACTTACACCATTCCAGTCAGATCACACATAATACAGCACAATTCAGCAGGAGTGATCATAAAAACAGAATTATCTCTCACCCTAGGAGGTTTGACCTTCTTGGTAAAGGTTGAAAGAAATGCATGGAAGCTCACATTAGTACTGCTCACAGTTTACCAGGCTGTGAGTACAACACAACTTTAATAAGGCTGCCCGATGGGCATATTTGAGTAGGCTGAGAGGAATGAAGTGAGAAAATACAAGTAGAAGGTGCCTGCCAGAAAAAAAAAAAAAAAGAAAGAAAAGAAAACATAGTGATGGGGTGCCATCAATACACAAGCCTTAAAATACAACATTAAAAAAAGAAAATACAGCATTATGCAATTACTAAAGCATTGTACGATAAAACACTTAAGATTTAAAGTTAGAATGTGCCTTTTTGTTGCTTTTATCTCGGTGTTCCTTGAGACAAACACAAAACTTACATTCATTTGTCTTAATAAGATTGTACTGCCATAAAAATCTCATTAATTCCAAAATAAGTTTAGATGGGATCTAAGGGTAAAGATAGCAGAGTAAAACTAAAACACTGTATCTCTTTCCCACAATATCTTCTCTCTGCTCCAAGAAGTAATACAAAAACAAACAAAAACCCCCTGATATTATGATGGCCTCAACAGAAATATAAAAAAGGTAAGTGTACCATGGCAGCCAAGAATAGAAAACAAAAGATTCTGGTGCTTTATATTTTTGCTGTGCTGCTATGCCTTCCTTTTCATTACCTAAATATAGTGATAGAGAGAATATGTGAATACACAGAAAAAAAGACCCAATTTAGGGAGAAGCAGATTAACTACCTGTGTGTGTGGTAGTTGGTGGGGTGGAAGGATGTGGGTGGGGAGGGGAATCACAGAAAAGCTAGTGGGAAAAGTTTCCACTCACTATGTCAGGATCTCAGGGAAAAAGTTAGAAAAACTATCTGGGCTACCCACATTATTTAGACTCTCAGTTTAGGGAGGAGTGAGGGTAGAGCGGTAGAGGCCAATAACCAACATCAAATGAAGCAAAATATCTCAGGTAATAAAATGGAAATTATTGAATTAAATACAATATAAAGAGAAAATAAATAAGACACCATTTTTGGAAGTGGAAACAATGGAATCCCAGAGGATATGTGACCTACATTCCCACGGCTACCAAACACTGAGACCACAGGCACCCACTTATGTGCCTGACTTTTTTGTTGGTTAATTAAAGTATATAGGCTTCATGTGTGCAATTCTATAACACATCATTTATACACTGTATTGCAAAAACTTTTTAGTTTTATGTAATCCCATGTACTTATTTTTCTTTTGTTTTCCTTGCCCAAGGAGATATATCAGAAAACATATTGCTATGGTAAATGTTCAAGATTATACTACATTTTCTTCTAGGATTTTTATGGTTTCAAGTCTTACATTTAAGTTTTTAATCTATTTTGAATTTATTCTTGTGTATTGTATAAGAAGGTGGTCTATTTTCATTTTTTTGCACATATCCATCCAGTTTTCACAACACCATATATTGAATGGACTATATGTATCCCATTGTATGTTCCTGCCTTCTTTGTCAAATATTAATTAATCATAAAGGTGTTCTTTTATTTCTGGGCTCCCTATTCTGTTCCATTGATATGTAAATCTGTTTTATGTCAGTACCATGCTATTCTGATTATGATAGCCTTGTAGTATAGTTTGATAGAAAGGGGTATGATTCTTCCAACTTTGATCTTCTCTCTCAAGATTGCTGTAGTTATTCATGGTATTTGTGGTTCCATAAAAAGTTTTGAATATTTGTTCTAGTTCTGTGAAATATGCCATTGGTATCTTGATAGGAATTTTGTTGAATCTATAGATTGTTTTGGTAATATGATCATTTTAATTATGTTAATATTCCTATTCATGAACCTGGTAAATACATACAGTTATTTTTATATTCTTAATTTCTTTCTTCAGTGTCTTACAGTTTTCTAAGTACAGGTCTTTCACACTCTTGGTTAAATTTATTCCTAGGGTTTTCTTATTTTGACGCGATTGTAAATGGGATTGTTTTCTTAATTTCCCTTTTGTTAATTTTTATTGGTGTATAAAATGCAACTGGTTTTTGGATATTTATTTTGTATCCAGATACTTTACTGAATTCACATATAATCACCATCATTTTTTGGTGGAGTCTTTAGGTTTCTCTACAGGCAATATCATGTCATCTGTAGACAATGGCAGTTTTGCTTCTCTCTTTCCCATTTGTATGTCCTTTATTTCTTCTTCTTATATGATTGATGTGTCTATAAATTTCAGTACTGTGTTGAACAAGAGTGGTGAAAGTGGACATCCCTATTTTGTTGCTAATCTTAAGAAAAACTCTAGTAGGGATAGTTGAAGACAAGTGGGGTAATAGATTGATTCAAAATTCTTGATCATTACTCTCATGTCCTCAACTATTGATAGGTTGAAATCCCAGTAAAGAGAGAAGAATCTACAACCTCCAAGACAGCATGGACATAGTTAAACTGAGCTCTGCCTACATCCCTTTACTGCTTTATCCACCTCGCTATACACACACACACAGCACGCCTCTCAACACTCAGACTGTGGAGAAAGGACATTGTAGTTCTAAGGTGAAGACAATCTATCCTTAAGTAAAAATAGGAGAACTCACCAATATTATATAACAACAAAATAAAAGCTTGGATAAAAACTCTGTGGAGTTAAAACAATAAAAATTAAAAATCAAAGACAAGTATGCAAACATACTTTGGAGAAAAAATTAAAATATAGCATGTAAAAAGTAGATGAAGACCACAGTTTAAAAGAAAATGTGACACAAGGATTAAACAATAGTTCCATGAGTGCTTCCACTATGGAGGAATTTAAATTGGAGCAACATTATGGCTCAAGGATGAGGAATTAAAAAAAAAGAAAGAATTAGCTGAAAATGGTATTGGCCTTGTTCAGAGAACATCACTACAAATAAATGCAAAATAAATAAAAGTGTGCACAAGAACCGTATTGATAACTGTAAGGGAAGCTTCATAACAAATATTAAAAGAAAAACCCAAGGCTTTTAAAAATTAAATATATTATGGGAGAAAATTTCAGTAGAACAGAAAAAAAAAATTGACATATCTCCTAGACATGTAAGAATTTAACTCAAATTATTGAATTATAGTGATGCGTGGGTCATGGGCCAGCAGTGATTATGGAACGCTGTGGATGGCTCGTCGAAACACGAGAAAAACATACACAGAGACAACCAGGTCCTGTGGGAGAACAGGAACAGCAGGGCCACTCCTCAGGTGGGGAGCACCTTGGCCACTCTCTCTCCTGGAGCGCGCCACTTGGCCACCCTCCCTGGTGGGGAGAGTGCCCGTTCCCCCCACCAGAGAGGCTTTTTATTGGTTTCATTTGAATAAGAATTCAGGTAAAAGCTAATTACTCATTGCTAGGAAGTAAGGATCAAACAATAGAAAACAAGGAAGTCTGAGGGCCTATTTTGGGTCAGGGTCAAAGAGCTGTAAGACTTTAAGGAACAAACTAACTTCCTCCTTGGACCCTTATCATTCAACTGAGAGCATTCTAAACAAAGAAGTTTTCACAGGAATTTACACATTCTTTCTTAGGCCTAATCACCTGGGGAATCCGCCCTTTTCAGCACAGAGCTGCACCACCCTGTCATTGTTTCAGGCTTAGCTGGAGCAAGGGAACTAAGGCAACCAAGAGATAAGGAGATTTTCTCCCAGATGATGAGGACTCAGGCTATGTCACAGCCGAGAAGCGAGGGTCCATCACGCCCTTTTGCTGTAGCCCCCAAAGTCCTTTCTTGGGGGCCTCCCACATGATCGTGCCTGTCTTAGATCATTCCCCCCTTGGAGAATCTTACCCATCACTGGCTAACCGACCAAGCTTTGGGGTTCAGTTATGAATGAAGCAGAAGAAGCAGTGCTCCTGCCCGGGAGATAAGCTTTCCTCCTTGCTGGCTTATGGTTCCAAGGGCGTTCCCTCAGCCTTAGCCTAGGCAGGGGTTACAGCTCTGATACCAGGCAGGGTGGTTCACAACATCATAGTATACCCTTCTCAGGAAGTTGCTAGAAGATGGGCAAACAGGAAAATAATCAAAGGAAAAGATAGCCACCAAATCTAAGAAAAGATGAGCAAATTGAATCCTCAGGCAGATGGTGAAGGTGCCACTGAGGGTGTATCTGTGCAGGAGACAGGAAGAGCAAGCATCCAGTCCATATTACACCCAGTGAGTAGGTTCATAGAGGGATGCCCCAAAATGTATACACCCCTGATGTGTTTGGACATACTGGAATGATGCTTTTACTAGGAGAAGAACTAGGAATAAATAAAAGGAAAATTAAGTAAACAAAGAGATAATTATTAATTCTATGGAGCATCATAAATTGTTCAAGAACTGAAATGCAATTATAATCTCCTATGTGGATCTTTTGTGAATAGCATTTACATAGAAAAACTAATAGGAAATAGGAGATAGAATTATATTGGGAGGATGAGTCAGATCAAATAACACCTATCCCATGCAACATTTTACTTGTATTATCTCATGTAACTACCCTGGATAAATACCATTATTATCTCCATTTTTTTAGGAGAGAACTTGTCTAACTTTGATATTTTAAACAACAAAAAATAAGGAACATTTTTACTGAAACACAGAAAGGCCCTTTTTTTTTTTTTCCATAATAAATACATAAGGAAAGTTAATGCCAAAATATATTCTGGTTAAGTTATTGAACTTTTAAGAATTGTGAAGGACATTTTTTAGACACTTGCACAAGAGAAAATGCCTGGCTGCTATCAGGATTGCTTCCACAAAATTCATTTGTTCATTCACAAATGTTTTTGGAGCACTCCCTACGTGCAAAACATTATTTTAGGCCACAACACAAAAACATGTCATCCCTCATGGAGTTTAGCTTCTTACTAATTTAATACCAGAGGATGTTGGAAAAATGTAAAAAGTTCTGAAAATATTAAAGGCAGACCATAACTCAGAAATAGGGAGACCATGGTAAAAGAACCAGATATAAGCATTTAATAAATTTAAATGGAAACCTAATTCAAAATAACTATGATAATTTTATTATGAAATTGTATGAATTTATTATAAATCTCAACATTGTATAATTATAATTGTAAAAAAATTAAAAGCCAAAGAGATAAATGGAAAATGTTCATTTGTTTTAACCTCTTATGTTGTATAATAATCTTTTTCTCAAATTGTAAAGAAAATTTAATAATCAATGTTTTCTAGGCATTATTTAAAATGTATTTGGACTAAAGAAATTTTTCACATTATTTCAGGTTTTCTCTATTCTTAGTTTAAATGTAAGTGAAGTTATAGTTGAAACTTTTCTCTATACGTACACACATACCAGGATGGGCAAAAGAAGGTTTATGGCTCTGAATATGTGGAGCACAGAGTTTATTCTTATATTATTATTTATACTTGTATTATATATTTTTTCATAATACATGAAAAAATCTGTACAGATGTACAGATGTACAGGTGTACAACTGTACATCTATGTTTGTCCATCCTTGTATACATAATTTAATGTTTGTAAGATTATTTCCTTTTCTAAACCCATCTACCCATTCTATTTTTCTGGAATAGTATTCACCTTTAATAATGGCCATTTCTGGATGATGGTTTTAGGGTATGTTTTTATTTTTATTTATATTTGTTTTACTTCTTGAATTTATTATAAAAATTCAAGAAAAAAGATGTATCATCTTTATTTAAAAAAACAAATTTTTAAATATAAAAATATTTTGCAGGATTTTTTAATCTGTTTTGCTCTTATTAATTTTCTACATATTTTTATATAATATTTAGATAATACATATATTAAATTTCATTTCTAACCTCCAGTCAGAATTGCCTTGTCTTGAGAAGGCTCAAGATGTAACTATGCCTCCCCAGTAGTGCAGCAAAAACAGAGTACTAGGGATGGTAATGATAATCACAGACTCTGGGTGAAAGCTGTAGTTCTGGACAAGCAAATGTGTAATCTCCAGGAAAATGAGGAATTAATAAAAATCATGTTTCAAAGCACTGGAGAGAACAAAATGCCTTGGAATTTCAGGATGGTCCTAAAAATAAATGATGAGCAATTACTAAAACCTGGAAAATCTTCAAATATTGGTAAATGACCCCTTCCTAAACCAGAAATAGAATCAGCGATTTCTCAAAAACCCACTAAGGAGAGGAATTCAGATGGGTCCAAACTAAATACCATTTTCTTAATTACACCTGAGGTGGAACTAGTGACACAATGGTGAGTCATGTAACTGTAGTTTACAGTTATGTTTAATTTATATGAAGTATAATCTAGCTATAACCACCATTAATTTGTCTCAATTCATCTTTGTATTGACTTGATGAAATTCTGAATTAAAGAACAACATCAGGTATTTTAATAGGTTAATTCAGGAAAGAGATATTCTGCTGTTAGGTGTTAGGGGTATAGTATCAAAGAAGACAGTTCCTACTTTGGGATATTTAGAACCTGGTAGAGAAGGTAATCAAATAAACAGGGAAGTGATGCAGGGTGCATCTTCTGACTCTTTCAGTCAAAATCTTGGCACATGCATTAGCAAAATCAGAAAAGGATGCTGCTTCCAGCATGCTGGCTTGCAGAGGGTCTGTTTACAAGCAGGTGTTACTCACACACCTTAGGTCATTTTCTAATAGAACAGATGCCTCTACTCTCATCAGTTCACCTGGTCCCACTCAGGGCTCTTTGCAACTAGAACATTTTCTGTAGATGACTGATGAAGAAAAAGGTTTAGCACATACTTAGAAAGCCTAAAATTTATGATTCCATGTTTAGATTTAATTGCATTAACAGCAATCTTTAACCAACTAAAAAAAGTAAAGAGGACATAGTAACATACTATGTAACACGAACCCATCTTTGTAATCCTTTCCCATGTATTTCACAAATATTTGTGGACTAATACCCAATGGTAAGCACAGCCAACCTGCTTTACACCTATGTAAATCCTTCAGCCAAACTTAAACTTTCAGTTTTCCCACACTTGCCCTTCAGTCTCCCCAAGTCTAAATGTTGCTTATATCTCCTTAATTGGAATCCCTCTCTTTCTGCTTCTGAAATATCAATTCCTACTCTCCAGAGCCTACTTTAGAGTCCATATTTTTAAAGCATCCTCTGATCACTTCAAGCCACACCAAGCCCCAAGATTACTTTCTAATCTTTATAGAACTAGTTTCCTCTAGAACACCGATTTTCAACCAGTGTGCCACAAGAATGTTTGAAACATGTAATACCTGACTATTTAGTCAGGGCCACTGACTTCTTTTCCCTTGGATTGTCAAATAAAAAAAAAAAAAAGGCAGTAGTCAACACAATAGCCATCTGGTGTGAATGAGTCTAAATTATACCTATTTTTTGATAGATTGGCAAAAATACATGTAATGTATTTTTGGAGTGCCACAGAATTTTAGTAATTATGTGTGCCATGAGATGGAAAGGGCTTAAAATCACTACTCTAGAACTAAGCAGATAACTTTGTACGTCATGTTTAGTATTTCCAGATAGCTTCCATTATGCCAGGATTCGCCAAGTTGAAATGTTGAAAGTTGTGGGCTTTGTCTTATATTTGGTATCTTTGTATTTCCAGCCCACAGTTCTACACCTTGTAAGTGTTAAATAAAGCTCTGTGGGCCTTTGCTTGACTGTCATTTTCTTATTTTCTGTGTTCTCTTCAAGTGAGAGGTGTTCCATTCTGTAAGGATAAAAGCCACTATGACTTCTCAACAGCCTGCATTCAGGTACAAAGAAGCTGGATAAAGCTTTTCTGTATTCTTGGTATACACTTCTACCATCATAGACAGCCCACACTGTGTTAAGTTGAAAAATAAAATCAAATTACAGAAACTGTGATTGTGCATTGGCATATGGGGCACAGGGCATCAGTGATTCAGCTCAGGGGGTAACAGACTCGCCAGTGCAGAGAGGAAAGTTTAAATGGGACATTGTGTCTAGGAAAATAAAACTCCAGGTCAAGTTTTCCCACATTTTAGGCTTGATATTTCCTAAATACATGTGCCACGTTCTGTCTGCATTTCCAAACAGAACACAGCTTCCACTGGCACTTTTCTTGAAGTAGCTTCTTTAATACATGTATCAGGCCTCAATTAGAAATATAAGTGTGTATAAAAATGTAAGGGGTGATGCAAAGAAAATATGAAAAGGTAGATGGAGTGTAGAAGGCAAGGGGGGAATGGAGATGGCATAAACGGCCATGACTCACAGGAGTTTTCACATCATGTGTCCCAGTGTGAGGGAGACTCCCTATCCTACTCATTAGGGGTATGTAGCCATTTGAGAACACCCAAGATCAATCCATGACTATCAAGGACCCATGCTGCATCATCACATTGCTGGTGGCCAAGAGCCAGCGCTGTCATCACTTGGTTTGTGCTGCTTAAGGCAGAAAATCTGATTGTTCAGCAACATGTAATCAGCTTAAGACAAATCTGGAAGATGTTATCCAAAGACTAGATGATATCCAGGCCCCAGAGTTTTGTGTAGACAAAGAAAATGAAGGATTTGATTTAAGATTAAGAACTGTATCTGTGGCAAGAAACTTTAGACATTGGGACAAGTTTCAAGTAAATACATTTAATAGTAAGACTAAGAAACTGGGGATTATAACCCAAAGTCCTGTAAAGAAGTGGGAGAAGCCAGGTCAAGTTTCTAGAACCAAAATCTTTTCTGTCTTCAGTGTTCAAATATTACGTTTAATACATTCCTCAGAGAAAGTACACTCCCATGAGTAGAATTATATTAGTAAAACACCAAGATGATAGAAGTCCTATGAGCTGAACTGAGTTGTTTTAACTATTTATCACGTGACCTGTGAACTTCAATATGTCATTGTCTCCATTAACCTTTTTTTTTTAATTTGATAAAAGTAGGGAGAGTAATACTAGTTTTACTAATAATTTGGTACAACCCTTTTGTCTTCTTTCCATCCATATTCCCTCCCCATTCCTCTTCCTGGTGTGCTAATGTAGCAGAAGTAGGTTTGTAGAAGAAAAAGAGATTTTTTTAACATGAAAATATACAGCATGTAGATTAGCAAGAGGTCACTCAACAAAAAATGTAAAAGCCTTTTCTCTTCTGAATAAAAAAATAAGCACATTAGGCTTTTTGCAATGAGTGCTCTGGCCCCTTGTTTCTCCTCCCTCAGGAGCTGGAGTTGGCCTCTGACTCTAAAGACAAGTGACAGCAGAATGAGAGTAGTATGGAGTTGTGGGACCTCGAAAGTCAGGTACTGAACCCAATACAAAGTCATTCATGAAAGCATGTCGAATGAGTCTTGAAAGGTAAGTGAAAATGCTTCTTGATTGCCTACTGTTCACCAGATACCATTGTAAGTACTTTATCAAATTATTTTTTAATCCTCATGACAAACCTTTGAAAGTAGCATTCCAATTGTTCCTGTTTTGCAGGTGAAGAAGCTGGGGCACAGAGAGGTGAAGGGATTTGCCTAACACCTCACATGGAGTAGGTGGTAATACAGAATTCATGAGATCCAAACCCAGAGACCAGTTTTTCCCCATTATAATTTACTGTGTCAGTGTGGAATTGCCCCGACAAAGAGGGAGAAGAGGACAATTTGGGAAAGAAGTCATAGACAAAAGTGCAATGGCATAAAAGAGAATTTGTGTTCAGAGATCTAAAAGCTTGAGGAAGTACATAAGATAAATTGTTCAAAGGGTCAGCTATAGCCAGGTTCAGAAATGTAATGATTTGCTGATTTATAAATTCATGGATGAATGTTTAATATTAACTACTGTGCTTTCAATGGTATTTCCTGTTATCCTGATATCTTTGTTATCTGCTAGGCCATGAGGTACCAGTTTTCTGAAGGAGGGTTTTCAGGAACTACTATAAAGGACACATGGACAAAACCAAGGAGGAGGGTGGAAGCAAGGGAGAGAGGTGTATTTGGCTGGGGTGGGGGGAGTGGTGGGGAGAAAATGTAGACAACTGTAATCGAACAATAATAATTTATGGGATAACTAATTAATAAATACATTCAAGCTAAAAAAAAAGCGGGATATACCTTCAGTTTGCAAAGAGTTTTGGAATGCCAGAGTACCTCAAGTTATTGTGTTTCAAAACACTAAAGTACTTGTGGAATAAAATTTTGACCAGAAAATAATTGAGTAATTTCTAATAAGTAAAAGAAGCTCTTCTCAGATAACACAAAAATTTCTACAGGTTAAGGGAAAGTAGAGTTGTGGTGCCTAAGAGTAAAGGTAAATGTGCCCCAAACCAAAATCTAGATAAAGTTTAGGGAGCCAGCAAGATCCAGAGCTCCCTCCTACCCAGCATTGTAAATGGTTTCGTGGACCATCTAGATAGAAAGATTTTGGCTGCAGTATGTTTCCAGAAAACTAATAGCAGGAAAATGTTGTCTGTGAGCCAAAGAAGAGCATGATATCTGCTGTAACACAGCTGGCCTGAAGAGGCCTTGAGTTTGCAATAAAGGAGAAAAGAGCAATGTGCATGTGCTCAGGAGCAGAGGTCACATGGGGGAATCTGAGTTTCAATAGATGTCAGTGTGGATGGATGCTGACAACCGGACCAGATTTCTTGTGCTCCACCCACTCTTATTCATATGTCTTAACACTTAATACTCCTTTCTCAAGGGTTGAGTTTAGGCATGGAAGAAAGACTCTTCAATGAGGATTTAATCTTCAATACATAGGGAAAGGAAGTTCAAGAGAAAAAATGAGTTCAGTTCTAGAAAATTAAATTCTTTACACACCAAAATTTTTGACTTAACATTCATGCCTCCTACATATCAAAGTTTCTGCTCTTTCTCTCTCTACCTAATACATATATAAAAATATATATGTGTGTGTGTGTAGAGAGAATATATATATATTTACACTATATATAGTGTATATATATTTACAAATATATATATATGTATATAGTGTAAATATATATAGTCTGCCTAGGAGGCATTCAGGCACATAATATGAAAAATAGACATTACTTGAAGAAGATACAAGATACAAGAAACATTGTACATAGGACAATGATGTCTCAGTCCCTTTCAAAACAGTCACCTTTGGACCTCACACAATTCTATCAGTCACCATCAGCTGCCCCATCATATTTTCCTGAATCTCACTGATGGTCTGACAGCTCTTCCTTTTCAAAGGTGATTTTAGTTTTGGGAGAAGCCAGAAGTCATAGGGTGCCAAATCTGGGCAGTAGGGGTCCGAGTCACCTGGGTGATTTGATGTTTTGTCAAAAAATTCTGCCAGAGACATGATGTATGAGCAGGCACATTGTTGTGCTGCCAATCACCAGTTGCCCATAGCTACAACCTTCTGAATCATCTGAATAGTTTCTACAGAGGAATGTTCCAGTTTAACACAAAATTTGATGCAGATATATTGCTTTACTCACTCAGTCATTTTGAATGTGATGGCCAGCCCTGGCTGGTGTGGCTCAGTGAATTCAGTGCTAGCCTGTGAACCAAAGTATTGCTGTTTTGATTCCCAGTCAGAGCACATGCCTGGGTTGCAAACCAGGTCCCCAGTAGGGGGTGCACAAGAGGCAATGGCACACTGATGTTTCTGTTCCTCTCTTTCTCCCTCCCTCCCTCTCTGTCTAAAAATAAATAAAATCTTGAAAAAAAAAAGAATGTGATGGCCACACAGTACACATGCTCACTCAGTGTCATCTACTGCCCTCATTGACTAGTCATCATTATTCAGTCATGCACATTCCAGTCCACCCTCCTTGGCTGCCAGGTTACATTGATGTCACCCAAACCATTCTTACTATATTAACAATGGCTGGATTTTTACTGGACAGGCCTAATACATGTGGATATACACATGTATAGACATATACACACATGTCTATGTGCATGTATGTGTGTACATAGATGTATATAGGTGTATATATGTGTATATATATTTTTTACTTATGCAATGTATAAGCAAAAGAAAGATGTACACTCTGAGATGGATTTCAAAGAGAACAATCAACTAGGGAACAACAGGTAAAGCTAGTCTAGTGAGGAAGCAGTTAGTAAGACTGACATGGGGAGTAGGAACTCCTACCTAAAAAGCAGGTATTTCTCAAAAATAGACTATACAGCAACTTTATAAATATATATTCATTTATTTTTTCAATTAATCTCCAAACAAATATGCCACTTTCTTTGTCATAATTTCTTTGTATGACAGCTGAAGGATATTCTTTTCTTTTCATTTGTATATCCCACATGTGAATTTTTAAATTTCTTTTATTGTTGTTCAAGTACAGTTGTCTCCATTTTCTCCCCAGCACTCCCCCCATGCACCACCCATCCCCACCTCGCACTCTTGATCCTATCCTCCTTTGGCTTTGTCCTTGTGTCCTTCATACATTTTCCTTGACAACCCTTCCTCCTCCCCCCGCCATTAAACACCCCCCACCTCCCCTCTGGTTACTGTCAGTTTTTTCTTAATTTCATTGTCTCTGGTTATATTTTGCTTGCTTGCTTGTTGTGTGAATTTGCTCCAGACAGTTATTTCAACCAGTGCTTGGACTGGTCCTGCCTACCCTATCCTTGTGTGATTTAAATATTCATGTTTTCAGTCCTCATCTAACACCTAGCATTTCAGGAGAAGGTGTTTTACTTCATAATTTCTTCTAAACTCTTTGTAAAAGTGCACAAATATCAATGTAAAACACTGTTACTATAATTCAATTATATAGCATACTTATCTGAGGTTTTCAATTATGTCTACTTCATTTAAGATTTTTCAAACTTGAAAACATTAACACATCAAACTAAAACTTTTGCACAGCAAAAGAAAACATCTACAAAATGAAAAGGAACCCACCATATGGGAGAACATATTTGCCAGTGATACATCTGATAAGGTCTTAATGTACAACATTTATAAAGAACTTATACAACTTAATACCAGGAAAACAAAAATCCAATTAAAAATGGGCAAAGGATCTAAATAGCTATTTCTCCAAAGAGGACATATAGATGGCCAACAGACACATGAAAAAATGCTCAACATACTACTCATCAGAAAGATGCAAATTAAAAGCACAATGAGATATCGCCTCATACCTACCAGAATGGTTATTATCAATAAATAAGGCCCTGGCTGGCATAGCTCAGTGGATTGAGCTTGGGCTGCAAACCAAAGCATCTCAGGTTCGATTCCCAGCCAGGGCACATGCCTGGGTTGCAGGCCACGGCCCCCAGCAACTGCACATTGATGTTTCTCTCTCTCTCTTTCTCTCTCTTTCTCCCTCCCTTCCCTCTCTAAAAATAAATAAATAAAATCTTAAATAAAAAAATAAAATAAATAAATCAACAAACAACAAGTATAGGAGAGGATGTGAACAAAAGGGGACCCTAATGCGCTGTTGGTGGGAATGCTGACTGGTGCAGCCACTGTGGAAAACAGTATGGAGTTTCCTCAAAAAATTAAAAATGGAACTGCCTTTGGACCAGCAATCCCATTTCTGGGAATATATACCAAGAATCCTGAAACATCAATTCAAAGGAACATATGACCCCTATGTTCATAGCAGTGTTATTTACAATAGCCAAGATATGGAAACAGCCCAAGTGCCCATCAGTAGATAAGCGGATATAAAAGTTACGGTACATTTACAGAATGGAATACTATGCACCTCCTAAAAAGAATAAAATCTTGCCTTTTGTGACAGCATAGATGGACCTGAAGAGTATTATGCTAAGTGAAATAAACCAGAGAAAGACTAGTACCATATTGTTCCACTTACATGTGGAATCTAATGAACAAAACAGAAATAGGAGTGTGGATATATGGGACCGATGACAGTTGTCAAAGGGGAGGGGGTGAACTGGATAAAAGAAGGCAAAGGGATTTGCCAAAGAACGTATAGGCATGACCCATAGACACAGCAGTGTGGTGATGGCCAGAGGGAATGATGGGTGGGGGCTGCATGGAGACAGGCCAAGGGGAGATGGAGAAATGAGGATATCTGTGATATTGTCAAAAATAAAAATAAAGAAAAAAATTTAAAAACATAATAAGCAGTTAGTTTCATTTGGCTCTGAATTTTAAAAACAGTATCATATTTGTCAATATTGAGCATTTAATTTGGATCATTATTTCAAGTAACCATAACTTTATAAAACTCTAAAGTTTCTTTGTCTTGCCTTTTCACATGTTAATATATACCAAAGTATGAGAGCACTCTGAAATGATTTTAAATGGGTTTATATAACCCTTAACTCCTCACCTCAAACACCTCAAACCCCATTTTTATCATATCCATAGACTTTTAGCAGTATTTGAGCAATTGTTTATCTCCTTTTTAAGTGGTATGTGTTCTAAATTTTGTCCCATTGTGACCTTGCTATGAAGGTTATCTAAGATACTTAACTTGTTGAGACTAAATCGCCTTATCTCCAAAGTATAAATATTAGGAATAAACATTTGTTTAGCTAATACATGGCACTTGCAGTATGTCAGGTTCTGTTTTAAGCACTTTACAAATATTAATTTCATTCATCCTTGTATAAACTCCATGTGTAGGTACTTCCTGTTTCAATGTTATAAAAAATAAATAAATAAATCACAGAGGTTAAGTGTCTTGACCAAGCACAGACAGCTAATTACATAATGCTGCCTCTTCCTTGAAAAATGCTTAGACTCAACCTGTATGTACACCAAGGTAAAAAGAACATGGTTTCTCCTCTACAAGTTCTGACAACTTAACTGTACTTAAAGCACCAGAAATTAAATTACTAACAATTTAGTATAAATGCTTACACTCAAATAATCAAGAATACCCCCACCTGCTTCAACTGACCATTGATAATGTGCCTACAAAACAGTGACAATACACTTAGCAGAAGTTGAGCCTTATTACACATGAGATTATTATAGTTCCACACTAAAGACTTGCTACACACTATAGGCTTGCTAAACATCTGTTAGTTCACAGGAAAACTATCACTGGTCACTACAGCCCATAAGTACAAACCAGGGTCTCAAATTAGCCTGGGCCTGGATAAAGTAAAAGGTATGAGCTTGTTTTTGCTAACTTCTCCATCTTTCAATTCCCCTCCCTTGTATCTACCCTTTTGGATAACTCAGACAAGCACAAAGAAATGTCTTCTGCAAACTGTGAGTGATGTTTGCCATGTAAAGTAATAATTTATACTTGAAACCACCTGACTACTCTTCAGTCCAGGCTTTCTGACTTCCAAGGTGAATATCTGTCAACTGAAACTTATAACTGCCATACTAAAAAGCAGAAGGTAACAAGGACCACTCCCAGGAGTTTTGCATCTCTCTATAAAAGTGACTTGGACATTCTGGATTCAGAATTTTCCTATATATTTTATTTCTTTGTAGAGTCCTGAATAGTAATTATAATGATTACAAATTTTGAGGGCTTATATGTGTAAGGCATTTTTTCTGAAAACTTCACATATTTTCATTCTCAAAGCAATCCTTAAAGGTAGATGATATCGATACTCCATTTTTGAGATATGAAAAGTGAGGCTGAGAAGTTAGTTAATTTTCTGAAATTCATACATGTTTTGTAGCTGAATCTGTATTATTTGTTGAAGCAAGTCATGTTTATCTATTGCTTCATAACACTATTCCATGAAACTCAGTGGCTGAAAATAGCTATTTCATTTTACTTACAACTTGGCAGGTGAGGAATAAGGAAAGGGCTCGGCTGGGTTCATCTCTGGTCCACATGACACTGAAGCAACAGAATCCACTTCCAAGGTGGCTTCTTCACTTATGTGGTATATGCTACCTCACCTCTCTACTCCCTGACCTACTGTGTCTCATCAACCAGAGCCTCCCAATGTATCTTGGGCCTCTCATGGCACAGTGAGTTGAAGAGGCTTACCTTTTACTTGAACCTGGCTTTTAAGATCAAGTATTCCCTGAAAGAAGGCAAAAACTGGCAGTCCCCTTGCCGATAGACCTGGAACTGGCATATCACCACTTCTTCCATATCCTAATAATCCAAGGCCAGCCCAACGTCACAAACAGAGGAAATAGGCTCCACTTCCCAATGAGAGGAGTGCCATGTTAAGTCAATAAAGAATTTGCAGCCATATTTAATCATTAAGATTTGCAATCAGGTGGTGGCTGGAGCTGGAGACAATTTGAAAGCTCTTTGGGCTGGGCAGTTAAGTTAGCTCCCTCATGTGATTGTGAATTAATGCTGGTCATCGGCTGAGAGCTTAGACAAAGCTGTTGACCAGGATGCATACCCTACATACAGTCCTACTATGTAGATCCTCAAGCATGGTGGCTCAGTTCTTTGTGAATGAGTCCTAACAGCTATCATTACAAGGCACAGACAGAAGCTGCAAATTCTGCCTCAGTCTATTGGCCAAACAATTTTATCGAAACAGCTGATTCATGGGGAGAGTAGTTTTCACTTCTTCGTATAATGTGGAGCATTACCAAACTTCTACCATGGTTGTGAGGCCTTCAAGTGATTGCTGAACATGTAGTACTCTTTGTCTGTCTCTGCAATGCTCTGAAAGCATTGCTTTTTAAAAAATATTTTATTCATTTAATTTTAGAGAGAGGGAAGGTGAGGGAGAAAGAGTGAGAGAAACATCGATGTGTGAGAGATACATGGATCGGCTGCCCCTTGCACATCCCCAAATGGGGACCTGGTCTGCAACCCAGACATATGCCCTGACTGGGAATAGAACCAGCTATCTTTTGGTCACAGACAAGCACCCAATCACTGAACCACCCCAGCTGGGGCAAAAATTTTTTAAATACTAGTTATGGTTTACTATATTCAAGAATAAGTGATACCTCTAAATGAGGGACCCTTAAGAGAACTAAAGTGAACCATGTGAAATGTGCGATATTCAACTAGCTTTGACCAACAAAAATTGCATTTTCATATGATTCAAGTTAATATTTTATGTGTCCAAAGACCTTCAGGTACATAGTAAAAATTGATTTTATATATATTTAGTAGATTCAGAAAGAGTGTTTTGCTATCTTAACTTTTAGAGGAAGAGTTCAGTTTATGTTAGGTCAGGATTGCCAAACCAAAATTTCTGTCTTCTGGTTACTTATATCCTTTAGTCCATCCATATCTCTGAAGTCCTTCCTGGCACTGATTCTCTAAATTTATGCGGCCAACACTTATATTTGGTGAATACTTGCAAAGGCCTGCTCTCCAACCTTATCCCCATGGAATGGAATAAAGTCAATCCACTGTGTCGATAGCAATGAAAGTGTCCTCCTTGATACCAAATCTTCTAATTTTCCTTGTGACTTTCCCAGTATTGCTCCCCACATGAAGGACCTAGCTTACAACCTCTTTCTAACTGAAAAGCTTTTCAATAATAGATTTCCCTGGGAAGCTCCCCATAGCTCTTAAAATGAGGGAAGGGAGCCAAACCTCAAAGCTCAAAGCTGATGACTTGCTGAGGTGGTACATTTTAAGGAAGGGATTGTGATGTGTCAATAACTCTCTTATACTATGGTTTATATTGCATAAAACACTCAACAAATGTAAATCAGTAGCAGCAATGTGAATATAATTCTTTCCCCTTTGTCTTTCCATTATTTATATGGTATTAATTGAGGCAAATGTTTTCTCCCTCTCACACCTCAGAAATTTTAAATATTTAATGATATATGATTTGAGACATCACAGTGTGTTTTGTTTCCAAAAGAATAAGTCGCTAAGAGAACAAGTCTTATGTCTTCTTGGTGAGGTTATAAACCTTCATATTGGGATTTCAGGGATTTCTCTTGCTATGTGAAATACAACATTCTGATAATGACACTTTTGACTCCAGAACACCAGGATGGACAAAACTTGAAATGGGAATTGGGGTGAAAGAGATTCTTTCAGTGGTATCCTACAGTGGATTCAAGAGGGTGTGAACTCCTGATATCTAAGTAGAAAAGCAGGGCTGCTGACTAACACAAGTTCTGTCTTTAAGGATGTCTGGGCTCTGCATGGTGTTTGGGCTGAGATACAAAACAATTTCCCTATTTTCCCAAATAGTTCACCACTCCCTAATTATAGCTCTCAGATGAATGTTTTGTTACCATCAGAAAGCAGGCAAAGCAGGAAGGAAATAATCAGGCATTTTCACTTAGAACATTGCATTTTAATACCATTTTTCCTCTTGCTAACAGACCTTTCAATTTTACTTCTTACATGTTTTAAGTATGATCAATTTTACCTTTCAAGATATTATTTCTCAGCCATAAAATTACACAAAAATTGCCAGAAACAAGCTGACTGAAAAGGAACAATTGTTGGATGTAAAAAAAAATAACCTTCATGTTTATAGAAATAATAAAACCCATGCAGCACTTCTTTTAAAGATCTTGCTCTAAACAAACTGAATTATTCATGCATGGAATTGTACAGCATTAGAACACCTGTTTTCAATCATGCATAATGTAAAATCACTCATTACCTCACAAGAGCCTCTACATCTCCAGCAATCAAATGGCATTGAAACAGCAAAACAGGTGTCTGGCAGGTGGATGCAAGCAGATGTTTTGGGCTTGCATGCCTTTTCTTGTACAGGTGTGATGATCTTGTTTTCAACAGCATAATTGCTATTTAAATAGGTAATATTTAATTCTTATGTACTTTAATATTTATTTTTGCTTCTTTAATTCCTCTCTTACTTTGCCACCGTTTGGGCTTGAGGTGGACATGAAAGCCTTTGGGATCCTGTGAGGTGGAGCGATGCCAGTTGAAGTGCAGTTCCACTGTCTTAGACTATCAGGGTGGAGGAACCCTCTGTCAAAGGTCCAGTTTCTGGATGAGTATGCGGAGCTTCAGCAGGATAGCTAACTACTGAATACACAAAAAATTTTACTTTCAATTGTTAGGTATCATCCAAAAGTCATATTTAACTATTTTCTACTGTGCATACTATGAATTTTAAATGAAGTCAATGCAAATCTGTGAGTGCAAATCAGAAACATCTTTCTTTAGCTGCTGATACACAATTTATTGAACTTCTACAAAGATAACTCTGTGTGCATCTTCCTTGTGAGGCATCAAAATGCATTTGCTTAAGCATGTTTTAGTAAAACATCTTTAAGTCTCAGCTGGAAATAGGGTTTTCACTTCCTACTAGATTTATCCAATCTAAATTCATTCAAGCGGAATAAGTAATGCAGCTTTCAACAGGGGGTGTTGCAGGCACCTTATTTCCCTGTCTGTTCTTATAGTTCTTCCATTTTTAAAAATAATCAACAAATTTAGTATCAGGGGAAGGTGCTTTATGGAAGACTGTAAAGACAGTAAACTTTATTTTTGAGATCAGGTGCAGAATGAAATTCTATGGTGTCCCATCAAAGCTGTCATTCTCTGTAAGTCCTTGTGCCTGCTTTAGCTGTGGGTTTACAGTGAGTTCAGATATCAGAGAAGAATACAAGTCCATTCTGTTGACATATCTGGGGCCTGGGGAACACATATATCCCACATATATCCCAAAATAAAGTTATTGTTACGCCAGGCAAGTAAACACATGGAATGTATCAGTAACAAAGTATACCTTTGATGTGTTACATTATATCAATGATATTTTGTATAATTTATGCAAATGCACAAATATTTCTATGTAAAAAGAAGAATGTTTTCAGTCCTCCAATTGCATTAACCCCACTCAAATATCCCTATGAGGACATGTTTCTAAGTATCTGAATATGAGGGACTGTTCATGGAGACCAAAAACCTAGTCAGAGATGGCCACCTCTCCTTCCCCTTTTCTCCGGATGGTTTGGCTCTGTGTAGACGTGGCCATTATATTGATTACCATGCAATTCTCTTTAAAATGAAAATATTATAAAATGAATTCAGAAATAATTATATTATAGCCATTTTACCACCTAAAGTATTACAATTACTTAAATCAAGTCAATGGATTTTTAAAGTCATATCAGAAAGTTAGCCCACAGATATTCTCTTTTCACCTAAGTATTACTGATAATTTTCTGCATTAGTGGTCATGGTTTTCTCTTGATGTGATCTCTATAAGCAAAATGAAAATAAAATTTGTGCTGCACCATATATTAAACAAATAGTTTCCAGCCTTTCATATATATTATTTTCTATTTATACATTAATTTTTGATACAAAACTACTACAAATTATTTTAACTATTAGTTCTGCCTGAATGAAGACATGACTCTATGTAATAATAATTATTATCATAATAATAAGTATTGTCCTGGTAAATCAAAATCACTTACCACCACACCATTACCACCATTTATTGAGTCTTGCTAATGGGCTACACATGATATTAAATACTTTACATGTATTAAAATACTATACTATACTATACAGAATACATATTTTATTATAGTTACCATTTTCATTACTTGAGTGTAATTTAAAAAATCAAAGGTTCATACCTACCAAAGTCAGAGAATACAAAGTTTATCATTCAATCTTGGTTTCAAGTTCTATCTCAGTACATGGAATTCTGGCTTATAAGGCAGAGTTCCAAATCTTCATGACCTGAGGGGCTGGATATGAATAAGACATGACACTCCATCATATGCAGTATGTCACATGGCTAGAATAAAGACAAATTAGTTCTAAAGAACATATTTTTAAAACATTTGTAAAAGACTTCTCAAATGCAATTGTTACCTTAGATATGGGGTCACTCTATTCTTAAGTGTGTGAATATGTATCTCACATTCTTACCATTAATAATCCATTTTGTTCTTTAAAATGCAAATGCATAATGCATTAATGTTTGATTAACTCAATGAAAGAATACAATATATGTTTTCTATTGACTAACTGTATATTTTAATACAAATACAAATAACATTCTACATCATTTATAACAAGGTAGCAATAGCAACCCCCAAAACACTAAATGAAAGCAATCATTATAACACGATTGAACAAAATATTTACAATACTGAAGTAGAAAGCAAGGATATTTTTAACTTGGAAAACACCAGAATTTACTTAGAAGCCAATTAGAATAGGTAAAAGTAGAATAAATAAAACATATCAAGAAAGCTCATGGGGATATGTAGTTCAGTAAAACTGAAATTTAGGATAACAGAAGGCTAAGTGGACATCTACACTCTGGTTTTTAACTATAACTCATTTCTGATATTCTGTAGAGTATCAATTCATGTTTACTGAATTTGTCTTGATTTTTATACAACAATTTTATCATTCTGTCATCTACAGTTTTCTTCATATGTTAGGATCAACTTATACCAGAATGAATCAGAGGAAGTGTATGAAGGCCAATACCCCTCTGCAGGGGGTGACTGCATTTTTACAGATTTCTGCCAAATTAAAGGAAAAAAGAATGAAAGCACACTGGAAGAAAAGCAAAAAGAAATTAGAAATTCAGGGAAGAACTATTTTAAATTGGATATTGCATTATATTTTCTGGAAACAGATAAAGATACAAATGAAACATTTAATGAAATACTAATAACTTGTTTCATTCCCAAGGAGAATAGTGCCCTAGTGCCACCTATTCTAGGAGACAATAATGATTGTGGTCAGTAGCCTCCACAAAATACTGTCTTCAACGATTAGAAGGTAATTTCCATTCTCCACTCAACATTCTTTTTACCAGAGCTGAAAACAAACAAACAAACATCAACAAACAAAACAACTGCAGAATAATTGCCTGGTTGCTATAATCCCTTTGAGTGTCAAGGACACCCTTTCTCCACTGAGGTGGAGAATGACAGGAGAAATAAATAGCCAAGTATATAGAGAGAAAATGTGGAAAACTGACATCACTTACTTAGAACTTAGTCTCTAAAAGCAAGTCTTAGAAAACCAGATAATACATCGAGGAGCATAAAAAGTAGGCACAGAAATATTCAAATAAATCAGTTCCAATCTTTTCAACTCAATCACACACTCTAAAGCCAAAACATCTCAGCATATTACATTAAAAAACAAAAACAAAAACAAAACAAAAAAACAGCATTTCCTGAGATGCAACTACCAAGAGGTCCATTCCTAAAGAAGACAGCGCAATGTTAACTTTAATAGAACTCTGATCCCAAATATAATTTCCTCATAAATCTACTAAAAAAGCATGAAACATTTAAAGAATAATATTAAGTAAAGCTGTCATTTAAAATGATATTTAATACCTATAAGTGGAATCTAATCAACAAAACAAACAAACAAGCAAAAACATTGGAATTAAAAACAAACTGACAGCAACCAGAGGGGAGGTGGGTGGGGATAATGGGGGGGAAAGGAGGAAGGGTTTTTAGGAACAACTATAAAGGACACATGGACAAAACCAAAGGTGGGTAGGATCAAGTGTGGGAAGTGGGGATGGCTGGGGTGGGGGAAGTGGTGGGGGAAAATGGACACAATTATACTTGAAAAACAATAAAAAAGGTAATAAAAATAAAAACAACATAAAAAATAACTAAAACAATAAAAAATAAAATGATGTTTAAAAGCAGTATTTTATAGTTGAGAACATTTTGGGGAAGGAGAAGTCAGTGGTAGCCACTGTATTAGGTTCATATAGCAAATTTGTTAACTTTATTCAGCATCATTGACTTCCATTGCCATGGAGAATCTCTAACTGTGACAACTGCATTACTAAGTGGGTTCCCATTTTTCTCTCTTGTACCTCCATATAGATTTCCTGAGCTTACCAAAGTTGAAATCCATTTCCCTGTATATGGTTCTAAGGATCTAAGCTTCCACAGCATCTCCCAGTTCATTAAGTCTTTCACCTCCAAATTTTGTACTTATCATTATGTATCCAGTGACTAGGTTTTCTCAAATCAGGACCAGTTTAGGATGTTTTATCTTCCTTGGCATATAATGGGTATGTATGAACTTGTGCTGTGGGAACTGAGCAATTTTTTGTATGTATACAGTACTGCAGTTGTTGACTGTCCTACAGAAACAAAGTCATGGTCTTCTCTATGTTATTCATATAAAAATATCTTGAATCACTGAAAAATATTAATATTTTCTGCAACTTTCTTTTATCATTAGAAGCATTATTTTTCAACACCCATTTTCTAAATATCTTATATTAGAATCTTTAAGTTCTGGCTGAATCAATTTTCTAACTTGGGGAAATTTTACTTTCTTCAGACTTAGAGGGCCTGTAAAACCTGTGTATAAGCTCTAAGATGGTCGAGGCCACAGATTTTCTGCATCAATCAGAAAGCCAATGTCTTAGGACCACATGTCATGTCAACTTAAATTATGACTAATATCTGGTCATCCAATCATAATTTAGATATGATTAATATGTAAATTAAATGCATACTAAATATAATATTTAGCTATCTGGACCTATTTCTTTAAAATTTCAATCCCCGCCCAGTTCTGTGAACAAGTCATCCTCTTCCCTTATGCCACATTTCTGCAATACCTGGATGTAAGGTGCCAGTTAACTGTGGCACCTTATTATTATCAACTCACAAACAAGTTGTGAATTATTGATAGAATCAGGGTAATATGAGCATATCCTCTATTTTATTCACTTTTATAGGGACTCTATGTGAAACATTTTTATTTACTCCAAAGTAGATGTCTAAGTTTTAAATGAAGAGAATGACATAAAATTTATAAAGGTAATAAAAGTAAAGTACAGTGAGATGATTTAAATGGTCTTTTAGGATTTTCAAGTTTTTCAGAATTATCATTTTGAATATCAAATCTCATTCTACTATGTATGAACAGATACAAATTTAAAGTGATTTTTAACTTGGTAGAATGCCATAGCTATATTTTTCTGCTTTTAACATTTTAGAAAATAATGAAATTAATATAATTTGTGTTTTCTGTCCTAGGACTCCTTGTTCAAAGCTATCATTCAAGTTCTGACATAACACATGTTTTTGTATGCAGTTATCTGTCATTTTTACTATTGTGTGTGGTGATTTTGCTCATTTTGAATTATTTTTGGAAGGGCTCAATAAAAATAGTTAAATTACTTAAAATTATTTTTAAAAGCTAATATTTTCACTTAAAATATTGTTTTATATTATACTGAGTTAATTATTTAAACTCAATCAGGACAAAATTAAATTTTAAAACTTTATATAGAAAATAAAGTAAATGTTATTTTGGAAAACCTTTCCTTTTTCCAAACTGCTTTATAAAATTTAAAATAAATCATACATTGCTTAGCCACTATTTATCATTTTTAAAATTTTTGTTAATGAGTATCTATAATGCTTTGCAAAATATCTGTGAATGATTTTTGTGATTATTCTTTATAAAGAAATATTTATATTGTGTAACTATTTCAGATGATATTATTTATCACACAAATGACATTAAAGTAATTGTGTATACAACTCAAAACTGTAGTAACATTAATTACCAATCATATTCACATATATAAGATTTCAAAGTTGTTTCAATTTTTTTTCCAGTGAAGCAGTAGAAAGCTTTCTTCTTGGCAAAGTGAGAATGGTGTTTAATACTATTATAATCAATTTACTCAGCTAACTATATAATTAAGTGCATTTTCCTTTGAGTATAATGAACCTGAGAGAAAATATTAAACAAAAGTAGCAGCTCTAGAGAGATACCAGGGGTCATATACTAAAATACTTTGCTTAGTAAGTGGTAATATAATATTACATTCAACAGTTAACAATAATGAATGTGATTGTTTTTAAAGCCATCTTCTAGGCATTTAAAATGTTTCACCAAACTAAACAGACAAAGATCTTTGCCCTCACGGGGCTTATATTCTAGCAAGGAGAGACAGAAAATGAAAAACAAACATAGTAAGTAAGCAAATCATATGGCCTGTTAGGAGAGTATAAGTGCTATGAAAGAAGAAGAAAAGGTAGAGCAAATTGAGGGAGAATGAGACTACAAAGTGTAGGGTGCTCATTACAGCATTGAACAAGATGCTCAGTGTAGGTTATCCCAATGAACAGGTGACATCTAAAAGAGCTATGGGGAATTAGCAATGTGGAGATCTAGAAGAGTATTCTGGAAGAAGAAACAATGAGTGTCAAAGCCCTAAGGCAGAAGAAGAAATCTCAGTGCTACTCAAGTACAGTGAGCAGTGTGGGGGCAAGATATGAAGTCACTGAGGTAAGAAGGTCCAGATTTTTTAGATCAAATTTAGCAAACTTTTCTGTAGAGAGCTCAGTGGCATTTTAGGCTTTGCAAACTGCATAGTCTTTGTTGCATCTACTCAATTCTGCCTGTGTAGTGCCATAGCATCCATAAATAAAACATATAACAATGGGAGTGGGGATGTTCTAATTCACTTTATTCACTGACATTGAAAGTTAACTTTCACATGCTTTTCATATATTAAACAAAAAAACTTTAAAACACCCATTTATAATATAATACCATTCTTAGCTCTTGAGCTATTAAAACATGGCCACAGGGAGATTTGTGATGCAGGCCATCAGATACCAACCCTTTATGTGACACAGTTGGCCTCTGCAAAGACAGTAGTACTCAGTCTCAGTGAAATGGGTTTTTGGTGAGGGGTTCTCAGCATAACAACAGAGGGTCAGACCTTACACTTTGCAAAGATAACTTGGGTGGTTGTGTTGAGAATAGAAGCCAGGGGCAAGGATAGAAGTAGAAAGACTTGTTAAAAGGTAAATAAAGAATTCCAGGCAGGAGATGATGTAGGCTGAGACCAAGGTAGCAGCAGTGGAGGTGGAAAGAAGTGGTCAGATTTTCGACCTGTTTTGAAGGGGAAACAGTGACCTTATATGTAAAAGATTTGTGAAATAACAAAGAGGTATGAAGGTTGCCTCTTGAGCAGCAGGCAAAAATTAAAGGCATTAGAATCAGATTAATGATTAATCTTGATTCAGACCCCAGCGACATCAGAAAAATTACGTAACTCTTTCATGGTTTACTTTCCTAAGAATAAAGTGGGAATGATAATATTCAATTTACAGAACAATTCAAAGTTGTAGAGCAAATATCAGACATTCAGTGGTAACACCAAACTATGTGACATGTGCTCATACACTCAACGTATGGAGTCTTCTACAGCCTAACCAGGCAAGTTGCATCCTGTCCTCACTGTGAAGAAACTACGCACACACTATAGTGCAGCCCAGCACCACGACAGCCATGTTGGGCAGGGTTGTGTTTGTATGTAAGTCCTTCCACCTAACTCCAGAATCTGTTTTTAACCATTGTTATGCTGCCTCCATGAAAAAGTATGATTCATTTTTCATAAAAAACAGACAACTAATCAGCAAATAACTTCTGACATAAAATATGTTTCGGCATGCAGTTATCAGTTATTTTTATTATAGGTGCATGTGAATTTTCTGTTGTTTTGGACTTTATGGCAGCATTTGATGAAAATAGTCAGATAAATTTATAGAAAAAGCTAAAAGTCTTACTTCTTTTTATATTGAGTTAATTTTTAAACCCAATCACACCAAAATTAAATTTCAAAGGTTTAGGTAGTCAATAAAGTAACCGTTATTTTGGAAAACACTTTCCCCAAAATGCTTTAAAAATTTAATTTAAATAGGTAGTACTTTGTTAACTATCAGAACCTATTCTAATGATAGATATAGTAGAAAAAGGAAGCAAAAACCACTAAGCTCAGCATAATATTGAGAAAGAAACTAAATGAGGAGTAAAAGAATTGTGACCATTGTGTATAGGAAAGGAATTTAGGAAAGAACAATTTTAAGGTAAATAAAACTTCACATTGCACTTTGTCTATTCATGAAAACATGTCATGAGAAATTATGTCTTTTTTCATAAGAAAATAGAAGAATAGAAATTCATTTATCCATTGGATAAATAGTTTGGAGTGCCAAGAACCATTGTTAAAATTTGGAAATACAAGCAAATAAGTTAGATACCACATCTGTCCTCTTTTAGAAACCATCTTTTCTGATTAACTGTGATTATTTTTTGTGGGGTTAAAAAATCTTCAGTATTCTTGGGGAAAAAATCAGGATTACAAGAACATTATTTAATTCATAGGTAGAATGTGTGCAATTTACTTGTTACAATAGGAATTTTGTGTTTCTAATTTCTTAAAGCGAGGGTACACAAAAGGGAAGAAAGAGACACTAAACACTAAGATGATTAGATTCTTATTAGTCACTTCTTAAACTAAAATGACAACTGTAATAGGGTGATGCCATTTCCCAATCTGTTAGAGCCACAAACATCAGCAGACATTGAGAGGGTAAGGAGGCAGGAGAGAAAAGAACTAACATGCACAGTGATGATAAAGTTTTCTCTCAGAGGGCATGTACTGACCGAACTAAATGTTTATCAATAGAAACTTTAAACACCAGTGTAAGAGACATATGGCAGAGAACTTGAGAGTGATCTGAAGTATGAAGAAATATACTTGTGAATATGATACATTCTGTTTTTTAATCAAAATATGTTGATGTCTACATGAATACTGACAAGAAGAAAATATCTTGAGGAGAGAATATCATGTCAGAGCAGCTCCATTGTAGATATTTGTAATTTCAGCTAAATTCTTTATTTTTTCCCCTTGAAATCTCAAATCCGGAGCCAGACACATCTCTCTGCTTTCCATAGTGCTGTCACCGCCCCCAACCCCCACCCCTGTGCACCTAGCATTGCCTGCTGGCAAGTGACAGTATCTCCTAGATGAGCAGGCCAGGGCCAGTCCCAGGCAGCTCCTCTTTCAGCCTGACAGCTGCATATCCCAGGTGGTCTGACATTTGAGATGGAGGCTGTGGATAAGATTGAAGGTGTTTTAGGGGAGAAGTAGGCTGTGAATAACACCAAGACTTCATCCAGATGGAATCACTCATGAGACAACCTGAGATACTCTATTACTGTCCATATGTCTTCCAGGTCTCCAAAGGCCAGGCACCATTGATTTATTAGAAACCCACTATTTATGCTTTTTGGCTCATCTCACAACAGACTATAGTAAAGGATTTATCAGAGATGCTGCTGTTTCTGGTGGTTATTGCAATTTTATATTCTTTATATAAAGAATATTCTTTATATTCTTTAAATAAAATAGCCTCTATAAATATCCTATTAAACATCAGACAATAAAGTAAATATTTGGGGGTGAGATTCAGTTTATTTCCTCTAAATATACACCACCTTTTTGCAAGTTTCCTTCTGAGTGCAGCCCCATGGCAAAACCTTTTAACAGAACATACCTATTTTAGGTAAATAAATACATATGTGACTCTACAGAAATCACAATTATTAGATATAACTATGCTAACAGTACTGCTTAAACACTATTCTCCCTTGCAGATAAACCTCAGAAGAATTATTTCATTATTTTACCAGCACAAACAGTTGTTATTAGTGTGTCTTATTTATAGATGGTTCTTTGAGGGATTATAGTAATATAGCAAAATATCAGTTATTTCATCACACTGGTGAATTTAATGAACCTGAAGGTGTGTGTTATTTTAGCACTTGCTGTAGCTCCTGTGAAAACCCAGTGGTGCTAAAATCTGTAAACCTGTCATTGCTTAAGTAATAACCTTGTTAAAAGCATCTTCATTTAACTTACTTTTGCTTCTACAGGATGTAGGTTTTATTTTATCTGTGCAGAGGGAAGGTGTTTCAAACCCAAACCACTTATTGTAAATATAATTAATTGCAGTTCATTAATTTATTCTCAGTGTTATTGCTTTAATTTTAACACTTAGGTTAAATTAAATATTGTCTGGAATCTAGTACCCATTTTCAATTTTTTAAAACTCTTAATTTACATTGAATTTCTGTGGTTACAGGAGTAAATTTTAGTCTGTACCAGTGAAAATGTTCATTTTAATCTTTATGCTCCTTTATGTGAGTCACAACAGACTGTTCCCTCCTCCCGTGTATACAGTGTAGATGGGAAAAAAACAAAGTGCATTTTTGTTCATCTCCTTGGGATGGATTTGAGCTTATTCTTGGCTTTTAAAAATATGGAGAAAATTAGATATTGATGGTAGGTGTACAGAATTATCAATTGATTTCTACAAGAGCACATCTACAATTATTGAGACGTTGGCAATAAAAGTGGGAACTCCCTCCTATTTAGAAGTATTCCTGAAAAGAGAGAGGGAAAAAGGGTGAGGGATAGACAGAGACAAAGATGGAGACAGAGACAAAGATGAAAACTGTAATTTGTACAATTACAGCCTTGAAGCAAAAACGAACTTTCTATAATTACCTCGACAGGCCAACAGCAAGGTGTGTGATAAAAGCTAAATGTTATCAACCACTTTGAAATCCTTAGCTAATTGCAATAATGCAGTCAGTAAATGCTGACACATGTTACATAATCACATCTGTAACAACATTATGAAAAGTATTGGTGGCCAACCACTGTTTCATTACTGAGTAAAACTAGTTAAACAGCTACTAGGCTGTTAGGTAGATTAAACAAATTAAAAAAATAAAATAAAATAAAAGTTATGCCAGTTATGTCTTCCCTAAAAGGTATCAATAAAAATACAATCTAGAAATTGTATAATAGGCTCATTTGGGAAACACGGAAACTGTCAAGATAGTTTTGTTTCTGAATCCATTAATTTTAATACAACTTTTTTATAAAGTCATGAAACTTCTTGCTTGATTTATGTTAATGTTTTGGAAAACTGATTAGGCAATGTTGTTCATCTCTGTAAAAAACAAAACAAAAAAAAACAAAAACTTTCAATTTACCTGATCCAAAAACATTGTCACTCTGATATTGGTCATCTCTTCACTTCTGTAAGTATAAATGTTGATATTAAATTTGGGCTAGAGAGAGGGAAGAGAAGAAATACATCAAGAACTAAGGTAATTTCTTGGATTATCCTCAATGTTAAATATAATACTTACTAACTTTAAATGTTATGTTTTACTTAATGATTTTTGTGTTTTATATAAATATGTTTATATATTTTTATGTTCACATTGGACTTATAGGTCATTCAGATAATAGTATATTTAAATATGTAGTAAAAACTTGTTTTAAAATTATACAAATACAATTATTGTTATACATATTTTTGTAATATAGCTATTTCTAAAAACTTTTTAGTAATTCAGTTAATGTGTATATGCCTTGAATAAGTGACATTTTAAATCAGAATATTAAGCAACCATGTTAATTTTTGTTTGGTTGAACAGTTAGCTTTGTTTCTAAATAATAGCTGGACAAAAGATTACACAATTGTATCTTTCAGTAAGATATCCTTTAAATGTACATTAAAGCTAGAAAATTTAATGAAATTCACACTTATATCAAGGATTTTTTAATTAAATCTACTGGTTGTTGGTATCTGTGAACTCTTAAGAATAAACACCTGCAGTGTTTTATTATGTAAAAAGGTGGTTTAATTGCATCATATTTATCACAGGCAAATCAAGCCCTATTCAGAAGATAATAATGACACAGTAATTGGATCAGTAATTGGTTCAGGATGATTCAATATTGTACTAATAATCATAAATACTGCTGTCTCCTGCTTTGATACAGGGCTGACATGCTCATATAGATTGGATTTAGAGCAATAAATATTAGTGAACTAGATCTGGTATTAATGTCTAGATCCTTAGTTTGGCTATGACAGCCAGAAACAGGTACAAAACAGATGAACCACTTGAAAAACATACATTTTAAAGTATAGGATGAATTTAATCATCATACTTTATTAGCTTTTCTAAACCATCTTCAATGGTTTAGAAACCAACATCTTCAATATACACAAAAGTAGAGGGGAGTGGAAATAAAGATATTTATTTTTTCTTATAAAAAGTAACCATTTTGAGGGAGTAATATAGTTTTTACATTTGATTCAACTTAGTTACCATGGATGATGTGACATGATGACCTGGTGGACAAAATTATTCATGTGCCAGTCATGTAATGATGGATAAGAAAATCATTCCCATTACCACACTGTGTTCAGCAGACACTTGGCGGTTAAACAGGACTATTTCTTAGCCAGTGTAGTGGCAGCCTTTCACTGAGAGCCAAAGGAGGGGGAGGTTCATTATGTAGGAAACAATGATCCTTATTCACTCAACATGGAAACTTGCCTTCTAAGAGCACATTGGACAGCTCTGTGCTGGAACAAAACTGGCATATCCCCCTTTATCAATGGAACAGAAACCCAGGATCAACATGCCTGGCTTGGAATGCTGCCTACTGGTGATAGAAATGGATATATTCAGGCATTTGTTTACTTATGATAATGCCTGTAGAGGGGTGGGTGCTTACTGTCTATCCTTGCAGAAATAGGTAATGGGAGAAGTAGAAAGGGGCAGCTGACAGGTGGCAGTAACAATGCAGTTTAACTCTAAAGTTATAAAAGTGGCAGAGACAACTGATTAGATGTGTAATGTTTACCTGACAATGGGAGGATTTTTAAAATGTATTTTAATTAAACATAGGATGACGGTATGCATTAAGTCTATGTATAGGACCAAAAAATCCCATAAATTATGAAACTAATGCTTCCTTTTAAGGACCCAGACATAAAGACAGATTTCCTAAGAATAACAGAGAAGCTGATGGGACCAATGAATCTATAGATTTTGATTATCCCATTACCTATCTCTTGCCTTTGGATTTTTGTTATTTACAAATTGGGAGTTTCAAATGGAATTTACTGTCCAAAGGTCATTATGAAGACTATGAATACAATGCTTATTAAATGTATTATTTACACAAATGGTCCAGGATGAATAATGAGATTCTCTCACATAATTTATTTCTATTCTAATTATTTGAAGAATCTTTGAAGATATGCATAAAACAGAGTGATTACTTTCTCATGGCCCAAGTCAGACAGGAAGCAGAGGGGATGAACAATGTGTTGGAAGGAAAAAGAGCCAGAAAATAAGATATCAGTGTCCTGGAAGACATTTTAAAAAACCCAATGATTCTCATCCAATGAAATGGGCTTCATTTAACCTATACTGCTGTTCTCAATCCTCCCTCTTCATGAGAGGTATGGAAGGCACAATTTTCTCAGCATACACTCAGTTGAATCTTTCTAATGGCATCCATGTTGGTGCTATTTTCCACATAGGCATGGAGGGATGTCTTCATCATTTACAGGAGTCTGGGGTTACTGCCAAAGGCAATGATCCAACTCCACAGGCAAGGGAAATAGATAATTTCAGTTCCTGAATCAGCATTGTGGCCAGTAACACCTGAGCAGTGAAAATCCCGTGGCGTCTTCCTTCAAGAGCCAGGAAATTCCATGTGTTTATGAAATCAAGTTCTCTCCTAAGCAGAGTGACTGTTTATTGTTAAGTATCCATGAAAGGAAATCTGTGGTCAAATAGCAGCCAAACAGTCAAACATTCACTGCACATCTACACCTCAGTGGCTCTAGTTCTGAACCAACTGCTCAGGAGTCAGAAGATAGCTAATTCACCTGGTGCTATATCTCCCTGAAACTCTACATCTAGTTGTGGTTCACTGGGTTAGTGACGTGAATGAAGGGAATTCACTGCACTTCATATCCCTCATTACACCTTAATTAGGACCTCAGCTAGAAATATCAATGTTTTTACAACTGTAGCAGACACGTTTTCTTTCTTTAATCACACATTGTAAAGCAGATTGAAGTAGTTTATCAATGTTTTCTTCTTTTGCTTTTCTCCCAGTTGAGAATCCATGCCTAAGTAGACTCACATAAAAATAATTCTGAGGTCTTTCATTTTAATCTTCAGCTTAGTTACCAGCAGAGTAATAAATGATAATAGTAGGCATAAGATATATATTATTAAGGAGTAAGGAGTTCATAATTATTGTTTTTGTTGTTGAATATTGTTTTCTGTGTTTATGGGTTGTTATGTTATTTAACAGAAATGTTGCTACTGAGGCAAGTCAATTTTTTTTGTTAGTTTGTTAATTTACAAGTAGTTTTTTTTTAATTCCACATTTATTGGATCCTAGAAACCTGCCTTGAGATCACCAATTATCAATGTCCTTAACTTGGGGTTCCTGAGTAACCTCCTCTGGGAGGTGGGGGTTTATTGTTGAAAGCTCTTCTGAATCTTTATAACATCTCTATCATAAATAATAAAAAAGCCAGCTTTTAGGTATCAGTATAATAATAGTCTTTACAGCAAAACTGGAAGGATGTCTCATTTTACCTATTTATAATTATTTAAATATTGACCTTTTCTTGAAACAAGGTTATAATATATTTCCAGTTAAAAACAAAATACAATTAAATCATAACTTTAAAAATACACCTTTAAATTAAAAAAAAAGACAAACAATACTAAAATTTAATCTGTCCTTTGGGGCAAGAGATAGCTTACAGGTTCTAGTCAGCCAGCTAAATGACAGTCAGAAAAGATCATGTGACTGGGGTCTAAAACTAATTAATCTCCATAAAGCTGTAAGTGAGGTAGGTAAGATGACTTGAAATCTGATTACATTACTGCATTTAAAGGGAGAAAAAGCAGCATGTATTTTTCATGTTGATTTTAACCACCTGAGCCCTTAATGACTTTTTTGTACCTTGGAAGGAAACTCATATTTCATCTATATTTAAAGAAAAAACTACAAAGATGCTACTGTCATTAGTATATGATTTATGCATTTGGTATAAATAATATGAAAATGAATCATGTAGGGTGTAAAGTTTTCAAAAACATTCTTTGAAAAGTAGATTCACTGTAAAAGAAAGCCATAAATCCTAAGAATAAAAGAAATTGACAAAGACACTTAAAGGAAATAATAATTTTACTATTCCCACCCCTACTTCCATAAAAACAAATGATTAGGTACTATATTTTGACTATTGGACATTTATGTGCCACATTTTTATTAGTTCTACAGTTAAAGTCTCATTCAAAATAATTCTGAAAATTGGTTACAATGTGATATTGTCTACTGCTACCATTGAATCTGGTCACACCCGACATATGTGAACACTCAAAATGTTAGAAAGATCATTTAGAATCCCATGGAATCTTCTTGTGTACTTCACAGATAATTCTTTTTTGACTGTTTTGAACATTTAAATCAGAGAAGCTTCCAAGCAATGGTATTTTAAATGTAACTCTTTTCATCTGTAGCAGCAGAACAAGGATTATAGGATAATTTGGGACATTATGTCTGGAATGCCCTGAAAATAATCCTTATTAGGTTGAATAAGCCCTAAGGAGTGTATGTCCATGTCTGTGTGTGTGTGGTGGGGAGGTATGTGTATATAAGAGAGAGAGAGAGAGATTTGGGGAATTATTAGTAAATGTTATCAATAATAGATTACATAAATGGCAAACTGCCTATAAAAATTTTATTAAAAAAATTAGAAGTGCCATATTTGAATAAAATACAAGCCAGGGAAGTTATTGATACCAGATGGTAATCCATTGTATTCTAAACACAGAATTTGACAGGCAGGATATATTCTCTAGTTTGTTAAATTGAAATTATAAATACTTTTTATAATACTACTAATGTATATGTAAAGAGACTGAATTATGAAAATAGGGTAACTTTCATTGAGAATCTGAAAACACTTTACATGCGAAGGACTTTTCTACTGTACTTTACAAGAATAGAGTTTTTGTGAGTTAATATATGTATCTATTATTTTAGGACAAGAGTATCATTTTTCATATTGGGAAAAAGAATAAATGCTACTCAAGTTTTCCTAGTATGCAAACTTTAGAGGAATCATAAAGGGTGGGTGTAATTTAAGACACAGAAGACAAAAAAATATCATTTGCTCCTTCATTTTTCTTTTCTCTAGTCTCTGTAAAGTGAATGTGCTTGCATGAAGATAGATTTATGCCCAGAGACATGTGTATACCCAAGGTGAGAGGAGGAATAGCTGGAAAACTCCAGAGGAGTCTGAACTAGACAGAGTGGTGGAAAACCAACAGGATATTATGTCAGGAAGGAGAGCCTCTCCATCTTTTCTGACCTCTGCTTTCATACCCATCTAATGTCCTCTGTATCTCTTCCTATTATCCTCTGTCTTTCCACTTTGCCCTTTAGATACAGATTATGAAAAACATTTCCCTTGGCCTGAATAAGCATTTATGAGTGACTATTTCCTGAGTTCAGTGAATACTTTTAGACTTTAAAAAGCACTGTAGTAGTAACTTTCTGACAGGAAAGATGATATTAGTTAAAATATTATCACAATTTTTTAGCATTAAGTTATCACTGCTTAAATATCCCAGATCTATATTTCTCATGGCTGAAAATCTGAAGCACTGACAACATTTATTAATGGGTAACTGATAAATAAGTGTGGTTTCAACTAAAAATAAAGGTAAAAATAAAAATTATGACACTATAGAGAATCCAAAAAGAATCTTTAAAATGTTCTATATGTAAAATAAGTTTTAGAAAATATGGTTAATTATTTTAAAGAATGTTTAGTAGGACATAAGGGTATACATGAGGTATAATATAAGGGTAACAGACATCCTTCTGTTGAACTCAAAATTCTAACTAGAATTCTGTTCTATTTTGTAATAGTGCCCAGTTTGCAGACCATTTCCACTAACTATTACAGAACAATCTTAAGAGCCTATAAACAGTCAACTCACTGCACTTACATGATTGAATAAATAAGGCTTGCCACTCAAGATTAGAAAAATGGATAGAAATGAATTTTTAAAAATTGATACAGAGCATGCAAAGAAAATGCTGGTGTAATTCTCTACCTTTCTCTGAACTTTTTCTGTTACTTTTTCTTGCTGTTATTTTTTAAATCATTTTTCATTTTTCAATTACAGTTGGCATACAATATTATATTAGCTTTAGGCGTATACCCAGTGACTAGACAATATATAGCTTACTAAGTTATCATCTCAGTAAATCTTGTACCCATCTGACACCATATGTAGTTATAAGAATATTGTTGACTGTATGCCCTATGCTGTAATTTACATCCCCATGACCATTCTGTAATTACCAATGTGTACTTCTTAATCCCTTCACATTTTTCACCCATCACCCCAACTATCCTTCCATCTGGCAACCAGAAAAATGTTCTCTGTATATATGGGTCTATGTCTGTTCTGTATTTATTTTGTTTTTTAGATTCAATTGTTAATAGATATGTATTTATTGTCATTTATTATTCAATTTTTTATCATTTTTTCTCCTTATTAAAAAACACCCTTTATCATTTCATGTAATATTGGTTTGGAGGTAATGAACTCCTTTATGTCCTTACCATAGCTTTGCTTGGTAATGTTGGTCTTATGTCCTTGCTTTTTTCATCACTGAATATTTCTTGCCATTCCTTCTGGCCTGCAAAGTTTCTGTTGAGAAATCAGCTGCCAGTCTTATGGGAGCTCCCTTGTAGGTAACTAACTGCTTTTAAGATCCTCTCTTTTCCCCAGAAATGGAAGTGAGTGGTGGGGCTGGCTGAGGGTAAGGGTGCTGTGAGCCTGTTCACCCAGCAAGCTGAAAATGAATACCAGAGGACTTGGATTTCAGATTAAGGACAGTAGTATTCCAGTTACTCAACTTTCAGCAAGTGGACCTTTGGAAAGTCATGATCTTCTGTGAAAAGATTTTACTTGTGTATAAAATGAACTTTTGCCCAGCCGCCCTCCTGAATTATCAGAAAAAAATGTCCAGCTCAACCAAGATAAAATGAATTCTTCCACACTGGGAAACATCCAGGGTTTGTTTGCTCCACTAAAACTGCAAATGGAATTCAAGGCAGTGCAACAGTTTCAACGTCTTCCATTCCTTCCAAGCTCAAACTTTTACTGGATATTTTGAGAGGTAATGACAAGACTATTGGATTTGAAGATATTCTTATTGACCCATCACAAAGTGAACTAATGGGAGAACCACACTTCATGGAGGAATATAAACTTGGTTAACTGTAATGCAGTGAGCTAATCATGGAAATGGAGGGGCTACATCTTGTCCAGAGTCATCTTTTGACTATAATTGTATGTGTACAGTACAAACTAACTGACGCATGAGAAAAAGAGATTCTCTCTTTGTTTTTTTTGCATTTCATTTATGATGTGTCTTGGTGTGGACCTCTTTGGGTTCATCTTGTTTGGGACTCTGTGCTTCCTGTATTTGTATGTCTATTTCCTTCACCAGGTTAGGAAAATTTTCTGTCATTATTTTTCCAGATAGGTATTCAACTTCTTGCTCTGTCTTTTCTTTCTTGCACTCAATGATGCAAATACTTGAAGTTGTCCCAGAAACTCCATACATTATCTTAATTTTTAAAATTCTTTTCTTTTTTGATGTTCTGATTGGGTGTTTTTTTGTTTCCTTATATTCCAAATTGCTGATTTGATACTGGAATTCATCTACTCTTCTGTTGATTCCCTCTCAATTATTCTTTATTTTAGCTTTACTGTAGCCATTTCTGACTGCTTCTTTCTATGGTTTCCATGTCCTCTTTTATGCGATGAAGTTCTTTAAGTTCATTGAGCATCCTTGTAACCAGTGTTTAGAACATCTAATAGATGTTTGTCTCCATTTTGCTTAGTTCTTTCCCTGGAGTTTTATCTTGCACTTTTATTTGGTACATGTTTTTTTTTTTTTTAATCTCCTTATTTTGGCAGTATCTGGTTTTTGTTTCTATGTATTAGCTAGAGCTGCTACAATCCTGGGCTTGGTAGTGTGGCCTAATGTAATAAGTGTCCCATAGTGTCCAATGGCAAAGCCTCCTCACTTACCTGAGCTGAGCATTCTAGATTCATCCCACATGTGGGCTACATATACCCTCCTATTATAGTGCAGCCTTGATTCCTGTTTGCATGCCAGTGAGAGAGATTTATCTGCAGGTTGATTGGCTGCAATGACTGGCTTTGACCACCATGGAGGATCAGCTATGTATGTGCTTAGCACATAGGCAGGACTTACTTCAGCAGGGCTCTGACGCCCACTGAGTCTTCCCCTTAAGTTTGTCATTTATGGAAGTGTTTGGGTGGTGTTTCAATATGGTCTGAAGCTTTCTTCTGTATGTGCTGGTTCTATGGCCTCTCAGGAAGTACAGACCAGTGTCAGCCATTGCCTTGTTCTGCCCAGGGCCATTGGGCATAAGCTACAAAGCAATCTGCAGATGGCTGACTACTTGTGTTAGGCTTGGTGATGTTAGGGAGGCCAAGATATGAACCAAGTCTGACTGCTGCTAGTGCCATGCCTAGGCCCACTTAGCAAGAAGTAAGTGTCATGCTGAGCCCAGATGCTCATGGTTTGAGAGACTTTAGCAAAGTCTAAGTGTGAGCCAAGACAAGCCATTCATATTGGAGTGTCACTTAAAACTGTTTGGGTGGTCCAGAAAGTTGTGTTGGGTTGGGTCTCAGGGAATCTCCAGGATGGGATGAGCATTAGTTAGGTTGATAGAGACTCAGATATAGCATCTGCCTGCTGACTCTGTGGTGGGAGGGCTCAGAAAAGGAATGATGACCTTAACCAGCACTTCTGTTGGGAGAAAGTTGTCTCTACAGCTCTCACCCTGATGCCTGACAATTCAGTTTCTTGGCATATACACCTGGTGCCTTTGGAGCCACTGTCGCAGCACTGGAGCTCAGAGTGAGTGAATCCAGGTAAATCCTTGGTCCTTTAAGAGGAACAAGCTTAGACTTCATGAGCCTGCAATCTCACTCAGCCACAACCTCCTCCGGTTTTCACAGCCAGAAGTTATGGGGACTCCTCTTCTTGGCACCAGAACCCTGGGCTTGGGGGCCTGGTATAAGGCTGGGACCCCTCGCTCATCAGGGGATGGCTCCAGAGCCCAGACATCTCTCCCAATTTTTATCTTCTATATGGGGGTGTGGGACCAGCCCATTCTGGGTCTCTGTCCCTCCTAACAGTTTTTATTTGGCTTCTTATTTGTATCCTTGGTTGTAGGACTTTCATTTAACTAGACTTCAGGTGGTTCTGAATGATAATTGTTCTGTAGTTCACTTGTAATTTTGATGTACTTGTGGGAGGATGGGAGTACTGCATTTACCCATGCGGCTATCTTAATCAGAAACCTCTCCTTTAAACTTATCATTATATAATTGTTTAGCAGTTTTAGAAATTCTATGATTTAAAATGGGTCAACTGTCCAACATGTCAAATTTATTACCTGCTTTTAAGGGTACCCTTAAAGACTTGTTTTATAAAAATTTTGTATAAATTGCATAAATTGCCAACTCTTCTGGAATCATGACCCAGATTTTCTTTGGATTATGAAATTAGTTTTCTTCTCCTCTTTCTTTTCTTCTTTCACTTCCTTTCTGTTTGACAAGGCATTTCTAACACATCCAAAATTTGGATTTAACTTGAGAGTTAGTTTGACAATTGAGGGACGGATTCATGAAGCACCAAGTCTCCTGATTGATATTGAATTTGAGTGTTTGTGTTTTTAAATTTCCTTTATGTACTTATTTACTTACTTCTTCATTCATTCATCTCCTTACTTATGGACAGAATATTAGATAAAAATTTATTTTCAAATACTTTAATGAAAAAGATGGTAAGCAAATTCTCATTTAATATAAAAGCCACTTCAACTATTAATCATGATTACAGAAAATTCCCATTGTGACAGAATATCATTTAACTTTCAAAAACTAGAAGCAGTGACAGCACATATTTTTTAGAGCTTTACTATGTAATAATTTTGTGTAAAGAAAGATTATAAAACCTAATCTTTGAAACAGCTTAAATTACCATTCAAATATACATAACCTATTTCATTTGTTAAGGTCTTGATTTTATATATTATTTTGGCTTTGTTTTAACAAATATACTTGGCCATAATGAAAATAAACCTACCGAAGTCTCCAAGGTCTGAGACAAGCTATAACACATTTCTGCACCACAGGGTGGGCTCCTGGGATACCTACTGAGAAAATGCATGCCCACTGAGCATGCCCAGACTATTAAAATGAATTGACATGTTAATGCTGACAGGAAAAGAGCACAAGAGAGCTTGCTAAATTACTGCTCAGTCAGGCACTAGGAATTCCTGAGTGGCTAACTCCTGAGCAAAATCCACAGCAAGCACAACAACAACAACAAACTTTATTGTCAAATGCACCAAAACAAACAAACACTAACAAGGCTGTCATGTTGGTAACCCACCTACCCATAAATCACATGGATTTTAATCATACCTGCCACCTTAGCTGCTTATCCCCAGAGAAATTGTTTTCTTTTTGCTCCCTCCTTCATTCGCTTTCAATTATCTGGAAGCTGTTTCACGTGTTTATTTATTTATCTAAAGTTCACATACAGTATGCATGCACAAATTTTCTCCAGGGGTCTGGACCAGGCAGATCATATGAGGATGCAGTGGAGCGTAGCAGTTAGCAGTTCAGATGAATGTACTCAGTCTCAAAAACCTGCTTTGGACCATGATGACAAGGAAAGGGGAGGACAGAAAGTAATTAGTGTGTGTACAATGATTGATTATGGCTTAATACGCAGGCGTTTCACCTTTAGACAACTACAGGTAGACCTAAAGCATGATGAAACAGGAAGTCCTTGTGGTTTTTGATAAGCATAGAAAAAAAGTGTTTTTTTAATATATTTAACTCATTAGCTTTCTCTTCTGTGAAGGTGGAATAAAGTTTATTCACTTTTAAACACATGTTTGATCAGTCTACTAACTGCATTTACAAATTATTCAAAATCTCAGATATTAAGATGAGCATAAATAAGTGACTTCTAGCCCTGGGCAGGCAGACAGGAGATGAAGGGAAGCTGCACATTTCAGAGGAAATTATCCAATCTTGCCACATCATGTTGTCTAACTCCCATGAACAACTTCAGAAAATAATACCAATTTGGCTACTCCAGGAATAAGTAGTGAACTGTTCATTACCTTTTCTGCACTCCAGAAAGTGAAAGAGTAACACAGATACATTTTGAACTCCATATCTTTAAGACACAGAAATCATTTTTATGAGAAAATTTGGGCAAAAAAATAGATGTTAGTATGGGAAATTCAAGAGGCAAAAAAACTTCACTGTATTCTAGCTGTCAGATTCAAGGGTTTTGACACTGTGGTATATATGCATGCCTGTGTTGGGGGAGAGGAGTCATGATGGCTTTTATGCACATTCTGATCTATAGTTGCCATGCTGTGTATTAGCTCCATCTCCAGATAGAATGTGTTTAGAACACCCATAGAAATTAAAAGGATCACATGGCGTTTGACATTTTGCAAAATGAAAGAATAATGGATGTATTATATCATGGTTTTTTCCCTTTTAATAAAAATGTCTAACTGACCCTTGGGAAGCTTGGCTGGAAGTTGAGAAGTCTGAATCATTTTTCTTCCTCTTTATGCTAAAAAATATAAGAATGTAATTTCTTTAGCTTCATATTTCTTTTGATATTTCAGCAAATTTGTATTATCTTTTTTGCTCATAAATCATAAACTAAATAATCTAAGTTAACCTAAAATAATTTGGTGCCTTATATTAGCTTAGCATCTTATATCAAATGCCCAGATAATAACATTTCTCTGCTCTATTTATTTTTACATATTTCATCTTATAACTGTGACCAAGGACATGTATCAAAACACAAGAAGTGTTTGACATTTCACCTCATCTGAATAGAAAAAATAATCCATATCAAACTGAATATAAAATTTTAGTCTTCAAAGAGCTAGACTATTTGTACAAAATAGGCAGTTAAGTAAATATTTTGAGTGGATACAAGTCATTGAGTCGTATTTCATAGATATTTTACTATAATACACCTATAACTTTTATAGTTTATAATCATGATTTTATATCTTCTATCAATCTATCTATCAAGTCATTTTAAAAAATCAACTTCAGAATATAATAATAGATTAATCTAAATGGGGTTTAGATGGAATAAAATAACCAAAGTATATCAATAACTTTTTTATGTACTAAGAAAATAATGGTCAATAAGATTTTGATTATCTAAGTGTACATTGCTCTATCTGCATCACAGACGGAGAAGGGAGCCCAGGACAGACATAAAACAATACAGGCAGAGTGGGATGAGTCAGGGACATTGAAAGTATAGGGAAGCATGAGACATGGGAAAAGTATCTTTCAAGAAAGAGAATCTAATACTATCAAAATGGCAAACAACGTAAAAACTGAAAGGGACTTTTGGTTTATTAAAAAGATGGCATTGTTATTCTTGCAGGGGAGGTAGAGTAGAAGACAGATTGCAGTGGCCTTAGAAATAAATAGAATAAAGTGAAGAAATAACTAGTGCTGAAAAATCTTTTAAAGAGTTTTTCATCAAGGGGGAAGACAGAGAGTCAAGAACATAGCTAGAGCAGGGATCTGAGGTAGAAGAAAAATTTCAGGGACTGCACAGTACAACAATTTATACTATAGTCTGTGTCTGGCTTCCCTGTAGTCCTACAGTACAGAGTGCAGCTCAACACAACAGCAGTGTTATTGTTTGTTTGTTTGTTTATGCATTTTTAATGAATGAATGAAACTTTTTAAAAATAAAACATTTTTAAAATAAAAGAACGAAACTAGACTACTATTGTTCCTCATATACAAAAGTTAACTCAAAATGGATCAAAGACCTAAATATAAGACCTGAAACAGTAAATTATATAGAAGACAACATAGGTACTAAACTTATGGACCTGGGTCTTAGAGAAGATTTTATGAATTTGACCCCAAGGGCAAGGGAAGTAAAGGCAAAAATAAATGATTAGGATGATATTAAACTAAAGAGATCTTATACAGTAATAGAAACCACCAAGAAACCAAAAAAACAACTAACCAAATGGAGAAGGTATTTGCAAACAACAGCTCCAACAAGGAGTTAATATCCAAAATATATAAAGAACTCATACAACTTGACACCAAACAAACTAATGATACATTTTAAAAATGGACAGAGGATCTGAACAGACACCTCTCCCAAGAAGACCTAGAGATGGCCAACAGTTATTGGGTTGGCCAAATAGTTCATTTGTTTTTGTTTTTTTTTTCTGTAAAATGGCTCTAGTAGAACTTAGTTGTCTTTAACCTCATTTGAAATAATCTTATTAGATTGTATTGTGACAATTGTCATATCAATGTGTATTTAAAAAACTTATCAAAATTGGTAAATTTTTGTATAGCCATTTAATATTGAAGATATGAGAAAATATGCAACATTTTCAGAATATTATGCTTTATTGTTTCAAGAAAGAGAAAATTATACTGAAACAAAAAAAAGATTTCTGTAGGCTATGGAGAAGGTGCTGTGACTGATCAAACATGTGAAAAGTGGTTTGCAAAATTTGTGATGGAGATTTCTCACTGGTTGATATTCCATGGATGGGTGGACCAGTTGAAGGAGATGGCGATGAAATCAAGACATTAATCAAGTACAATCAATGTTATACCTTGAGGGAGCTAGCCAACATACTCAAAATATCCAAATCAATAAAGCTTTTGGTGAAAGTGAAAAATGTGTTATTTTATGGAAAAAATTAAGCTACCTTTTTGGCCAACCCAATATATGAAAAGATGCTCAACTTCAGTAGCTCTTAGGTAAATGCAAATCAAAACTACAATGAGATACCATCTTACAACTATTAGAATGGCTACATGAAGAAGACAAGTAACAACAAGTGTTAGAAAAGTTGTGGAGAAAAAGGACCCTGCATTCACTGCTGATGGGAATGTAAACTGGTACAGCCACTGTGAGAAACAGAATGGAGGTTCTTTAAAAAATTGAGAATAAGCCCTGGCTGGCATAGCTCAGTGGATTGAGCGCAGGCTGGGAACCAAAGTGTCCCAGGTTCAATTCCCAGCCAGGGTACATTCCTGGGTTGCAGGCCAGAACCCCCAGCAACCGTACATTGATGTGTGTGTGTGTGTCTCTCTCCCTCCCTCCCTCCCTTCCCTCTCTAAAAATAAATAAATAAAATCTTTAAAAAATTTATAAAAAAAAATTGAGAATAGAGTTACCATATGACCCAGCAAGCCCTCTTCTGGGTATCTACCTGAAAAATTGAAAAATTTATTCACAAAAATATATGTACCTCTATGTTCATTGAAGCATTAGTCATAGTGGCCAAGACATGGAAATAACTGAAGTGTCCTTTGATAAATGATTGGATAAAGAATTGGTACATATATATAGTGCAATGCTACTCAGGCATAAAAAAAGATGAAATACTGCCATTTGTGACAACATGGATGGACCCTGAGAATATCAAGCTAAGCGAATAAGTCAGACAGAAAAAGTTACCCATATGATTTCATGCATATGTGGGGTATTAAATGGAAAACAACAAATAAACAAAGACAAGTAAACAAAAACTCATAGACACACACAATAGTATGGCAGTTACCGCAGGGAAGCGTGGTGGGGACATACTAAAGGGTAAGGGTCGGGTCAGGTATATGGTGAAGGAAGAAGATTTGAATTTGGGGGGAGGGCACACAATGTGATATACAAGCATGTGTCATAGAATTGTACACTTGAAATTTACATAATCTTATTAACCAATGTCAACCCAATGAATTTAATTAAAAATAAAAATAAAATAAAATGGGAGACTTTTTGGTATGGAAAGTGGGCAATAGTGAAGAGCAGGTTAGAGATAATGAACAGAAAGAGAAATGTTCAAAACAAATGCAATGGGGGATATGCCATAGGGGCAAAATGGGGTATCTCTGTGTATGAAATAAGAGTGAATTTTGGTTAGCTAGTATTACCTGCAATTTTTCATGGGTGAATACACAGCCAGCTACATAAAGAGCCTCATCACCCTCACCAAACCATTTATAAAATTTATCCCTATATGTTTTATTTTTTATACCACTAACAAGAGACATTATTTATTTAAAACAGAAAAAGAAATTTTAATGCTTTTTTTTACTAGGGTATTTCTCATAGGATATGCTCAATTAATATTAATGAATTTTTCAATCATTTTATAAAAGTTATTTGTAAAATTGCGTTACTATGTTTGTCTAAACAACAGATAACTCACTTTTTCTCCTATGTTGACAGATGTCAAATTTGTTCAAGAGTATCTACGATCTCTTCCCAAGTGACCCAGAAAAAAATTATGACTGGTCTTAGCAGGCTGTCCTTTCTGTCTGCTTGTAGGAAATTGTTTTGCAGTGAGCATGTGACTCAGGTCTGGCCACTGAGATATGTGAAGAGATTTTCTGACAGATTCTGGAAAATGTTTCTTTGCTGACAAAGAAATTTAGAGAAGAAATAGCTTATCATCTTTTTCTCCATATCATTTTATCTCCATGTTAAAACTGGCACTAGAGTACCATCTTATATGCACGTAAAGAGTCAACTTGCTGAGATTACTAGAGAAGTAACATTTGGGACAGTGAACAAGTTTAGGCTGATATTATTTACTCAATTGACTGTGTTCCACTACCACTTCCATAAGCACTAGAGAACAAGAGAAATGACCACCTTAATCTCTCATTTCAAAAGTTTATAAAAGATAGCCTGTCCACATACAGGTGGGAGGATGCAAAAAATAACTAACAAACACATGTTTCTTACCAGGAGACTCACTTGCTGACAGGTCCACTTACAGGTTGATTTGGGCTATTGACAGACTTTTAGCAAGATGATTCTTTTATATGTAATGTGATCTTGGGAGTAATACTCATCATCTTGTGTATGTTCTATTAGAAGCAAGTTACAGGTCCCACCCATAATCTAGGAGAGGGGATTATATAAAGGCTTGAAAGTGTGATTTTTTATAGTCATCCTAGTTTCTGTCAATCACCATCCCACCATCTGGCCATCAATGATTAATGTCCCTCCAACATTCAAAATAAATCCACTCCCTCCAAAGTTCCTAAGGGTCTCATCCCATTACAGCACCAGCTCAAAATTCAAATTCTCGTCATTGAAATCAGGCGTAGGTAAGAATGAAGTTTCTGTATATATCTGTTCAGAATAGCAGGCTCTTAAGGAATTCCTCTCCATCTGTGTCCCTGTAGTATAAAGACACAAGTTTTCTGCCTCTAGCAAACTCAATATAAAATGATGGAACAGACGAAATATATTTGTAGACATTCCAGTGGAAAAGGAGGAAAATGGAAGATTAAAAAAAAGTCAATGTTTCCTGGTTGTTCTGACATCCAACCAGCAAAAGCTGGGAATTCCTTGATTAGATTAAAAGGACTGGGAATAATTCTCTGTGGCTCTAAGGTTCCACATCTGACTCTTGGTTCTAGTGTTTGGGTTACTCTTCCTTTTTCATTGGCTTGCTGCTGAGTAGTTTTATCAGCGCTTTCTGCTGGTACAATTTGGGGTTCAGCCAGCTAGCTCTCTTTCCCATTTTACTCTCTGTCCTTCTTAGTCCAAGCTAATTGTTTTGTCATTGAAACAATTACTTCAAGTACTTTCTGAGTTTCTTGTGAATTTTAATGGGGTTCACATCATTAGGCAAAAATCAGACCAAAGATCTTTTAGAGGTAATTCCTTCTCTGCCTTGGGGTCCTGCTAAAATGGCTAAGTGACACAACACTTAAGAAAATCTTTATAATTTGAATGGGAGATTCTGTGAGGTACTCTGTTAATCTCTCCAAATGTCTCTTCTTGTGACTGAATACCCTAGCCTTCTAATATTTCTAAGTCTTCGGTAAAAGGTTGTGGTCACAACCCAGACTTTTTCTCCAGAGCAAACATTCCTGAGAGTGAATCTCTTAATGTTAATTTATATTTATCTATCAACTTACCTATCATCTATTTATTTGACATCTGGAGTGACAGAATTTTCAAAATCATGAAATCCTGTTTTTTTAAATAGTTCTCACAACTTATCTTTTCCTCTCACATTTTCCTGTAATCAGCAAAAATAAACAAGGCAGTATCTTCACTCCTTTCCTATATGACTTAATTAATTACAAGTTCTGGTTTCATGTGACCATAGAATACAATTTTGCTAAGCTTTCTACCTCTATATAACAAGGATTCCTTTTTCTCTAATAGTTTAATCTCATGCCCCTCACTTCATTTTGAGTCCTTATTAGCAGTGTCTTTAATGTTCAGATATCAGCCAATAATTTGTTCAAATTGATCGAGGTAAACTGATTAAGGTGATCATGGTTTTTTAATCAAGTTCATCAAAATTTCTTCTGCCTCCATCCACAGCCTGTTTCTAACACCACTTATGGATTATTAGGTACTAGTTTTCTATACCATGTAACAAATTACCCCAAGTTTAGTGGTTTAAAAAACATATTTATTATGTCACATTTTCTGTGGACCAGGAGTCCAGGTATAATGTGGCTGATTCCTCTGTAAGACCACAATCAAGGTGTTGGCCAGGCCTATAATTTTCATCTGAAGACTCAACTGGGGAAGAATTCACTATCAAGTTTATCAGGTGAATGGCAGAATTAATCATTTCATGACTATAAGACTGAGGGAGCTAGATTTTTGCTGGATATTGGCTGCAAGCCTTTCTCACCTCCTTGCAGTGTTAGCCTCCCAGCATGGCTACTTATTTCAAAGCCAACAAGTGAAAAAAATCTCTAGAGCAATTTTCTAGCAAGACAGATAGGATATTATACAATTACATAATCATGGGAGTGACTCCCATCATATTTCCATATTCCACTGGTTAGTTCTCACCCACTCCCAGAGGAGGGGATTATAACAAAAGTGTGACTATAAGAAGGTAAGTTTTGTGAGCTGAATTGTCCTCTCCCAAATTTATATGTTGAAGTCTAATCCCCAGTGCATCAAATATAACTTAATTTGAAGTTAGGCCATTAAAGAAGCAATTAATTTAAAATTGGGTTATTAGGGTAAGTTCTAATGCAATATGTCTGGTATTCTTATAAGAACAGGTGATTAGAAGGGAGGCCAGTACAGAGGCACCACATGAAGACACAGGGAGAAGATGGACATCTACAAGCCAAGGAGACAAGCCTCACAAGAAACCAATCACACAAGCACCTTGATGCCAGTCTCCTAACCTCCAGAATTTCAAGGAAATAAATTTCTGTTGTTAAAATCATCCTGTCTGTGGCACATTACTATAGCCCTAGCAAATTAATACAGTGGATTCATTTAAGGTCATGTTTGGGTCTGTTTTCCACAATCGGAAAAGATTTGGTGATTTCAAGACATGGTCCTAAGAAACACTTGGTGTTCATTTGAGGTGCCTTAGAGTCCTCCTACGAGGTTGGGGGGTGGGGGTGAGAGGAGCAAATATATGCGCCTCTAGGGTTCTCATTCCAATTCAATGAGTGAATTCTACTTTAATATGTTCTATATATTGGAATTCTACCTAGTGAGAACTTTTTTAATTCAAGGAATTTCTGTAGTCTTGTCCAATGTTGTCCTATTTCAGGAATATAAGATCAACTGAAGGAACAGTAGAAGTTTTATTGATTGTCAAAATAGGATAGGACTAGTGTTTAACAGAACTAAACTTTGATGTCCACTGTGATACAAACAAGTTTGGGAACTTTGAAGAGTTTTCTTCTCTGGCCTTTTTGTTTCTTCATCAATAAAATTAGAAGATTGGACAAAATGATTCCAGATTTCTTTCCATTTCTCAGCAAAGTAAATTACAACAGTCCATATACTTTGTTGTTCATCACTTTGCTTCTGATTCTACACTTATGGGGAGAGATGATAATTCTATATTATACAAAGTTTTCTTTGCTCAATCAATGCTGACAAAGATTTCTGATAATTAAAAGCAAAACATATTTGTAATGAAAAAAGAACTTGACAATATTTTTCTAGCATTACAAAGTGTATGATACCCTGGCTGGTGTGGCTCAGTGGATTGAGTGCTGACCTGAGAACCAAAGGGTCACTGGTTTGATTCCCAGTCAGGGCACATGCCTGGGTTGCTGCTCAGGTCCCCAGTAGGGAACACATGAGAGGTATCCACACATTGATGTTTCTCTCCCTCTCTTTCTCTCACCCTTCCCTTCTGTCTAAAAATAAAATAAAATAAATAAAATAAAATAAAATAAAATAATGTATGAGAGTTAGATTTTCAGTACAGATTACAGTTTTTATTCTCAATTACATGTCTTTGAGAAAGAAAATAAAATTAGATGTAATAGGTTGGGTATTTTCCTAAGTTCTGTCAGTGCAGAAAAGTGTTCCCAGACAATTGTAAGAGAAAATGTTTTTGTATCTTACTCCACAAATAACAGGTTTTACCATTGTGTTTTCAGAGATGAATTTTTATAGCTGACATGTCTGGTGTCTGTGTAAAACAAGTGACAAATTAGAAAGTAAAAATAAACTTCTTTTGTTCAAGTTTCAGGGACTTCTTTTGTACTGCATTGTTTTGAGCTTTTTCACTTGCTGATATGGGAGTCAAAATCAATGGATAATTCTATATCCTCACACCTCTAGTCTGAACTTGGCTACCATTGTTAAAAATTTATAATTTTGCTGTCTACTATCAAAACTCAGCCCCAAAACTAAGTATACATTACCTTCCTCTATCATAACATTCAGAATATTCATATTCTTCAGGTACTGGTTCAAAACTTGAGGTCAGCATGAGTTAAAAAATAAAAACAAAATTTTCAGTGTTGTTTCTCCTGTGATACTTATCCTGGTTCTCCTGTCTTCAGTTCCTACAATTGACGGTCCCTGAGCAGATCTGTATGAACACAAAAGGCTAAGTTGCCAAAGCTGTATCAAGCTAGCAAGAGATTCTCCATTACAGAGTTCTGTGATGTATGGGTGACAGGCAAGTAAAAAAACTGGTAGTGTTTGCTGAATCATCCAAACCCAAAGGCAGCAGATTTCCACTTGGTTGGGACTCAGGAACCAGCCTTTATGAAACAAAATAGGCTGCATGGGAACAGCCAAAGTGACGGTAGATTTTGTGTTCAATGACCATGTGGTTTTCATTATCTTGTTCTGGATTCATCCAAGGAATAACCAAGTGAAAGCTATATGTAAACCATGACAACCCACCCTTGGATGAGTATGTTATATTTGCTATATTATATAGCGGTGATTGTGTAAAAGTAGGAAAAAAGAGAGAAAGAAATAGGGAAAATAAAGATAGCACCAAAAAAAAAAAAGGCCTGGTAGGAGCAAGAGGAAAGAAATCTGTCAGCCACTCAGCTATCTCATTATGTAGCTTCTCACACTCACCAAAGATGTAATTCATCCTGCAGGTGCAAACACTGTTGGCTTTCTCATGGACTCTTGACGGATGGACCGGATGTATGTTTCCTTACCCCAGATGCTCTTTAAGAACACTGGCAATGAGATAGGGGATTGTGTGCACCTGAATCAGCACATTCACTGAGCAACATAAACTAGGCAGAGAGGTTTTTCTTTTAATACAGGAAGATGGCCAATCTAAACACCTTTTTGAGTCACCTCTTTATAACTGCCCCTGAGATAAATTTGACATTACCGCCCTGATTACTCATCACCAAGAGACACATTAGTGGACAATTATCAGAACCCATGACAATATTGCATCCTGGAAGAAAATTCACCCTTATGTTTTCAACAAGGCTTTCAAGAATTTAAGACAGTTTTTCTACAATAACTTGAGGGAAAATAGGGAAATTTTTTCAAGTTATTGAGTAGATAACATTAGAAATGGGAGTACTCATTCTCTCTGAATCAGTGTCCCCTTCCTCTCCCTGCTCATTACCTCCCACCAGCTATGAGGATTCCAAAATCTGAGAGAAAACCAACTCTTTTCAGGTTGAAGTTCCAGTGACTCTTGGCAAAAAGCAACTTCCTGGTTCAAAGAAAAAAGGCTTATAAAAAAGCTCACAAGGCTTCTTAGACATCAAATGGGTCTTACAAAACCACATTTTGATGAGCTAAGTGTAAATGAATCAGAAACACATGGATTGAATTTCCCTTGAAATACACATGGGTTTGAAAATTAAGGAAAAAGTGTTTAGCCAAATGTGTTTTGGGTTTTCTTGAACTGAAAACACTTGAAAAAAAGTTGAAGCATTCGCTAAACCCTAATACACTCTTGTGTTTGTTCAACCCTTCTCCAAATCAATTAAATTTCCACGAGGCTTCTCTTCATTCCCTTGTGGTTTGTCTTGTCACCTCAGTCTTGACACTTTATAGACCAAACTAAATTCCCATTGAAAAAATAGACTGTTGTTCATCTACTTAAATATGAGGTAGCTATTAAAACGCCCAGGGAATCAGAGACATTAAGGGATGGAAAAGCACCCATTAGGTCATGTATTCTATCTTGAGGGTTGGAGTACATGCACTCATGGCTCTCCAGGGCTTTATCCAGTGCAGTTTTAAATGTCTCAAGTGACAGGACTTCCACCACCTCCCTTGAGAGAATATCATGCATTCTAATAGATTTTGCCATTAGGAGCTGTGCCTAAGTGTATAACAGAGGCACACTGGGATGTCTGGGGAGAAAGGGTAAAGAAAGGTATTATAGATAATTAACTCTTCCATATCAATCACCTATAGTATATTCAGCAAACTTACTTTAGCACATAGCGATAATGAATGTGCTGTGATATATGTATACATTACTAGGTGTTATGCAAAAGAAGTATTTGGTAAATAATGTAAAATTATGCTTATTTTAATGCAAAATAAAGTTCCACAATTAACGCACTCATTCCAATAAAATATGAAAATTCACACATATATTCTCTTACCTGATAATATTCTTTTAACATTCCTTAAAAACACATATCCTTGAAATTATTAACTTAAAATTTTCATTCATGGGGAAATAATATCTAAACAGAACCAAACACACCTACCATCTCTGTATATGTATGCATGTGTGTGTGTGTATATATATATATACATGTATATATAGGGGCACACATATCTTCTCCCACAACTCTCTTCCTTCTACTGGTGATATATTTATTTGTAACCTTTTCACAGAAAATTGAACTTATTTTGATTTCTACTAATCTTAAAGAAGGCATCATATTTGTTAGCAAGTATCTATTTGTCTCTCTAGATAGATCTCAATATAACTGACATGTTTTCAGAGGTCGTATGGCAGAGTTTACAATAATTTGCTCTAGTTCTCATTCTATTTACAAATGAGTTAGAAGTCACATAATGAGTTACATGGCCTGTCATACTGCTACTATGCTGACCTTTTCAAGATTCTGCATTGTGAATAGCTGACAGGAATACTTCGTCCATGCCAGTTATTGCAACCTACAAAACTTAGCCAATGAAGTAGCAAGAAGAGTTAGGAAAGGGGAATGGAAAACTGCATGACATTCTTGACTTCTTTTCATCTCTCTCACGTTGGCTTTTCATATTTTACCTAAGCTTTTCTTTTCCTCTTATTTTTAAAAAGATTTTATTTCTTTTTTTTTTAGAGAGAGGGGAAAGGAAGGAGAGAAGGAAAGAAGCATCATTGTGTGGTTATCCCTTGAGTGCTTCCAGTTGGGGACCTGGCCCACAACCCAGGCATTTGCTCTGACTGGGAATTGAACCAGTGACCCTTTGGTTCACAGGCCCATGCTCAATCCACTGAGCTATACCAGCCAGGGCTCTTTTTCTCTTAAAATGAGCTTTTTCCTCTCTCTTCACCCTGCCTCTCCTATTATTTTGCTCCTCTGTCTGCATTTCTGTTAGTTATACAAAATGTGTCCCTTGTCTGAGTTTAGAGGTGGGACATTTGAAAATAAGTAGTCCTTCTTTTTGCTCATTTAAGGTTTTCAGGGGAAAGTAAGATTGAATTGAATAAATATTTTTCAAAATTCTACATTCACGTGATTATTACCAGCCTTTTCCCATTAATCCATCTTTCTAGAAAATATTTTAAATAATATTTAAAGCTGAGGACTTGCCTTTCAATAACTACATCCTGCATCTCATGATACTTATTAACAAATTAAACCAGGTCATTTTCTTTACTCAGTTACACCAAATGTGAAGTCACTCTATACAGACTGTTTATATTATTACTTCATCTTTGTTTTATCATGTTCTTGTCCTGCAAGCAAATCTAGCTTTCCTTTTTAACTTTTTTCTTTCATCTTTCCCTGTAAGTCAATCCTTGTGGCCTTTTAATAAGCATGTTACTTTTCTCTGAATTTCTTAATAGTTCCCCTTTCTCCCTTGCTTAAAGGTATCACTGTTAATATTTAACAATTTCAATTTTCTATTTTTTAAAGGGTATTTTGGATTTGTAGTATTCAGGGTAGTTTGGATTCAAAGACAAAAACACATATACAATTGCTATTTGATAGTAACAAGGACTTTTAAAAAGTTATTTGATGTTGAAATGAGTTGAATTTTGATATTGAGATGATTTGAAATGAGTTGAATATTTGATATTGAAATGATTATGAGCACAGAGTAAGAACAATATCCTGAAACAAGTTTTTAGATGAAAGAAGGTGATGGGATTAGTCAAAGAATATATATGTTTAACCCATGGATACAGACAACAGTGTGATGATGGCCAGAGGGAATGGGGGTGGGGGCTGGGAGGAGAGGGACAAAGTAGGGATGAAAAGGGGGACACCTACAATAGCGGTAACAATAAAAATAAAGAAAAAAGTTATTGTGTTCTGTATTCTACTCTGAATTTATTAAGTTTCTGTGTAAAGGGATATTTATTTTACTGCTTAGAAAGTGCTTTAAATTGTGTCTTAAATTCAAAGAGGACTGAGAAATAAAAGGCTCCATTCTTCATGAAGAGTTAAATTTTGGGATTATGGTAAGCATACGATGCATGCTGCCATATTATGGCCAATGGTTTGTATGTTTAATTATTAGCAAAATTGAAAGCAGTTTTAATTATGCATATGATGTGATGCCTTCAGCTTACACAAATTTAGTGAAGTCTAAAAATCTGTCAGAAGGTTAGCCAATGGTAAGGCAGTACAAAACTAAATTTAAATATGCATATTTACTTCCTACTTTTGAAATAATGGATACCTTTAAATAAAATTCACTATGTACTTTATCTTATGAAGCACATCAGATGAGTATTTGCCTGAAAAGGAATTCAAATTCAAGATTTGGTTCTTTAAAATGCTGTTATTCTATCTTACAAATGAATGTTATTCCAAAAAAGTTATTAATAAATCATCAAAAGCCAACATTTTCTATGCTATGATCATTCCATAGACATTGGGAAATAGAGAAAATATTTATAAAGTATTTAGGGATGAGTAATCCACAAGGAAATAATTACAAATACAAGTCAAACAAATTGGCAATTGTTTGCATTTCAAATTAGAAAGTGCATGGAATGAAGCGTTGCTCTGATTTGCTTCATGGGCATTTTAGAGAAAACTATTCATACTTACTTTGGGGAGGCTCACATGGAGGTCTAGCTGATAGAACATTAGTCTGAGAGCCTGGATTTCATAGTTTCTCCTGGTTCGATCAGACCTTGCTGTGTGGCCTGATGGAATTTACTCTGGATTTTCAGTATTTCAGTTTCCTCATCAGCAGCTGGAAATAAAAAATATATATATTTTTTAAATGTTAAAGGTATTAATGGTCAAATGCTAACAATTTATTAGCACCAAACCATGTTTCTTATAACAAACATGTTTTTCCTAAAGTTACTGGTATTCCTAATAGATTCAGTTACATCTAGACTTTTTAGGTAATTATTTATGTCTACTTAAGAGAGGAGGATCCATGCATATCTTCTGAAGAGATAAAGAAATTCAGTTGAAAAGATGACAAGATTGACCCAGGGCCATTATGGGTATCAGAAAAATTAGTTAATGCCTTGTTTATGGAAGTGTTCAATAAATATTACTTAATAAAATCCTATGATGTTAAACCCAGATTAGCCACAGACATGTTTATTAACTCTCTAATTGGTGATGTTGGCACTATCTGCTTGTCCTTACCCTATATGTAGCATCAAAGAGCAAAAAAAGGTACGGTTTTTAAGCCTTCTCTCAACAGGCATACTTAGAAACCACAAAATAGTCAGACTTAATTGTATCCTCAGCTAATGGAATGAAGAAGAATGAGTTTCTGAGGAAGGACATAAGCTAGCATAGGCAGACAAGTAAAGTTAGCCATGAATTAATTTAAAATTTGGTATTTCCCCCACACACGGAAAATCCAAAATTAAAATATGTTAAATAAAAAGGTATACATGAGTAATGCAGTTAGTGGTCACACTTTACTTTGACCCATGCATGATTCGGTTGATTTATGCACAGTCAGTAATAGGAATGACTTTCAAATAGGAGGGATGATATTTTGAGGTTTGCTTAGAGAGTCAAAACTCACAGTTGTCCTCACTTTTTGTTGACATTTTCCCAGATTTTTCATTTTCAAAAAATGTGTTTTATTATTAATAGTTGCATTTGAATAAGCCAGGATGGTTTGGTAGAACTCTGCCTTTCAGTCATTCAGCTACTTAGATAGTAAAGTAATATAAATACTTTTCTCAGAGAGGTCTTATCACATTGAATATTAAAAATATAACAAATATATATTTCTTTTAATATTTTATGGCCATTTTTTGCTGTTTGCAATGCAATTATATTAAATATATTTTAATTACAAGTTAATTCTTAAATTTCTGCTTCCCAAGTAAGGAGATGAAACTTTATTTTGCACAAAATGCTTATTGACATTCATTATCCATTATAAGGACTATAATTATATCACTAAAAACATTAAAAAACTAAGACATGACACTTTTGAAGAAGCATCAACATTTACTTCAAACATTAGTAGCTTTTTATAGATGACTGTACCAGATGATAACTTAAATGTAGCTAAAGAAGGTAAGTTTCATATTATCCCCAAAGCAAACATTTTTATTTAAATCATATTAATGTTCCTTGTTATTTTGCTCATGCTTAAGTTTAAATTTTCTTACATACAAAAAGAGGAAAGTGATAGCTAGTAATTATTGGCTTTATTAGAAGAATTTTGCAAATGGTTGAGTTATGATAGTTTTATATTATTTTTGTCAGATGCTTCCACTCAACAAGTTTACTTCAATAGTAGTTCAATTTTTATTCCATTTATAAAATCAAAATAAAGTTAAAGTAGCTAATTTTGCTGAAATAAGACAACTGGCATTTTACATTTAGGTTCAAAATGTAAAAAATAAGTAAAATTATTTGTCTTTGTAATGATATTAGAAACATAAACACTGGTGAAGAAAATTGTCATGTTAAAAAACAACATCTCAAATTAGGAAACCTATGGAACAGAAATATACTTGCAATTAGGAGTAGTGAACACATAATTTATATTATTATTTCCAAACTAACTCTGAAAATCTTTGATTAAAATGATAGTTGCCAGATTTTACAATTTTTAAAGAAACATTTATACTGTACAGCTGTACAATACAGCATTTTTGTGGTGAAATTAATGATGAATAACTTTTTAAAACACCAGCATGGTGATACGTGCTTTCTCTTTTTATTGTCTATTAACAAACAAATTATAAAAAAATTTTATCTTATGAAGAACTGCTTCATAGGTAAGCCAAAGTAGTCTAAAATGGTATTAAAACCTTTCTATAATCTTATATAGCTGTGTTAAAAATCAGAATAGAATTAAAAAAAAAAATCCTAAAATTTGTTTGGAGCCAAAAAAGACTCAAATAGGTAAAGCAATCATAAGAAAGAAGAACAAAGTTGGAAGCACTTCAAACTATATTACAAAGCTATAGTAATCAAAATAATTTAGTAATGGCATAAAAACAGATGCATAGAACCATGGAACATAACATAGCAACCAGAAATAAATCCATGTATACACAGTCAATTAATTTACTAAGACAATGGAGCCAAGAATATGCAATGTGAAAAGGATAGTCTCTTTAATAAATATTATTGGGAAAACTAGGCATTGAAAAACAAAAGAATGAAACTGGACTTTATTTCATACCATACATCAAAATCAGCTCAATGTATTAAAGAGTTGGCCATGAGACCTGAAGCAATAAAACTACTAGAAGGAAACATAGGGTACAAGCTTCTCTATATTGATGTTGGCAATAAGTTTTTGTATTATACCAAAAGCAAAGGCAACAAAAAGAAAAGTAAACAAATGGGAAAACATCAAAATAAAAAGCTTTGCACAGAAAAGAAAACTATAAACAAAATAGCAAGCTATAGTATGAGAGAAAATATATCTGATAGAAGGTTGTGGCATTGTGATTTACAAGAAATATATATTTTGTCATTACAAAATATATTTTTCATCTGTATTTAGTCTTCACCCACAAGTCCTGGCTCACAGCTACCAAAACCCTTAGTATTTCCTGGCTGTTGAGAGTGACAAAGCTGTCTTTTGTTATATTAAGGAGGTATACCCCACCTAAGGGTAAGGGCTGGTTGCCAAGAGAAACAACCATATGATTAAAAGGTTAGAAACTTCAGAGTCACCTTGGCCTTTGGGGAGAAGAAAGGGCTTAGAGTTTGAATCTCTGAGACAGAACATGGAAGTTCTGTGTCTTTTACCTGTACCTTACTCTATTCATCTTCTCCATCCGTATATTATCTGTATCCTTTATCATATTATTTTATAATAAACTAGTAATCCAGTTAGTAAAATGTTTTTCTAACTCCTGTGAGCCATTTTTGCAAATTAATCAAACCCGGGGAGGGTGCTGTGGGAACCTCTGATTTATAATTAGTTTGTGAGAAGTACAGGTAACAAACTGGATTTGTATTGCAGTTGCCATCTGAAATGCGGGGTGGAAGCAGTCATGTGGGACTGAGCCCCTAACCTTTGGAATATGATGCTATCTCATAGATGGTATCAGAATTGAGCCCTGACTGGTGTGGCTCAGTGGATTGAGCACTGGCCTGTGAACTAAAGGGTCACCGGTTCGATTCCCAGTCTAGGGCACATGCCTGGGTTGCAGGCTAGGTCCCCGGTAGAGGGTGTGTGAGAGGCAACCACACATTGATGTTTCTCTCCTTTCTCTCTCCCTTCTTTCTCTAAAAGTAAATAAATGAAATCATAAACAAAAAAGAATTGAGTTGTATTCTATCTCTGTGTAGATATTACCAAAATTGACTTGAAGTCTCAGACATCATACTAGTGTCTGACAATAGTTTGCTATTGTTGGGTAAACCCCCAATTGGAAATTGGGTCCAGAAACCCTTTTAGTAATTAATATCCAAAAGATACTAAAAAACAAAGAACAAACAAACAAACAAAAACTCATGAAATTCAATAGCAAAATTAGCACATGAGTTAGAGTGGATGGGATAGGAATGAGCAATGGAGAAAAAGACAGGACAACTATAATTGCACAACAATAAATTTAAAAGAATTTAAATGGACAAAGGTACTGAATAGACATTTTTCCATAGAAGACATTAAATGGCCATAGGGTATATAAAAAGATGTTTATTACTAATTATCAGGGAAATGCGAGTCAGAACCACATTGGAATATCACCTCACCTATTAAAATGGTTATCACCAAAAAGACAAGTGGTAAAAAGTACTGAGGATATAGAGAAAAGGGAATCCTTTTGAATTGCTGGTAGCAATGAAAACTAGTGGAGCCACTATGAAAAACAGTATGGAGATTCCTGGAAGTAGAAAGACATTAAAATTTATTCTTGTAATAAAAATGGAAATTGAGAAATTTAAATGATATTTAAAACTGTACTATTTAATTATTTTAATTCTAAAATTGTGCTGCAAAATCTTTTAACTTGTAAGGAAACAATTTGGAATTCTTAGGGGGGTGTTGGTTGTTCTTGATGTTTTAAGATTTTATTTTTATTGATTTTTAGAGAGAGTGGAAGAGAGAGAGAAAGAAAGGGAAACATCAATGTGTGGTTGCCTTTCACACACCCCACTACTAGAGGCCTGGCCCACAACCCAGGCATGTGACTTGACCAGGAATTAAACCAGCAGCCTTTTGGTTCACAGGCCAGTTCTCAATCCACTGAGCCATGCCAGCCAGGGCTGGAATTCCTAGTTTTTATTGAAACATGTTGTAGCATAATGGAATGGAGAAAAGTTGAAAGCCTACAGTTTACAGTTTTTAAATAGTAAATCATTGAAAATAGTCATGAATAGCTTACTTATTTAAAAAATGTAGCATTACAAAAATAGTTGTTAGTCTTTGGAGAAAGGTAATATGAATAAAGCAAAAAGACAGTACCTGTAAGAATAATTACAGCATTATCTATATATTTTTATATTTAAAAATTAGAATTAATAATACTCTTTCTTTAGTAGAATATGCCATGAGCTTACCAGGTTATTCAGTATCTGTTAACAGATCTTATTTAAAATTATTCTGGTCCACAGATAAGAGTCAGTTCAAGGCTTCTGCAGTTTCAAATTAATTAATCAGAAAAAGAAACTTGAAGAACATTGTAATTTTATAAAGAAGTTAAAAATAGAAAACCTTTATGATGTTCTCACAACTCAGGAAATTTATTTTAAAACATTGAATTGGCTGTATTTTGTGGCATATAAACTATACCTCAATAAAGCTGTTAAATTTTTTTAAAAGCACATACTGAAAAACAAAATATGTTCTGGGGAACTGGTAACACAGCAATAGAAACAAACTAAGTGAAATAATTAAGTTTATGAAAATGTACCAAAAATATTATTCTACATATGGTCCTTAGTAATATTCAATAAAAATATAAATAATATATTTTGTTTTAATTTATAGGACTGTATGCTATTTCACCTTAAAAAGAAGTTTATTTTTAAATATAATTTTTAATATAGTTTATTGATTATGCTACTACAGTTGTCCCATTTTCCCCTTCACCCCCCTCCACCCTGCACACCCTCTCCCACCCACGTTCCCCCCCTTTAGTTCATGTCCATGTGTCATACTTATAAGTTCTTTAGCTTCTACATTTCCCATACTATTCTTACCCTCCCCCTGTCTATTTTCTACCTGCCATCTATGCTACTTATTCTCTGTACCTTTTCCCCCTCTCTCCTCCTCCCTCTCCCCTGTTGCTAACCCTCCATTGTGGTTCTGTTGCTGTTCTAGTTGTTTGCTTAGGGACTTATCTAACAAAAAGAAGATAAAAAGCACATACAGTAAAATGACAGCAAACTCACAATTATTAACAACCACACCTAAAACAAAAAGAAAAACAAACTATAATTTTTGAAATAACTCATTTTACAAGGAAACTGTGTTTTTGATCAATAAATAATCATTTCATAAAGATCTGTATATGTCAGTGCTTTCAGCACTTCCTTTCACTCAACATTGTTCTGTTTTAGATAATGCATACTTACACTATTTCAATGGCACTTCATGTTCTAAGATTATTTTTAGTTTATTTTTTATTTTTGACACTATTGCAGATGTCCACTTTGCCCACCTCTGCCCAGTCCTTGCCCACCTTCCCTCTGGCCTTTACCATACAGCAAACTGTAAATGTTGTAACCCCCAGAGCACCTATATGAAGCAGGTTATGATGGTAAAATTGGGGTCTAGAAAAGAAAAGCAACATTCCCAAGGTTGCACAGGTAACAAATGATGGCTACAGGATCCACAACCAGGCAATTTGGTTCCCAGGCGGTGAACTTGTGTCAGTAACCAGACCAGGCCCTGCCTTTCTCTTCTGGCGGATAGTTTTACTCTTAGAGATTTATTTTCCAATTATTTCTACATTGCTGTTTTGATTTATTGTATCCCAGAAATACTTATAATTGCAGCTACATTACTTTTCTGTTCCTCTCCCTGCCCCCATATAAGCATTGGAGAAAGTTAAGAGCTAGTGAAATGAAGTAAATGCATCTATAACTAACAACTTGTACTATTTCAGCTGCTACTAAGATCTGTATAACATACATGTAATAACATAACATATGCAGTTCTGATTTAAATATTGCCACTTTAAAATTGTATCCCTTATTCATGATTTCATCCCCCAAAATCATCAAAATGATGTGAAATCTCATAAAGGTAAGATGATACCCAAACAAAGAGTGCTTTTAAGTGTGTATGTCGTTCTTCTTGGTGAAAGTATTACTTCGTCTTCCTATACTAAGTAGATAGGAAAACATAGGAGGATTACCCCTCCTAGTCCAGTGTCAAAGGATAGAGAGTAAGCAGTGCTACAGTTTTCAGTATCCCTCTTTATCCCTCCAAATTCCATCAGCATGATTCCTCCCTTCCTCCCACCCAACCTAGTCCCAAAGGTAATCTTGGCCATGTCTATGCTTTATCCTTTCCCAAAAAGGCACATGACTCTATTTCCCACTATATTATGTGGTTTGTTTTCTTTATTTGTTTTTCTGATAATGTCCAGTCATCTTCCTTGCATGCCTCTTCCTTTTACTTAAATTCTACTTCTCTTCAAAGATATATTTATGGTCCTACCTCCTCAATAAAATTATTTCACTGCACTTGATTCAATCTGTTAAATTATATTAACACTTGTTACCTGTATTATACAGTCTAAAACTAATTTTACATGTGTATATTATATATGCATAGATACACACATGTATATATGCTGTATTTTATTTCATGTTTTCCTTGTTTTTTCCCAATAGTAAGCTTTTGTGGAAAGGAGTTGTGTCTTCAGTTTGTCTATGCTCTCCAATTACTCTCATCATTTGGTTGATAGACACTTGTACCCATTTAAAATTTTATTTATTGATTGTTTTTTTAGAAAAAGAGAGAAGAAAGAAGAGACAGAGAGACAGAGACAGAGACATTGATTTGTTGTCCCACTTATTTCCATAGTCCTTGGATGCATCTTGTATGTGCTTTTACCAGAGACTGAGTCAGCAACCTTGGCGTCATACGCAGATAACATTCTAACTAAATGAGCTACTCCACCAGGGCCTGGCACTTGTGCACATTTTATTAAAGAGTTTCTTTCCTATTGATTTAAGACATTCATATTTGTAAGAAAAAGGGCTCAAAATTCTTATATCCTTTATCCCTAGCTATTTGTAATATAGACTGCTGAATAGGTTCTTATATTCAAATAGTAGTATAAGTCCTGTAAAAGCATTATTTCCAAAAGTCCTAAATTCCAGTAGGGCTAATGTCTATCAAAATCAACTGCATTACATTGGAATTCAGCTGCTAACACTGCTGTTCCTTGAAGATGTGGCTGTCAGTGTTCAATGTGTTGATTTGAAAAGCAACAATCTGGATTAGATTTCTGCATGGAATATCAATATACCAAGCAGACTGAAACATCTATGACATATCTAACTGAACTCTTATAGTCATTCAGTGCTTCCTAAATTTTCTTTAATTTGAGATTATACTTGTAATTCTGAGGGTTGATTGAATGCATGCCACCATAAATAGAGAGAAGAACACATGAAATAACAGCAAAAATACTGACAAGCATGTGAGAAGTACTGAGATGCAGAACGGTGGGCTTCATTTTCATCTTCCATTTGTCTTCTTTCCTTCTTTTCTCTTCTACCTCCTTCCTCAAAATTGAATTTAGAAAAAGGTTAGTGAATATATAATATTTTCTTTCTTTTTATTTTAAAAGGACTTAAAATAAGTTTAAATTCTGTTCTAAGAGTGCGATTCAGGGAATACAAACAGTAGCAATGTACCTGTGTACTATTTTGAATGAAATCAGGATGCATCAGGTTAAAATAATAAAATACAAAGATCAGTATCAGCATACAGCATGTATAGAAAAGCATATAGATTTTCCAACTTTTTTTGTCAAGATCTAATTTTTGGAGTGAAACTTGTATATCATGGAGATGAGATCTTTTGAAGGTCTCCAGTAAATAATCAACATTTTAACAAGACAATTTTTAGAGCTGTTAATCATTTTTAACATAAAAATATGTTTAAATATCTACAACTCTTTAAAAATTAAAAAGATAATTAAAATGCATGTTATTCTACTCTAACAATGTTTTTTTTTAATTTCCAACTTTTATAGCTTATTATGTAAGTACTGTACGTATATACATATGTATCATATTAAATAATTACATATATATACGTTTTACCATAGTCATCATTCTATGTAAGTGAATCCATGACATAATAAAACAATATTTCAGAATACTCAAGTGATTCAAGTATTTGAATTATATTGTTTGAATTAGGTCATTGCTCCTTTGCTCTCCCTAGTAAGTGCTTTGTTAGCAGTGGCACTCACTGCACCACAACGAGTTTAAGAGCCGAAAGATGGGAGAAAAGAAAGATCTCCTTGAAATAAATTTAAGCAGTGATTCTGTTACCTCTACAGTATTAAATCAAACATGCTATTTCATTGGGAAGACCTATTTTATTTGAATATAAAAACTATGGTATAGAGGTTTGGCTCTTTTGCATTTGATTAACTGGACATCATTCTTTTTGTCCAGTGTTACTGAGAAATAATCGTCATGCATCACTGTATACACTTAAGGCTTACAGCATGATGGTTTCATTAACATATATGGGGGGCCAAAAAACCCAAATTTTATTTATAAAAAATTGTGTATCGATTCTTACATGTTTAAACTTCAGTCACCTTCAATGTATTCTTCATCTGATACAATATACTTATCAAGACTTTTTTCAACTGCTAAAAACAGTTTTTGAGCTCATTGATTTTGATGCTTTTTAGTACTTCTGGTTTTTGTTTCATCTCTTTCACATTGGCAAAGTTTCCCTTTGAGGACTTCTTTTCATTGAGGAAACAAAAGAAAAAGTTGCTTGGGGTGAAACTGGGTTGAACAGGAAGGGTGGGACATGAGAATCATGACATTTTTGGTCAAAAACTGCTGAATACTCAGTGTGGTGTGAGCAGGTGAGCCTGTAAATGACCCATCATAAAGTGGGCAAACACTCTGAGTCTTCGAAAAGAATTCACTGAAGCCAAATGTAGCTTCTCACAACAGTGCCAACTGGCACAGTAATACAGATAGGTTCCTAGAAGACTCATCTAGTGGGGGAAGTCTATACTACAAGGGGTCCTCCTTCCAGAAAATAATTCCATTTTGGGGGGATCCCTCCCTAGTGTTGTTTAAAAATTACCACATAGGTTCAGCTGGCATCTATCTTCTTATATAGATACAATAAAAAGAAAAGAAAGAAAAGAATTAAAAAAATATTCTCCTTGTGATGACTCAAGATTTACTCTCTTAATAACATGTCTATGTATCATACAGCAGTGTTAACTGTACTCAGACATGTTTTCCATTACATCCCTAGCACTTAATATATAATTGGAAGTTTCTATCTTTCAACCACATTCCTCCAATTACTCATCCCTACCTCTGGTAACCACAGATCTGCTCTCTTTTTCTATGTATTTGTTTGTTTTTAGATTCCATATATAAATGAGATCATGCAGTATCTGTCCTTCTCCATCTGACCTATTTCATTTAGCATAATGACTTCAAGGTCCATCCATGTTTCTGCAAATTATGGGATTTCCTTATTTTTATGGCTGAATAATTTTTCGCCATAAATATCCATTCATTCAACTTATTCATTCATCCACTGATGAACACTTAACATTGTGTCCTTATTTGGCTATTGTAAATAATGCTGCTATAAACATGGAGGTAGAGATATCTTTTCAAGTCAGTGTTTTCATAACTTTGGATATATTCCCAGATATAGAATTGCTAAATCATGAGGCAGTTCTAATTTTAATTTTTTGAGGATTTTCCATACTGTTTCCCATTGTGTCTATCAATTTACATATTAGTCAACAGTGCACAAGGGATCCCTTTACTTCTCATCCACACCAGTATTTTTTATTGCTCGTATTTTTGATGATGGTCTTTCTAACAGGTGTGACATGTATGACAAGTCCACAGCTAACATAATACTCAATGGTGAAAGAAAAAAGACCATTATTAGTAAGGCAAGTAATAGCTTTACTTGAATCTTCATTCTTTGTGGAAAATTATACATTGATGATTTAGGCTTTATGATAATACTTGTGGTCTTTCTTATACAGGCAAACCTATATTGTATACCAAAGATGCTGTGTTTTTTTACAAGTTGAAGACAAGACACTCCACCAGCAGGAAATTACAGTTCACTTTATTGAAATACTCACTCTATTGTCGTAGCCTAGAACCAACTCAACAATATTTCCAAGGTATGTCACATATAGTCACATGTTGACTTTTTTCCTAATACCAGCACCACATTAGCTGTTTCAGGAATGATTGTTATAGTCTATTCAATGACTATTAACAAATAATCAGTTAAATAACAATTAACTCTGGTACTAGGACTAATATCCTCACAACCTTCTCTGGATTGCTTATAGACTCTCCATAAGAGGTGTGCTTTAATTTAGTCCACGTAGGATGAGTAGCTTGTAGCTATATGGAAAGGAAGTTAATTTTTTTAAAGCTTACTTTTAGTTAACCTATGTGGTACAGAAGATTGACCTATTTGGATAACCTTTAGAGCCATGAGTAGAAAAGTTCCCTAGCATTAAATTGTAGAAGAAATTAATCACCAAACTAAACAATAAAGTGAACTATTAGTGTAAAAGTAGTAACTATAATGCTAAGCAAATTTATTGTGCAAGTACAGAATCAAAATGAACATCAGAAAAAAGGGGTGTGAGAGCCTGCATAGTATCATACTCCTGAGGGATCCCATAGTGTCATAGCCTGTGGCATCCCAAATGAGTGACATGTTAATTGGTTTCCACTAGGATAGACCCAGGAACATCATTTACCAGTACAAGGTTTGTCACCAGGATTGAACATTAGCAAAAGGCAGAAAGAGAACCTGAGGTTTCACATAAGTCAGGAAAAGGACATGGGAATCAATACAGTGATGAAAGCACTAGAGTGTTCACTGCTCTAGTTTGACCCCTCATGTTTAATGCTTCCTTCATTGGCATAGCATGAAAGGTGACTGGCCAGCTTTGCAAAGCTGAAGTAACCTAGACCAAGGATCCCTGACCACCAGTCTTTGGACCCTGCTAGTCTGACTTCAAGATAGTTGTTCTAGGGAGCAGAGAAGGAAGGACTAATTAAAAACCTAGATAAACAGTATCTGATCCCACAAATTCTGGCTGTATAGGTTTATCTGGGATGGAGCATACAAATCTGTTTTACTTTTTTAAAATTGTTTTTCTTGTTGCTATGAAGTGGCCCAGGGACCAGGCTTCTCTCCAGCTAGACAGTTCAGCTCAGCTCCGCTCTGCCTGGCTCTGCTCCACTCTGCTCCAGCAATGGGTGTTTCAGCTCAGCCAGAAAACAGCCTTCAGTCTTGGTGGAAAAGGAAAGTGCACTCCCTGAGCTAAAAGGGGAGCTGGTTTATATGGACAGAAAATCCCACACCTGGTCTCTGACTGGCCCATCCTCATGCAAATGAGGACCACAAATCCTCACAGTTTGGTCCAATAGACACTCTCTTGATTGGTCAGAATAGAGCCACTCTGATTGGTCAATGCTGCACAACTCCTGTGGGATGGAGAAAGCCCCAGTGCTATTGGATTCCAGCAAAAAACACAGTGCAGGCAGGTGGTTCAATGCAGAGGCAGATAGTTCAGCACATGCAGCTCCCTGAAATGCAATTTGTGTGAGAGGCTTCTCTGTAGAAACGGCTGCTAGGCTCTGTTTTTCTGTTTTGTTTGTTTGCTTGCTTGTTTGTTTCTTTTAATTTGAGCCCAGTTAGCCACCAGAGTTCTTCTTAGTATGTTCTTTCTCAGAGTCCACAGTATACACTACTTTAGTATTTTAGAGAATCATAAAAATGAACAGCCCTTTATTAGGGGCTAGTGGGTTAGTGTGAGGTTTTCAGGGCCTACTGAATGACTTGCCTTCCATATGGAGGAAGGTATTTTCAGACCCTGGATTGTTCCTGAGCAGCTGTGGGTTTTGGTGGGAAAGTTTGTTTTGAAGTAACATCAGAATTGCAGCAAGTTGACTAGGAATTTTTTAATAGCACAAATGGATTTTGAACATAATATAAAAAGACTATCCTTAACCATATTTAATCCCAGGTACATTTGAAGGTTCTTCTTAGTTATAAACAAATAAAATATATATTGACTATATAGGTCTTATTATAGGTCAACTGACTTAAGGCTACATGGAAGAAAGCAATGTATACAATGTTCTCAGTAGGACTTGAAGAATTCTCAGCCTGAGAGATAAGGGTTGGTTTTGAACTGTGGAATAAATTACCTATAAAAGAATTTTAAAAAACATATAATGTTTATGATAATAAACATTATTAACCCACCTCAGCATCTTAGTTCCCTACTAAAGAAGGCTTTTACTATCTTCTGAAGTGATATTTTCAAGAGATTTCCAATTTTTAAATAAAAAGATATTTTTTAAATATTTATGAAATACCCAAGACAAAAAAAATTACATAGGTTTCTTTATAGATCAACTGCTCTTTTAGTTTTATTTTAATGTATTTTTCTGTATGTGTAGCTCTAAAATGTTTATCATAACTTTCTGGATCCAAATAAACCCTACCAGTCATTGATTAATCACATACCCACTTTCAACTGTCTATATTTCCTTTAGCACAACAGTCTCACCACCATTTCTAATGAGCATGGTCTCATTCATTTTTTTCCCAGCATTGCACATGAAATGCTAGATGTATCTGACTCTTGTCATCACTGTTGTAGATTCTGAGCACATATGATGACAAGCACTCTGCTAGGTATTTGGAATACATTATTTCTGATTCTCACATCAAATCTATAAGGTAGGAAATTTCCTCACATTACAAACATGGAAGTAGAGGTAAAGAAGAGAAACACAAACTTGTTCAAGATTATTGAGAAGAGCTATAAACCAGAGGTGTGTGGCAGATTTGCCTGCCTGCAATGCCTATATTGTTTTTCTGGCTTATCTTTCCAGCTAGATTTCTCCAAAGTGGTTCTCTCTTCTTTCTGATCATGCAGAGCAATTCCATCTTTTTTGACAAGTCTCTTCTTCATGGCACCATGTGCTGCTTAAGACTTTTCTGAAGGTAAATCTCATTTCTCATAACTGTTTCTTATGCTATAATTCCTATTGCCTTTACTGTCTTATCATGTCCTTATAAACAGGTCCATGTGGGGACTATGTGGGGCCTAGAGGGCTGACTACACCCTCCTGGTGTTGTGTGTGCACCTTCAAGTGGAGTTGCACCATTATTTACCTTATTTATAGCTCAGTGCTCCTATTAATATAGCCTCAGGGTCCATCAGCCTTTTTGGCAGTCACATTGCTGTTGATTCCTACTGAGCTTATTGTCAACTAAATGTGTAAGTCTTTTTCACACATGCTGCTGCTAAGTCATATCACCCAAAGTCCTATCTTTGTGCATTTTGTTTCTGATTTCAGGTATAGGGCCTTACAATTATTACTATCAAATGTAATTGTATTAGAGTCAGCCCATTGTTCCAGGCTCTTAACATGTTTCAGTATTTTTTAGTATCTATTGTTTTGGTGGGGATGAGGGGAATAGGGAGGGGAAATTGTGAATCTAACATTTGACATAGTCACTCTCCCTCATGGCTTAACACTTCTGATTTTGCAAATCTAGTCACATAATTTTTAACCTATTTTAATATTTCGATAAAGCTCTTAACTGAGTAAGACTGGTGGCAGACAACCAGAAACTTCTGTTAAGGATAAGGACATTGGCCTCAAAACAGAAAGACATTTTAGGCTGTAACCTAAGCTGTGTCTCTGAATTCTGCACTCACTGTGTCCTCGACTACTATGTGAACCTTGTCATACACAGATTTAGAATACTTGTACAGAATTTAAGAATTGATGCTCAGGTGAGCTCAGGTAGACAAATGTTATAAGCAGTTTACAGCAATCAAACTATGGCTCAGTTGTCCACTCAAAATAAGTTATCCACACACGCTAAATCCCAATTTAATAAAAAAGTACCAAACCAGGGATAAACACCATATAGTTGATGCTTGAATCACTCTGGGGTTAGGTACTCCTACCCTCTCCCCTCCACAGTCAAAAATCCCTTTGTGTCTGTGAGAGATTGATTCCTGGAATCCCTAGTGTATACCAAAATTTGTGGATAATCAAGTCCCCTATATAAAATGGCATAAATCAATGCATATATTTGGCCCTCTGCATTTTTGAACTCCCAACTGTGGATGGAAAACAATATAGGTATTTATTGAAAAAGAATTGTGTATAAGTGGATCCATGCAGTTCCAACCTGTGTTGTTCAAGGGTCAACTGTGTAATAATTTTGGCACCAAAATAATCACTACCAGTTTAAAATTATGTAAATATTATGACTGGGTGCATTACGAAGTTTTTATGTGAGGTCAGAGATGAAAAACACAGTTGAAGAGGAATAAAACTATATCTCTCCTTATCCCTCAGCCTTATTTTCTCCTTTGTTTCAACTCTTACACAAATACTAAGTGACCTAAAAAAAATAAAAAAGGCAAGAATGTTCCATGCCAGATAGTTTTTAATCTTCTTCCTCTAACAGCTTCCAAGAAACTAAAAAGGGAAAAGTCCATGGAGAGAGGAGGAAGATAATCAGGGTTGATTGTGAATCTGGGAAAAGTCTCAACTATGTATTGAGATTCACAAAAATGAAAGATGAAAGATCACAAGAGAGGAAATGAACAACCATTTTGCCCATTGCCAGTGTTCTGCTCCCCATTCTCCCAGCTGTGTCCCATGCTTCAGCTTCACCCTTCAGATCTGAGTTAGAGGCACATGCACACAGCTCAGCTGCTGTGCTTTCTGGAAGTGTAGTCTGCCTTTCTTTAGCATGCCCTAAAGATAGCTTTCTTAGTAAACATACTGTTAGGCTGAGGAAATTTTATCAGGGGGGATGTAACCACTCTGGTAGGAAAGGCTTTTCCACCTGCAGGGTATAAACTATTGGAGATATAAACAAATATAAAAAGGGTTTTTATTTATTTTTTTTGGTAGCACCAAGAACCAAAAAGAAAAAAGAAAGAAAAGTGCTTGAATCAAATATTTTTCTCTTTTCTGAAGAAGATTTGATGTCATGAATTTACTATTGTTATTTCAGTAATATGTCCACTGTGTCTAGCACAGTATAGGGCCCTCCCCAGGCATTCAACAAATACTGGTTCACTAAATATATTAATTTTTGTCTGAGTTCATTTCTAATGAAATTTTTGTCATAAATAAGTATGAGCAGACATACAATATGAACATATTTGTGTTGTACTGGGCACCAGGCATTGTAGGGTATAGAATTCTGTATGCTTTTGTAGTTGTTTTATTCTTGGTGATTTCACCATATTTTTTTCTTTTTATTATTGAGTTGTTCAGTTGTTTCAACTGTGATAGAATATTCCATATCTGAGTATAGGGAAGTTCAACCTTCCCTTGAATACTGGGTTTTTCTCATTCAATTGATTTGATATAGGACCCAAAAGTTTGCAGTTTAACAAGTTTCCAGGTGGTGCTGATGATGCTGGTCCAGAGACAACACATTAAAAACCACTGCACTAACCCAACCCCTAAATGAAAAATGAGAATACTAAAGGGATAGTGTGGATAAAGTAACATATCAGTCCAGTTGCTGGGCAGCACTCACACCCTCCTTCCAGATGAGGCATGTTTCTGCTTCCTCATGTGGTCTCCCCAAGCAAAGGCAGCATAAGGAAGAACAAGGGAGTGGGGAGACCTTAGTAAAGTGAAAGCAGCACCATTTAAGTGAGGATAGAGCTTATTTGAAATGTGTGGATTAAATAAAAAAGATTTTACTTGTTTTACAGTTCTCAAGGGGAAAGAGTGAAGTTCTATTATCTCACTTGCTAAGTTGTTCCACATCTAAAAACATTATTCAGAACATTCCTGCTATGAACTTAAGTCCATTTTCCATTGCTAATGAGGCATTCTATATTATACTACTAAAGAGCTGATGTTGGAAAATAAATGTCTATGAAGTAACCATATTAAAAAATAAAATTGAAATAAAAATAATTAAATGCAGCCAACTGCTTTAAGCAACCGTTTCATCAAATAGTAAGAAAAGTATTCAAAAGCTATCCAAAATCCGTTCTCCTCTGTTACTTCTTTGCTTATTGCCTCATCACAATGAGCCACATCTGACACTGAATCCATAGTCTCAATGCATTTATTTCCTTGTTCTATGGCCAGGCCTGGCCCCTTTCAATGAACTGAACAATCTTCATTTATTCCTTTGTACTTATTTAGCTTTGTCCTGTTCACATCAAATTATAAAAAACAAAGTCTATACTTATCCACAAAGAAAGGTAAATTTCTCAATTGTCTTGATGAAAACAATGCCAGAACAGAAATTAAGTAGGCCACTTACAAATTCTCAGTTAGAACAGAAAGAAGAATTGCACTCTTCCCAAAGAATTAAATACTGGTACATTGCTTTCATCATCCTTTGAAATAATTAATATATAACTCAAGCTTCTCACAGATATACTTATTTGTTATTAAAAGCACTATGTGGAGTGATGGAAAAAACCACATATTTACATTTATGAAAAGAATGCTTAGCAATGCTGGTACAGAGAACCAAACATTGCACTACGTATACTAGAAAATTAACCCATTAGAGAATTCACAGAATTATGACTGAAAAAAGACCCACAGTTCACTTTGGTTAATTCCCTGATTTTGTTGGTTTGTTTTGAATTTAACTTCTCTTTTTCTATACTTGGGTAAATGGTTCCAACAGAGGAATATTGGTCTATACTTTATGAAGTGTGCAAACTTTAAACACTAAATAACAAAGCATTGTTCAACACCCAAAACCCCAGTCTGCTGACATGTTTTCCAGAGTATACCCAGGTGTACTGAACTTATTCCCTGCGATGTTTAGCGTGTAAAGAAGCTCATGCTAGCATAAAGGATAAAGAAAAGGGTTTATGAAAATACACACACACACATGTTTATTGCTTAAAAAAAGCAATAAATACTTATGCTAACTTAAATACCCTGTGCCAATGCTTTTCAAATCATTCTTAAACAGAGGGAAAAAATACATTTTACCCAGTCCACATACACTCACAAACACACAGAGCTAACAAATTTTCATACAACAATTTAACTGTGCTAAATGAGATACATTCTGACATTTTCTATCTTGTCCTGTCTTGTTCTCTAAAAGTGTTGGTTAAATCTTGCTAAATTAAGTATTCACTAAATATGACAGAAATCTCCTATTTGAAAAACTGCTAATGTTAAGGAATTCTATAGTCATAAACAAATATCCTTCAGTATGTTGATTAATTACTTTCTGATTTGTTTCTGTACCGATTTAAGGTTTTGATGTAATGGATATTTTGAATCCATGATCATTTCCATTTGACTAATGCCAATTTGAAGGTAACTGCAAAATATGTGTTATGCACTTGCACTTGAAGATAGTATACTTTGGTAATGTTACTGTTACTTAAGATGCAACTCTTAATGACTGTTTTACAGTTTCTATTGCAACCTGGTGAGCAGAGTGTACCTAGTGTCAGCAGGCCCAGTACCTTTCTGTTTCACTTCCCTTGGGCTCATCTCTACTTGACTTTCTATGAATTAGATCACTCCTAGAAGTCTAAAAAAGCATCTCTAGCAATCCTTAATTCAGATGATTAAAAATTCAAAAGAAGCCCTTGTACCAGCTGTTAAACTCTGTTCGTGAGTTGTAATTCAGAGTTCAGACCCCAGCAAATTGAAGCTTAGGTTAACAGGATTATTCAGTGGAACCACATTAAACCATGGCAACTAGCACAGTAGGTGAACTGTTTTATACATGCTCATTTGCAGAAGATAAACTAAGCATGAGCAAAACTGGAAACCTCGCTATCTAATTTGATTTTTTAACTTCTTTCCTGCAGTATGGTTTATGAAGATATGTCAGAGAAACTAACCAGTTTTGTTTACTTCACGCCAAATTTAAAAAAGAAGAAAGTCCACAGAAATTATTACATTGAATCTTATTTGAAAATTAACAAACAAATTTCTCTTTTTGAATCTTAATATTCTCAAAAAGTCTGATTTGCCTTCCAGAGGCAAATATTTTTTGCTGCTACAAATGGTTATGTGCTAGAATGCTTATCTGGGGAAAGATCCTAAATTAAATAAGCCCTTAGTAGTAATGTTGATGCCCTTACACATCTGTGGACATAAGTCATGAAAACTCATCATTATAGTAATTCCATATGTCTAAATAAGAAAACCTAAGTCACAAGCCATACTTGAATAGGTATTTTATGTGTTCACCTGAGAATTAAGAATCCGTAGTCTTGCAGCCTGGTCCTGGCTCAGTCACTTTCTAGTGGCGCATTCTTACTGGAGACATGTACACACTCTGGGCCTTGCTTTTCTCACCTGTGTAATGAGAGAAATGAATAAGATGCCTTCTTCTGTCAACAAAGGTGCTTTATTTTGTGATATTTCATGTGTCTAAGTTTATGCATTAAGTGATGTGGGGCTGGATCTCCTTGTTGGCTGCCCAGAGAGTGGAAACAAAGGAATTAAAAAAATACAAAATACCTTTTTACTTAAATAAACTTTGAAATCTCCCTTTTCTCAAGAATTATTTATTGTATTGGAAAAGGAAAATAATGCTTCTCCAGGAGAGGGTGAAGAAAATGACACAGAATAGTTAGTAATCTGAGATTAGAAGACATAAAATAAAATCAGTTGAGGGAAATTTAAACAGATGTTTCTGCATCCTAGTGCAGTTGACATAGATAAAGAAAGGAGTGAGACTTCTAAGAACATGACTACTAACCTCAACAAAATGAGAAAGGTATCACCCCCACCACCACCAAAAACGGTAATATTTGGCTTAAAACTAGATTAGAAGAATAAAATATTCTTGTGAAAACTCAAACCAAAGTTTTGAAGAAGCTTTTAAAAAATATATAAACCAAAAATAAAATATTTCAAAGATCACTATTAGTCATTAAACATCTGCTTTAAATTGCTTTAGAAAAACCTAGAATATCTGTACACTACAGTTATATAGTTCATTCATCTTTAAATAATTAGAAAGCATAACTTATTAATTGGCTTTTATTCTAAAAGTTTTCTTAATTCTCGGTGTTCTGCTTACCTGTAAAGAAGTCTTCTCTGCATCTGAGGAGCTGTTACGTGTGGAGAGGCCTGAATGCAAGATACGGGTTAAGAATATAATAAAGTTACACGGACAAAGAAGTGCATTTATTAAAAAGAATTTATCCTTTACCTGTTAGGGTCAGAAATGTCGGTGCTTTTTAACTTTTTTTTCATATATGCATAACAGATCATTGATTTTTCAAATCAAGGTGGCCAATGAGTGATAAGAGCTGTAGAGTCTGAAAAACCTAGGTTCCAACTCCAGATCACTCCATTACTGTGTGAAACTTGGCAAGTTACTAGCATTCTCTGATCTCCAGTTTTCAAATCATTAAAGTTGAGAAGACACTCACCATAGTGTTATTGAGCATTTGAATGAAATAGTACATATAAATCTCAGAATATTGGAGTTACTCAATATATTACTTGTTTATTATTTAATATGGACATAGCATTAATAATTTTTCTAGAGTAAAATGAAATCTTCTAAAGTATAAACTAAATAAATATTCTTCATTTCATATCATATGTCACTCTCCAATGGAAAGAATCATTAAATAGCACAGTATTAACATTATGGGCATCAGGTAAAAGGATGCAGGTAACTAGATTGGGAAGAGTCCAAGAAAGAAGCATGGGACCCTCCAATATTTAGAGACAGGTGTGTGAGGTCTGATTCGGGTACTTGGTACTTGTAAACGTTATAGTACACAAGGTGCATTTGGAATTTTATGCTTTGATTTATATTCACCCCCTCAATCTGACTCCTGACATCACCTATCAGAAACCTTTCTTTCTTTCAGGGTCCACCTATTTGTTCCACCTCCTTGAAAAATATTTCTCTAATTGTGTTCTTCCTCTGTGATGAGAGAACACAAAAGGAATTTTGCCATGCATTACAGTGTATTTATCTGTCCCCTTTAGCAGATTGCTAGGACTTTGATGGCAGCAATCCTAGCATTCCCATCACCACCATTATAAAATGACATGTAATAAGTGCTTAATGTGCCTGACATACTCTTAAGTGCTTTTCAAGCATAATCTCAATAAATCCCTTAAATACTTTACTTTTATTTTACATCTGAGCAAATGAGACTTAAGGAACTAAGGTAATCTATTTGAGGTTTCCTATTTAGAAAGCAGCAGATGATTTCGATGCCAATTTTTTAATTTTTATTTATTTATTGTTTAGAGAAAGGGGAAGGGAAGGAGAAAGAGAGGGAGAGAAACATCGGTCAGTTGCCTCTCATATACACACAAGCTACAGGGGCAGAACCTACAACCCAGGCATGTGCCCTGACTGGGAATCGAACTTAGCAACCCTTTGCTTTGTGGAACAACACAAATCATCTGAGCCACACTGATCAGGGACAATATCAAGTATTAACTAGACTAAAGACCTTGGCCACTGTTTGAGCTACTTTTATGTTATTTACTTTATAATTTGCTGACACACTGTAAATATTTTATAAAATGTGTTGGCTAAATGTGATGGCTCTGCTTTCCACTTGGTATCCACAATGAAACCTTGACCAAAAGAAATTAATTTTGCACAGCCTTCAATTAATTGGAAGTTTTATATTGTTATGGGCTACCTTTAATAGAACATAGCAAATCACAATACATTTTTTCTTTTGGTTTTCAATCAGAAAATCTTCTTGGAAGGCCATTGAAAATCATCCCTGTTTCTTTTTTAAATTTATTTTATTGTTGTTCAATTACAGTTGTCTGTATTTTCCTCCCATCACTGCCCCCATCCCAGCCAAACCCACCTCCCTCCCTTGCTTCCACCCTCCCCCCTTGGTTTTCATCCTGGTTTCGTATACCTCGAACACTTTGGGTGATATTCTTCCTTGAGAAGATATGATCAGGACCACAGGATCATGTAATCTTGAACTTTCAGAGAGGAAAAAAATTATTTATATGTATATAAATAAATAGCCCCCAGGCAATTCACTTGGAACATTTTTTAAATAATATTTTAGAGAAAGTTTTATCAACATGAATCAAAATATACATGTTTATTAAATCTTTAGCTAATAATAAACTCCGAATCATAGAATATCTGTTTTCCCAACTGTAGGGAAGATGCTATCAGTGTCCCATCTTTATTATGCAGATTTTGCAGTGTGATCTGGTTGACTTACACTTGCTCCCATCTGCATCTGAGGGCTTTGTTCCTGCACCAAGGAAGACCAGTCTATGAACTCATGACAGTCCAAGTCCAGGGATTGGCACACCACCACTACTGTCTCCACTCCTCTCCCATCCATACCCCTATTCAATAACGCTCTTATCCAATGACTGTCAGGAAATGGTATACAAATATCCCTGCTCCCTCACCACTAGGATGGGGTCCTTCTGAGCTGTGTGTTTTGCACTACATTCTAAAGGTCCTCTGCAGGATTTAGTGCCAGCCCCACACTATGACACTTGGCTTAACAAAACACTTGTTAATGGGTGACTTCCTTACCTTGGATTTCTCCCCTGCACCCTCAGCTAATGCTTTATGCACCTTCCAAATAAATTGTTTGCCACCACATCCTTATCTCAGGGTCTGCTTTTGGGAAAACCCAAACTAAGCCACCAAGCATTCTAGTTATCAAAACTTTTATTGTGGTGATAGAACCTCCTGAACAAAAGGAGAAAAACAACAGCATGCATTTCTTCTCCTTTTGTGCTCTTGATTTTAGCACAAAGAAAGACACATTTAGTTATGCTTATATATGATTCTAGTAAGGAAATTGAGGGAGCTAATGGATATTTCACATAAATCCTGTATTCAACACATGGCAATTTTATAGACTGGCTCTCTGCTAGCTCTTGATCAAGGTAAGAAATAAGGCATTTGAGTATGTGGGGCAGAATCTCACAGAAGTAGCACTGTGTCCACACCTATAAAGAGCAGGTCAGTACATGAGGACATTTCAGATTCGGTGGAAAGACAGCAGTGTGACACCATGATATCCAAAGCTCTACAGCCACAAGTTAATGTCCAAAGTACTTTTTAAATTATAAACAATTAGTCAAGTATGGAATAATATTATTACAATGTTGACTGACACACATACAATCATATGAAATAACCTAATATCTGTGTCTTCCTACATTTTTGAAAACCTGATTTCCTCATCATGTACTTTAATTTGTGGACCAATGAATCTTATTAGAACTACTTGTAGCTATGAAATATACTAACATTTAATTTACCTCAAAGCTAATTTATAAAAGACTGTCTTCAGCTTTTATTTTCAACTAAATATGTATCCTTAATTAAGGGAGATAATAAAAAAATGCTGTGAAACTTATAGTGTGAGGTTATATTTCTCCTTGATGTTAAATGTTTTAAAATAATTTTTCTCTTAGGAGTATATTCAAACACTGAGTTCAAATTTAAAGTGTGTGTGAGGTATTTCTTTTTTTTTTCATAGACACAGACAACAGCAGGGGTGAAGGAGTAGGGGAAGTAAGGGGGCCAAAGAGGGAATAAACGGTGACAGGAGGAGACCTGACTTGGGGTGGTCAGCACATAGCACAATATGTAGATGATGTCTTATAGGATTGTATATCAGAAAACTATATAATTTATTAACCAATGTCACCTCCATAGATTCAATATTTTTTTGAAGTATGTGTTTTTTAATACCAATGAATGTGTCCTTCACATGTATACTAAAAGCACCCTTCAATTTTAAATATACTTTCAAGAGAAAACTAGTAGATCAAAAATTTGACTTTCTAAAAAAAGAAATCCATTTCCATATGATGCAATTTACTTTCAGATTTTATTTTAAGGACTAAAAATCCCTACTCTTAATTGATGCATTGGGCATAACATGTGTTTTTAGATACAGGGTAAATAATTTACTTTAGTATCAAGGAAACATCAGTTAAGATTTTATTAGAATTCTAAAAATGAATAATAAGCCCATCCCCAATGCTTGTCACAACAGCTAAAATAAACTTGCAGCTTGCACTATGGTGATGTAGCTAAGCTCCACTTTCATTCCATCAAGCTGCATGGGGCAGGCAGCGGGCCTATTTTTCGACACCCTTGGTATGTTTACTGGAGCCCTGTAACTGTGTAACTTTGTCTCATGGCTGGGACCGTTGCTAGGGCTTGGACCACACCTTCCTCTTGCTTACCTAAAGCCCATTGGTCATGATTTCATAATCAGGCAGTTTGCACAGTGTCAACATGGGGGCATTGGCAAAATTTTCCTCTGTGTTTCTACAGGTGTTACATTTTTTGCTCCCCTAGTGACTAGTAATCATTCAATTGGACTAAAATGATATATTTTAAAAAACAATGCCCTGGCATTGCTGAGAACATGCATATAAGGCCATGAAGGTCTACACAGCAAGATTGCACAATAACCCATTAAAATAAACATTTGCAACCACAGATAGCTGGACTGAAATCCTGCTCTGATACAAATAACATCTGGACAACTTTTGTTTGCATCTTCCAGCATAAAACACCCTTGAGAAAAAATAGAAGGCAAGCTAAAAGACAAAGGACCACTAAAGGTTTTATTATGCTGTGGGTGTGGTGCCATAAATTTGAGGGGGTTCGGGCCAGAGTTGCCAAACCTGAATTTAAACAGCATGTTGTTTTTAAAAGTTGTAACACTTGTGAGGAACAATTCGGTTTTCTTACATAATTAATCCAGTGTGAAATAGAGTGACTGGAAATCATCCAGTGGTTTAAAAATAACTTAATTATTTCTAAGTTCCACAGTGCTATAGGATCCCACACTGAGGAGAAAAAGTAGAGGCATCTTGGTACCAAGAATGTCGTTATTATTCAGCAAGCGCTTCAGGAAGGTGACATAAACAATCTGACTGCAAAAGACTGTGCGGAGGGCCAAAGACACTGAGGTTTCCTTGGATTAGGGACCCGGCTGGTGAGCAGGAAAAGGTTTCTTTCCCTGACATTTATGTATTGCTAATGCCTATGAGTGTATATTACTAATACCAAAATAACAAACAATTGTGAAGTGGGAGTAGATGCACGCAGAGAACAGAAGGAAGAGGGCAAGAAGTCTGGAAAAGAAAGAAAAACCAACATCTTTTATCAGATCCCCAACATAGGCCTGGGAATCATAAACGACAGTAAATGGACTTTAATTTCTAATGTTCTTTGATGTGAAGCAAAGTAATTACAAGCTGAAAGATACTAGCAAGCATTATATTCAAGATAAAGAAATTGCCATAAATAAATTTTTATATAAAATCTCACTTTCAGGGTGGGCTAACAGCTAGCAACTATATATTTATGTCAGCTACAGCTGGCTGCTAAACACAGAGAAAGTTTGCTTTAGAAATGTTAAAATCTTGCAATATATTTCACAGTTGTATCATGCATTTTCCCCCCTTTACTTAAATGGGTCACGTGAGAGGTGACAATAGTCTCAAAGAGCTAGGCCAGAATTAGTTTAAATTCTAGATGTCTCTTTATAATACTAAGTGGGGTTTACTAAATAATTTGATTGACCTTAATTTCATCCTTTGTTTAAACTAGAGTGCAGAGGCAAGAAAAAATGAAAGCAGACCTTTATTCATTCAGGTACTCCATAAGTGCTTACTGTGGATGCTCACTTAGTATGTTTCAGATACACTATATTTATATCTTCTTTTCACTTTAGAGACAAAATATGAAACACAATTATATGATTACTTACCAGAATGAACACACATGCTTTTGATACACTAATACCCATGACAAGGAAAGTAGATGTCATTTATTTAAAAAAAGCATTAAGTTAAGCACATAAGTGTTTTTAAAAATTTCATTTTTTGCTTATTTATAGATATTACCTGAATAGGTAAAATTCAGGAATTCCACTATAAAGCACTCTTCTCTTTTTTTGAGGAGCAGTAAGTGATAGTGGAAATATTGAAGGAGGGTAGTGAAGGGATTTCAGTTCCAGGTGGTTGCAGTTATAGTATCTAACTGCTGTTAAATAAAGTGTGTTTGTAGTAGTTTCAGTAACTACAAGTTGTTACTGAACTAATAGTTGGGAGATTACTAGTACAAGAACTTTACTGGCACAGAACTTTGTAAAGTTCTTGCGCTAGTACAAAGTTCCGTAATTGAATTGTTGTTCAATTAAAGTTGTCCCCTTTCTCCCATTACTCTCCCCTGCCCTACCCAACCCTCACCTTCTACTTTCAATCTCCACTCCCCCACCCTGTGGTCTTTGTCCATGGGTCCTTCATAAAGGTATATGAGTAAGGGAAGATGTGACTCTTCTTAAGCAAGTTGAGAATGACTTCAGTAAGGATAAAACATTTAATATGGGTCTTGAAGGAAAACAAGAGTATACTTGGTAAAGAGGAGGAAAAATGTCTGGGCATAAAAAAGATCATAAGAGGGAGGAAGCATAAAATGGTATGATGTCTGGGGGAAATGCCACTGTTTGGTGCAGCTGAAGAACTAGGAGAGTGCAAAGAAGGATGTGACCTGCGATGCAAGTGAAGATAAATGGGGACTACCTTGTAAAAAAAACAAAACAAAACAGGTTATGCTATGCCAAGTACTTTATTCTCTAGGCAACAGGGAAGAATAAAAGATATATACAGAGATATGACATAAGTGGCTATAAATAGGTGAGTAAAACTTGCTCATTAGTATTGAAGAGAACAGGTTGTCAGAGTTTTAGCAGAATTTGCTACACTCTATTGTGGAGTGCATTATAAGGTCCATCGTGACAGATACAGGAAAAAAAGATTTCGTGGAGGCCATGCCTGTTTTATCTTGCTCATCATTTCTTACTACCTACCCCCACTATCTCTCCTGATCAAGATTTACCAACATAGATTTCCTTCTCTGTCAAAGAAAAAGGTCTTTAATTCTTTTCTCTCTCCCCTTACCACACTCCCATAAATTAGAAAAGGCTAGAACTAAACTAGTTTTAGCATATGGAGACAAGAGTTATATCCACATGAGGCCTTTGAAATGGTGGATTAGACATTGATCCCACTATTGAACCCTCCTTTACCCATCATCACCTCCAAAATTATCTTATTTCGTTTATCTCTACAGTTTGTACAAAGGAATGCTTCTCCAATGAATCATTCCTTCACCTTGCATTATATAGCTACAGATTTAATGAACCTATCTGAACAAATTTTTAGCACTTTGCTTGAGAAGCATTAGTTTTAAAAAATGCATTGGAAAGAACAAAGATTATTCCAAGATGAAATGCTAATTAGCACTATGACCCACGCAGACCACCTGGAATTCTCTAAGCCATAATACTCAGTAACAATTCTTCTCATGCAATGTAGCTTGTATTTCCTAATTTCTCGAGAGATATTTACTTGGACACTAGCTCTTTGTTTTCAACAGTTTTTTTTGCCTTTGCAAATTAATCCCCACCTGTAGTCAAATGCTTCTACTTATGAAATCACAACAGTTGTTTAAATCATGGGATTAAGAATAGTGGAAAAGTTTATGTAATTTTGGATTGTGGGAAGAGGAAGAAAATATTTTAATAATCAGGACACTGTTCTTATTTAGCTGTATATTTAAAGATAAAATAATATAGAAAACCAAGTGGATCTTCTTAAAACTAGTAAAGTGTATAGTTGTGTTGTTCTTTTAAAAAAGCCAATGGCAACATGACCGGTACAGACTTTAACTGACCTTTATAATGATCAAAATCATTCACTCATTCTATGGATGGTATACTGTGGCATCCCTAAATAGAAGGCTAGAATGACTGAGCTAATTACTGGATTTCATTCTATCATGCACTGTGGGATGGTTGGAATCACAGAACACTGGAATCCAGTGACAAAAAGAGAAGAGTTACATGAAAATCTGTAATTGAATTAAAACTAGAATTACTTTAGCCAAATTACTCTGAAACCTAAACTATTTTATTAAAACTTATGGATTTTATCTACAGTTAGTCAGCCAACCTAATTCTGGGAGTTAGTTCTCCCAGGTCTTCATATTGTGAAAATCCAAATGGATCATGGTAAGAAGGGACTATAAAATGCTATTTTCTATGCCCTGTTAGAGATACAAATGAGAAGGTCATGACACAATAAATAATGATTCAGTGGTGAACCTAAGAGTTCTACCTCTGACTGAAAAGAAGTAACAAAAATCATTTTTATCCTTGTGATTAAAACAAACAAAAACTGGTCAAATATGTGAAACAATACTTTTTGAGACACTAAACATCAGTCTGAAGGACACGATCTCTGAAAGATGAGGGGAAACGAGGTGAGGCCTAGATTATTGCTTTGAAGTTGTTTCCAGGGCATCATTTAGAAAAGGGGAGTGAGACCAATCCAGTAAACCTCTTGAGTTGAGGTGATGAGAATCAGAGTTTGAACAGACTAAGATGAAGCAGGAGCAAGCTACAAAGAGAGAAAACCCACAGAGTGTTTTCACCTAATACTTAGCTGAGTACGAATCATTGAAGAAACTACCCAACATTAGGTACAGCAGGTCTCAAAAGGTGAAAGGTAACAGTTTCTGTTGGTACTCACAGCTAGGAAAGGTACCTATCCATTCCAGCCAGACCAGAGAACCTCATAATAAATACAATATTTGGCAGAATACTCAGATGGGTCCTGCCTGAGTGGTGGGGAATAATTACTACTTAAGCGAGCATAGCTTCAGTTCCAATTGCTAAATCTTCAAACAAAGAGCCAAAAGAATCAAAATAATTTCATAAAATTTAACAGTGTTCCAGAACAAAGCTCTAGAATATTTATAGGAACACAAAAATTTTGGACAGTCAATAGGATAAAGTTTATAATGTCTGGCATTCAATAATGATTTGATCAAGCCCTAGATTACTGCTTTACAAAAAATCAGAGATATATGACCCATGATTAAGAGAAAAATAAAACAAATCAACCAAGAAGAACTTTCACAAATGTTAGAACTAGCAGATATGGATGTAAATTTTTATAACTGTATAGTAAAGTTAAGGAAAGAGATGAAAAAAATGTCTATTTAAAAATACCAAAATGAACTCCTAAAGATGAATATTACAATGTCATAGGTGATACTGTACCAGCTGTGATTAACTGAAGACAAGACATTGAAAAAGAAATAAAAACAGTGAATTGAAGACATAGCGATAAAAAATACAAAATAAAATGTATAGGAAAATATTATTTTAAACAATGGGGACTTATGGGCAGGGTAGCAGCATAAATAAATGTTGTACCCACCTTCTCCTATGACCAAATCAAAATTACAAATAAAACACAGAAAACCATCATTCAGAACCACATCAAATTAGGTTGAATGGAAGTCTTACAAGTAGGGAATTGAAGAAGAAGCCACATGGAGACTGGTAGGAGGGACAGAGATTCAAACAGACTGGTCCCACATCTGTGTGTGGCAGACAAAAATTGGGAGGGATATCTTGACTTCAGATGTCCCCCCTGAAGAGCAGGGGTGTAAGCCCAACACCAGGCCCCCCCATCCCAGAGTTACAAAGCCAGGAAGAGAAGTCCCCATAAATTCAGACTCTAAAAAGCAGTGAGGATTCAGGCTGAGGGAAACAGTTCTGTTGGAGTCCCGGGCAGTTCCTCTTAAAGGGCCTGCATATGGAGTTACTCAAACTCACTCCTCTGAACTCCAGAGCTGGGAAAGAATCTTGAAAGGCACCAGAGACATACAGGGGGAACTGAATTGTCTGGCATTGGGGTAACAGCTGGGGGACAGGTTCTCTTAGAAAAAAGTGCTGGCAGAGGCCAATTTTCCTCTCATGAGCCCTCCCCTCACAGAACCTGCAGAAGGGTGCTGTGTCTGGGATCCATCAACCTGGCTCATGGTGTTTGCCCACCCTAATGATTCCCTAAGGAAAAAAAAAGCAAGAAATTGAAATCTATTTGAGAAAATAATGACAAAAATCTTTCCTAACTTGGCAAAAAAAAAAAAAAGACATAGAAATCCGGGAAGTGCAGAGTGTCCCAACCAAGATAAATGCAAAGAGGCCCACACCAGAACACATCATAATTAAAATTCAAGAAGTTACAGACAAAGAGAGAATCTTTTTTTTAGCCTTCCAAAGTCATTTATTGATTTGATTAGGCTTAGAAGTTATCAAAGAGAGAATCTTAAAAACAGCAAGATACAAGCAGTTTGTTACCTTCAAGGGAGCCCCCATAAGACTGTCAACTGATTTCTCAACAGAAAATTTGCAGGCCAGAAGGAATGGGCAAGAAATACTCAAAGGATAAAAAGCAGAGGCGTACAACAAAGATAACTCTATCCAGCAAACATATCATTTAGCATTGGAGAACAGATAAAGAGTTTCCCAGAGAACTAAAAAAAAAAAAAGGCTGTAGATGTTTATCACCACCAAACCAGTATTACATGAAATGTTAGAGTGTCTTCTTTAAGAAAAAGAAAAGAAAAGATCAAATATATAAACAATAAGATGACAATAAATGCATATCCAGAAATAATTGAGTCGAAAAAACAAAATAAATGAACAAGCAAAACAGAAACAGACTCATAGATACAGAGAACATTTTGACTGTTGCCAGATGGGAGAGAGTTTAGGGGGATGGGTAAAAAGGTGAAGTGATTAAGAAATTCAAATAGATAGTTACAGAATAGTCATGGGGATATATAATACATCATAGAGAATACAGTCAATAATATTTTAATAACTATTGTGATGTCAGAGGGATGTGAGATTTATTAGAATGATCACTTAGCAAATTAGGTAATATCTAGTAACTGGGGTATGCAACTGAAACTAATATAAAAATGCATGTGAAGTGTAATTGAAAAACAAAATTATTAATTTGAATAAAATTAATTTTAAAAAATTAAATATGAACAAAAAATTAAGGAGATTTAGAAACATTTTAAATGTTCTAATGTGTGTATAATCAGAGTCTTTGACACTGTTAAAAGAAAGGGTGAACAGAAAAATATTTTGGAGAAATTATAACTAAAAAATTACCAACTTTGTAAAAAGTATAACATGTAGATTCAAGAATTCAACTAAATTTAAACATGCACACACACACACACACAAAAGAAAAAGTGAAACATACCAAGTTACTTTATGGCCAGATTACCGAAAACCAGGCACAAAGAAATCTTAAAGGCATCCAGGGGGGAATCAAGATGTATTACAAACAGAGAAAAAAAGTAGGGATGTGATAAATGGTTTATCAAAACCAGTGATAGCAGGAAGGTAACAGGAAGAAATTCTAAATTTCTACTATAATTTAGAAATTTAAAGCTATCTTTAAATTTCTAAATTAATAAATCTGTCAAATTATAATTCTAAATTCAGTAAAAAAAATCTTCAAAAACGGTACTAACATAAAAGCTTTTGCATGCGTACAAAAGCTAAAAGAAGTCATTATCTACAGGCCAGTACTGTAAGAAATGTTAAAGAAATTCATTCTGGCTTAAAAATAACAGGTGAAAATATGTATCTACACAAAAATTGAAGAACATTGGGAAAGATAACTACAAGATCAAAGTTTTTTCGTAGCATTAAATATCTAAAAATATAATGGACTGTTTAAACATAAATAGACAAATGTAATGGGGGTTTATAGCATATGCATAAATAAAATTTAAAACAAGAGCATACTACAGCTTCTTTACTTAATCATCTATTGAAGGGCACTTCAGTAGTCTCCATGTCTTGCCCACCATGAATGATGCTGTAATGAACATAAGTGTGCACCTATCTTTGCAAATAATTGTTTTCAAATTTTTGGAGTAGATATCCAGAGGAGAAGTTGCTGGGCCATATTGTAACCCTTTTCTTAATTTTTTGAGGAACATCTATGCTGTTTTCCATAGTTGTACCATTTACGTTCTCACCAGCAGAGAATGAAGGTTACCTTTTCTCCATAACCTCTTCAACACTTGTTATTACTTGTCTTGTATATAACAACCATTCTAACAGATGCAAAGTTAAAGAAGATGTACTACATATATAGAATGGAATACTACTCAGCTGTAAGAAAACAGGAAATATCACCATTTGCAACAACATGAGTAGATGTTAAGAATATCATGCTATGCAAAATAAATCAGACAGAAAAAGTTGAGAACCATATGGTTTCATTCCCATGTGGGGTATAAAACTGAAAGTAACCTATAAACAAACAAGAAGAGAAATAAACAAAATCTCATAAAAATAGACAACAGTACATTGGCTACCAGAGGGAAGGGGGTGGGGGTCAAAGGATAAAGGGGGTTAAATATATGGTTACAGAAGAAGGTTTCATTTGGGATGGTGGTTACACGACACAATATACAGATAATGTATATCATAGGATTGTATACTTGAAACCTATATAATTTTATTAACCAATGTCACCCTAAAAATTAACTTAAAAAAAAAATGGTTTATGTGTGGGGAAAAAGTCACAGAAGTATACTCTGGTAATGTTCTTATACAGGAAGATCGACTGCAATAAGTTAAAGATATGTATTATAAGCCATAAGGCAATCATTGATATAATAAAATCAAGAATCTTAGTTAATAAGCTAAAACAGGAAATAAAATGGATTTATGAAATATATTCAATCAAAAAAAGATAAACCATAAAATAGAAAATTAAATAACATAGAGAAAACAAATAAACAAAAGCAGATGATAGTCTTAATAATATCAATAATCACATTAAGCAGAAATAATCTAAATGTCCCTATTAAAAGATAGATTTACAAAAACAAGATGTAACTATAAATCGCCTGTAAGAAATACACATTAAATATAAGAACACAAATAAGTTAAAATTAAACAGATGAAAGGTTTACCATACTAACACTTATCAAAGGAAATATGGAGTCACTGTATTAAATTCAGTGATTTCTGAGCAAAGAATGTAACCGAGGAAAATAAGAACATTTCATTGTGATCATCACGTCCATTCAACAAAATGATGTGGCAATATTAAACTTTGATGTTCCTAACAGTAAAAATTCAAAATAAATGAAGCAAAAACTGATGGAATCACAATAAATTTTTTTTCAAAAATCCATCATTATAGTCAGAGGTTTTAATCCCTCTGTTTCAATAATTGATAAAACAAATAAAAATTATTAAGAAAATAGAACTGGCATGTACTTAACCAATTTCATGTAATTAACATTGGTAGAACACAATACTTGATAACAGTAAGATACACATTCTCCTCAAGTATCAGGAACGGTTACTAACATAGCTATATTTTGCTCAGAAAGCAAGTCTCAATACATTTAAAAGTAAAAACAAGCATGTTCTCTGGCTATAACAAAATTAAATTAGAAATCAATTACAGAAAGATCTATTGAGATACTACAAATAATGGGAAATTATTTAACATGTTTTTAAGTAATGTATTGGACTAATAAGGAAATCAAAGGGAAAAAAATAAAGTAGTTTGAGTTGAATGAAAATGAAAACACAACATAACAAAATGTGTGGGATGCTAAAGAGGTACAAGAAAGTGTAAGCAGGACAATTTATAGCACTAAATGGCCATATTGAATAATAAAAAAGGTCAAATTAATGATTTGATGTTTCTCCTCAAAAAACAGTATGACAAGCACAGATTTAATCCAAGTTTACCAGAAAAAGAAATAAACATCAGAGCAGACATTAATAAAAATAAAAAGCAAGAAAAATAGAAAAATCAATGAAAATACAAGCTTGTTCTTTGATCAAAATCAACAAAACTTGTAAACATTTAGCTAGATTCTGAGTTAAGAAGAGAAAGGACACATATTACCAACATCAGGAGTGAGACCAGTAGCTCACTAGGGTCTACAAATACTGAAAGGATAATAAATATGTATTATGAGAAACTTTATGCCAATGAATTCCACAGGTTAGATAAAATGGATAAATTCCTTGAAAGACACAAACCACCAAAACTCAAATAAGATAGATTAAATGAACAGCCTGATGACTTTTAAATAATTTAAATTTTGGTTTAAAAATCTTCCAAAACATTTTCCACCCAAGATTTTTTTCGCTAGGGAATTATGACAAACATTTAAGGGTGAAATAGTAACATTTTTACACAAGTTTATTCATAAATCCCAAGAAAAGAGAATATTTTCCATTCATTCTATGAGGGCAACATTATACTGATATCAGACAAAGTCTTTACAAGAAAAGAAATGTACAGATGCATATCCCTTGTGGCATATGTACAAAACTTATAAGTGAAATGCCAGTCAGTTGCAACAATACAGAAGCAGAATAAAACTGTATCATAACCAAGAGAAGTTTATCTGAGTAATGTGTGACTGATTCAACTTTCAAAAAATCCATGTAATTCACCACTACATATTATTAAACTACAAAAGGAAAAACCATATCATCTTAGACACATGCATACATGTGTGCAAACACACAGAAGCAGCTGGCAAAATTAAACATTCATCCCTGGTTAAAAAAAAAAAACTCAGAAAACTAGAAATAAAAGAGAGAATGTCCAAAACCTGATAAAGGAAACCTATGGAAAATGTATAGCTAATATCATACTTAAGATAATAACCTGAATACTTTCCCTCTAGGTGAGGAACCAGACAAAAATATTTGCTCTTGCCTTTTTGATTCTACAACATACTGGAGGTCCAATGCATTGCAAAAATTCTTGAAAAATAAAAGTTATTTAAATTAAACACAAAAAACTAAATACTCTTTATTCTCAGATATAATCATGTGTGTAGAAAATGTCATATATTCCACAACAAAATTATTAAATCTAGTAAGTTAGTTGAGCAGGACTGCAGGATACAGTTCTAATGTTCAAAAAGTCATCATATACTAGCAACAAATAATATGAAATGAAAATTCAAAACATATTTTATAACATAAAAATTAAAATGCTTAAAAATTAATCTGACAAAAAATGCCTAACAACTATTCACTGGAAACTATGCCATACTGTTGAAATAAAGAAGACCTAAGTAAGTGGAGAAATATACCATGTGTGTTGATCAGAAGGCTAATATTATTAAGATATAAGTTCTCCCCAACTTTACCTATAGATTTAATGCAGCCTTAAGCAAAATTACTGCAGGGTTTCTAAGACATTAGCAGGTAAAGCCCAAAAATCATACGAAAACATAAAAGACCTAGAATAGCCAAAACAACAGTGTAAAAAAAAACACTTAAAGTTCAACACCACCTAATTTTAAGATTACTATAATGTGGCAGCAATCAACAAAAAATTAAACTGGTGTAAAGATAACAAATAAATCACTGAGACACAATGGAGAGTTCAAAAATAGAGCACCAACATATGACAACTTATTTTTGACAAAGGTGCAAAGACAAGTCAGCGAAGAATGCTTAGTCTATTCAACAAATGTTGTTGGAAACAACTGAGAATTAATATGCCACCAAAATTGAATATCAACCCTTAACTGTAAAACATATAAAAATTAAATGCAAATGGATCACAGATCTAAATGTAAAATTTAAAATCACAAAACATCTAGAAGAAAATCTTTGTGACATTTGAGTAGGCTGATAACATTTTAGCTATAAAACCAATTCCATGATTTCAAAAAAAATTGAGCAATTGGCTGTCATCAAAAATGAAAACTTCTGTTATTTATACATAGTGTAAAGATAATTTTAAAACCAGACTCAGAGAAATTATGTGCCATATATATACATATATATATATATATATATATATATCTGATAAAGGACTTTTGCACAAAATATGTGATCATTCTTTAAATTCTGCAATAAGAAAACATGCAATGCAATAATTGGACAAAAAATTTGAACAGACAGCTCACAAAAAAAGAAAAAAAAGATGGCAGATATGCAAGTGAAACAATGTTCAACATGTTCATTGAAGAAATAGCAAATAAAGCAACAATAGATTTCACTATCTACTTATAATTATGGCTAAATAAAAAAAGACTGATTATACTAAGTATTGCAAAGAATTAGGAGGAACTGGAACTCTCATACTCTACATGTAGGAGTGTAAAATTGCACTGTTTCAATTGTGGCAGTTTCTTTAGAAGTTAAACATACACATGCTACATTATTTTGCCATTTAACTCCTATTTATATAGGAGTTAAGGAATGGGGAAAGATGTCCATACAAAGACTGACATACAAATTTTCATAGCAGCTTTACTTTTCATAGTCCTGAACTAGAAACAGTATGAATGCTCATGGACAAGAGGACTGCATCAAGTTATACCTACAGTGCAATACCACTCGGAGATGAAGGAGGATGAACTACTGGTTGACAACCCAATATAGTTGAATATCAAAATATTTCTGCTGAGTGGAAAATGCCAGACACAAGACAGTACATATTTTGTCATTACTTCAAACTCTGAAAAATTCAAACCAATTTCCAATAACAGAAAACAGATCAATGGTTGTCTGGAGGGAGATGTTTGGTGACATAAGGAAACTTTTTGGGGTGATGCATATTTTCAGTATCTTGATTACAATGATAGTTTCACAGGTACATACATTTGCCAAAACCTATCAAATTATACCTTTCTCTTTTTTTCAAAATTGTGCAGTGTAAGTATGTGGTTTATTGTATTGGGTTGGTCAAAATGCTTGTTTTGTTTCATTTTGTTTTTTTCTGTAAGATGGCTGTAGTAGTGCTTAGTTGTCTTTAACTTCATTGGAAACAATTTTATTAGATTGTATTGTAACAGCTGTCATATCAGAGTGTATGTAAAAACAAAAAATACCCTAGCTGATGTGGCTCAGTGGACTGAGTACCAGGCTGCAAACAAAAGGGTCACTGGTTTCATTACCAGTCTAGGGCACATGCCTGGGTTGCAGGCCAGGTCCCCAGTAGGGGGCGTGCAATAGGCAACCACACATTGGTGTTTCTCTCCCTCTGTTTCTCCCTCCCTTCCTCTCTCTAAAAATAAATAAATAAAATAAATCAAAATTGGTGAATTTTTGTGTAGTCATTTTAATATTTAAGGTGGAAGAAAATATACATTTTAGCATATTATGCTTTATTATTTCAAAGAAGGTAAAAATGCAACCTAAACACACACAACAAGATATGTGTAGTGTATGAAAAATGGCTGTGACTAATCAAATGGGTCAAAAGTTGTTTGCAAAGTTTTGTGCTGGATATTTCTTGCTGGACGATGATGCTCCACTGTCTGGTTGGGTAGACCAGTTGAATTTGAAAGCAATCAAATTGAGACAATAACCGAGAACAATCAATGCTACACCAGTTGGGAGATAGCCAACATACTCAAAATATCCAAATCAATACCATTATTGGTGAAAATGAAAAAAAGTGTGTCTTTTATTTTACAGAAAACACCATCTGGACTTTTTGGCCAACCCAATATGTCAATTATACCTTGAATAATCTGTTACAAAACAAAAATGGTTAACATACTTCTCTTTAGAGTGCTTAATGAGTACTTAAATATGAAGAGTTAATTTTTGTAAATTTCCTTTCTAGAGATTTGCTAATAATTTTGCATATTGTGGATACCTATAACGACTATAAAAATTATGCTAAAAGTTTAAGTTCTCCTTCCTAAAGAAGTTATACTTAAATGAATTTGGAGCATAGGGATCATTACACTTTTTGAGTTTAGCTCCACTTATTCATGCATGCAATGTTTATACTGCGATGTTAACATCCTGTGTTCATTTTGATCTATGTTCCTTGAAGACAGAAGAGATCCCTCTGCTCAGAACAGAAATAACCCAAATTTGATTGGGAGCCAAATGGTATTGTGTGACCTAATTAAGTGGTGGGTATTTCGTGAGCTTAGTCTTTCACATCTGGCTGTTATTAGATAGCCCTACTTGGCTACCCCACAAAGCAGCATTTGATCTAAGGGCCAACTCTGCCCCACAATTTGCTAATATCTCTCATACAGACTGAATCCACCGGGAGAGGTCAGGCCCAAGAAATCAGGCAACAAAGTAGAAGATATCTCTGCAGAGGGACTTTTATTTCTATTTAGTTTTTAAGTGCATTTTGCCTTGACTAACTTCAAATATTGATTGTTAGAAAGTGGACTGGAAATGTAATGATTGACTGATCGCAATGTATTACATACAATGAATTTTGAATACCACAGAACTAATTGAATAAATGAACGGAAATATTAATATTGAATTAATAGGAATGATCAGAGTGAATTAAACACAGCGGGCCAAATTCTGCCCCTGGATATGCATGCACAATTTCCATTGACTTCAATGGGGGGTTTTGTTGTGTGTATCCAAGGGCAGAATCCAGCTTAATGAATTTTTTAATTGTTTTTAAATGGTGAATGAATTGGTTAAAGTGCAAAGCACCAGAGACAACTCCATATGTATTGCATATATTCCTGTGTTTGTGTTTTGTATGATTCACCACAAAGTCAAATTTTGAAGTTGAAAAAAATAAGAAATAAAATTATTGCTGTAATATTTTCTTTGTAAAAAGCTAATGCCTACACATTGTTGCAGACTTCTCTTCATGTACAGTGAAATGACAATATTTTGATTTATTAATGAACCCCAAAGAGAAATGTGAAACTTTGTGACCAGGAATTCACCCATGTCCTTCCAATTGTCCTCCATGTGAACTTTAATAGAACAAGGTGTTTTCCATAGCATTCATCATCTTATTTGAGTTAGAAAATATTTTGCCAATTATTCCCAATGCCTATGTTTATATTTGATCCTAAGCAACTGTCACATCAGTTTAGTTTTTAACACATAAATAAGAAATTTTAATACTAAAGCCCTTCTAGAGTAAAAGCCCATGTGGAATCTAAAGTGAAGATTCAGTCATTTAGATAGAACAATTGTACTTAAACATCATCATACTGATTGGCAATGCCTTGGCTATGAAATTAATAACAATTCATTACAAAACATTATACTTAATATATCATTTCCCAGATAATAAAAATAATCTTGTGTAAGATCAGCACTAAACATGCTTGGAAAAAGTGTGTGTGTGTGTGTGTGTGTGTGTGTGTGTGTGTGTGTTTTGAGGATGAAGGTTAGAACTCACCTGTATAATAAAATAAAAATAAAATAAAATGTAGAATATCATACATTCCTTGGGTGAATGTATAATGTAAAATTAAATTGATCACATTCTTTTTGTTTTGTTTTTTTCTTTATTTTTTAAATTAACAGGTTCTATTTATTTAAGCAGTCTTAGTTTCAGAACAAAAATGAACAGAATGTATAGAGAATTTCAACATACATCTCTGAGCCACACAAATGCCCCACCATAAACCCCCTAACCAGTGTGGTGCATTTGTTACACAGATGAATCTACATCGACACATCACCACAACCAATGTCCATCTATTACATTCAGGGTCACTATTTGTGTTACACTATCGGTGGGTAATGACAAATGTATACTGACTTGTATCCACCATTGTAGTACATACTACATAATATTTATCCTGCCACAAAAAGCCTCTGTGCTTCACCTATCCATCCCTCCCTCAACCTGAATCTCTCACAACCACTGACCTTTTTACTTTCTCCACAGTTTTGCCTTTTCTAGAATGCCATGTAGTTAAAATCATACGGTATTTAGCCTCTCCACACTACTTTCTCTCACTTGGCACTATGCATTTAAGATTCCTCCATGTGTGTTCATGGCTGGATAGTTCATTTCTTTTAGTACCAAATAATATTTCATTATCTAGATGTACCACCATTTATCTATTGAAATAGTGAAGGACATCTTGGTTACTTCCAAATGTTGGCAGTTATGAATAAAATGGCTATAAAAATCTACATACAGATTTCTGTGTGGGCATACTTTTTTACCTCATTTGTGTAAATTCCAAGGAGTACGATTTATATATCATATGGCATGAGTATGTTTGGATTGTTTAAGAAACTCCTAAACTACAGTGGCTGTATTATTGTGCATTCCCACCAGAAATGAATGAGAGTTTCCATTGCACCAACATTCCTGTTGTAAGTACTTTGGACTTCATCCATTCCAAATGGGTTTGTAGCAGTATCTTGTTGTTTTAATTTACAATGTTTTAAACATAGATGGTCCTGATAATCTTTTTATATGTTTATTTGTCATCTTTATATCACATTTAGAATTAGATCTTTTGGTCATTTTTTTCAATGAAGTTGTCTATTATTGAGTTTTAAGAGGTTTTCTTTTTTATATATACTTTGAATATTTTATCAAATATGTCTTACAAGTACTTTCTTCCAGTCTGTGGCTTGTCTTATTCTGTTGATAGTGTGTTTAACAGAGAATGTCTTTAATTTTAATGAAGTCCATTTTGTCAATCCTTTTTTTATGAATTGTGCCTTTGAGACATAATCTAAAATGTCAATTTCAAACACAAGATTTTTATCTAGATTTACTTCTATTTTATCTTCCAGGATTTTTATAGTTTTGTATTTTACATTTAGGTCTGTAACCTATTTTAACTTTTTTCAATCATCACCTGAGGATATGTTTACTGATTTTAGAGAGAGAGGAAAGGAGGGAGTGAGGAAGGGAAGGAGAGAGAGAGAGAGAGAGACATCAGTGTGTAAGAAAAACATGGATTGGTTGCCTCCTGTTCACACCCCAACCAAGAATAGAACCCATAACCTAGGTATGTGTCCTGACAGGAGATTGAACCTTCAATCTTTTGTATGTGGGACGATGATCTAGCCAACTGGCCAAGGCTTGACTTACTTTAGTGAAGGATGTAAGGTCAATGCCTAGATGACAAGGATGGTTATATTGATGATTATGATTATTTTTGCACACAGATATTCAGTTCTTCCACCACCATGTGCTGAAAAGATTATCTTCCTCCACTGAATTGTCTTTGTTCCAGTATCAGTTGACTATTTGTGTGAGTTTATTTGTGTGATATTTATCCTATTTCATTAATCCATTTGCCTATTATTTTCTCAGTACTACACTTTTCTGATGATTGTAGCTTTATAGTAAGTTTTGAAGCCATATAATTTGAGTCCTCAAATTTTATTCATTATTGTGTTGGTTATTTAGGGTATTTTTCCTCTCTATAAAAGTTTTAGAATCACTTTGCTAGATTGTTTTCTTTTTAGAGAACTTTCTAAAAGACTTTATTTTTTAAATTTATGTTGGCTTAGAGAAATAGAATGACTGTAACTTGATTTATTGGCAAGGGTGATTCTAAGTTTTTTTTCATAGTAAAACTTTTGCTGTTAATGAATATTAATTACACTAGTGATTATGTTAATAACTTATATGGTTTCAACATTTGTAAAATTAAATTCCTGGACTCTGTTCTACGAAGCATTATAATCTAAGAAAAAGATTTTGCAACATATCATGCATTTAAATTATTGTTATATTTAATAATCAATATCTGAAGCACTTATTTTTTTAAAGTAGTTAAATGAAGCACTCCACTTGTCTCAGGCTAGTTTAAGATTTCTTCTGCTTCCTTAACAAAGTTTTTTTGAGGGTCTCAAAGGAGAAAAAAAAGTAACTAAAATTACATTAAAAGCTGTGAAATACATTGAGAAGGAAATATTTTCTATGTTTAGTATCTATAGCATGAAAACATTCATATTAAACCATGCTGGAGATAGCTGGTTGAACTACAGAACTTTAATTTTGGGTGGTTTTTGTTGCTGTTGTTTTGTTGTATTGCTTTCTATTTATTTTTTCACTTTAATGTGAAACATTTTGCATGAAACAGTTCCACTAAAATTTAAATTTCTACAGGCAAGAAATATTTTGGGTTGCTACCTATAGATCAACAAAAATATTGCTAGTGAGTGATTTGATAGTAACTGTTGAAACAAACTGTGGACTATGGGGAAATATTATATCCACCTAGCATTATGATCCTATTTAATTTTGAAAATATATTACTAACTTGCAAAGTGGCGCATCTGCAATTATTCATCATAACAAAATATTACACCTGATTTGAAAGTGCAAATGGCGATGGGAGTCAATTCCACACATGGTAGTTTAGAAATCCTTAAATAATAACCAAGGTAACTATAAAAAATGCTACAAAAAAGTCTGTAAATACCTCATAACAAAAGGTGCTGCGCTATCTTAAAAACATAAGGATAAAGACACTCTGTGTCTTAACCACTGCACTCTACTCCTGCTGTTCAAAGTGTGGCCTGTGGTCAAACAGTATGGTCATCATAACACTGCAGGCCCATTCCAGACCACCTACATCAGAGTATTCATTGAAAAAATAAACAACAACAACAACAAAATACCAGGTGATTGGTGCAAGCATCTAATTTTGAAAAGCACTGCTCTGCTGTCTTAACATTATGATTTAAAATAAGAGGACTTCAGAGTTAGAGTGGTTCTGCTATCAATTGTTTGTGTAACCTTAGATAAATTAATTAATCTGCTTTAAGTTCAGTCTCCTCATCTGTCATTTGGAAATAAAATCTACTTCCCTAAGTTGTTTCATGGACAGGATAAATTTCATTTGTGATGTATATCTATACTTATATTCTCACAATTGTTCATAAACTATCTCAAGTAATGAGTTTTATAGGGCACTACTGAGTAGTTTTAGGAAAATAACTCTCATCACAAAATTATAGAAAATGCACATTAACATTAAATAAATACTCTGTACTGCCATCCAATTATTGGTACCAATTTAATGCCAACAGGAATCCCTAATTTGGTGTGTAGTGAAGAAGGAAATTGTATTTAGTGCAAAGCAATTCGTAGCCATTGGTGCCAGGGCCCTCCCCTGCTAGACAGCCCAGCTCTGCTCCTCACTGGTCTGTTCCACCTGGCTCTGGTCTATTCCATTTTATGCCAGTCTGCTCTGGTCTGTCATGATCTGCTCCATTCTGCTCCAGCAAGATATCTTTGGTGTCAGGAAACACACATTTCAGCCTTTGATGGAAAAGGAAAGTGCACTTCTCGAGCCAGAGGGAAGCTGGCTTACATATACAGAAGTCTCCTCCCCAGGCCACTGATTAGTCTATCCTCATGCAAATGAGGACTCCAAATCCTTGAAGTTTGGTCCAAAAGGCACTATCTTGATTGGTTAGAATAGAGCTGCTTTGGTGAGTTGGAGCTGTGCAGCTCTGATTGAATAGGGAAAGCCTCAGTCCTATTGGTTGAAATAGAATTCCAGGAATTCCTTTATAAGGGCTGGCTCACATGGCAGAAATATGGTTCAGGTAGGCATTTCAGTGCAAAGGCAGATAGTTCAGTGCAGCCTTCTCCCTGAAGTGCAGTTTGTGTGAGAGTCCCCTACATAGAAATGACTGCTACGCAATGTTTTATTTAATTAATTAGTTAATTATTTTTAATTTGAGCCCTGTTATCCACCAAGAACCTTTCTTACTAGGCATATTCTTTCTCTGGGTCCACAGTACTTGAACCCTGGGACTTCAGAGTATCTTCAGTATGCAAAACCTTTCTCAACCCCAGCTGATCATTCTATTCTCAACTGTACATGGGCTAAGCTGGGGTACACTTACAACTGGGTACAGCTTTCACATTTCCCACTATGTGTCACTTCTTAGGAGTGGCCAGAAATTCCTCAGCTGTTGATGAAAGAGTTGTTTCTTTTCACTGGCAGTGCTGATCCATATTTGCAGACACTTCCCTTCCTACCTGCAAAGATGATACATGAGCTTTTAGCAGTAATAATCACTCGCATGTTCCTGAACTTCTTCATTATCCATGTAGAATGTGAAGTACCAGTATCTTATCAGAATCTGTCTTATTGCTCTTCTCCCAAGAGATTATTTTTAATTTATCCCAAGAAATTAACTTCCCATTACCATGATCCTCTATGAGGTTCTCTGATAGCATATTCATATTTATTATCTTGTTGCATAATTATAATACCTATTTTAATACCTAGCACTCACTGTCCTTTTCTCAATCCAGTCTGATATTGGAGGTCTCACAGAATAGTTCTATTTCTATAAATATAATAGGTGTTTTTATTATTAGTTTTTTTATCACAATCTTATTACTAGTATGTGATCACTGAAGCTTTTGGACTGAAAATCTCCATTTATATACTTTTTCTGGAGCCTTATTGTAGAATTTGAATAGAAGATCCTTTTCCCTACCCCTTGGTTTTAATGTATTTATTCTTATCAGGAGTACAGGGATATTCATAGCACATAATTCAAAGAGTGTTTTTGCCCAAAATAGTAAATTTGTACCTCAAGTTTTATGAGTCTATACTCATTCAACTTGTCTTACTAATTGGCTATTGACATGGTGATCAAATAAGGACTTTTGAGAGTACAATGAGTGCTGTTAATAATAACCTGGGGATAATATGCATAAAACAGAACTGTCTTATCAGCCGTGGGTATGGATAATTTTGCCACTGGAATATGTATAGGCTATGATTGATGCAAAATTATCCCAATGATGAAAGAGTCCTTTATCCAGGCTATTGCAGCACTGGATACAATCTGCAGAGCCATCTCAGGGCTCATACAACTAAAAACCTGAATGGGAAACCCTGGAGATCAGATCTCAAGGTAGAGGGAGAGTCAGGAAATGATGCCAAGAGCATAAAGATGGGGAGACTTGATGGAGGAGAAGGACTGACAAGCATGATGATAGGTGTTGTCAAGAGCAATTGAAAGGACAGTCACTATAGTAAGGAGCACGAATAGCTTTGAGAAGAATCAAAGAGATATTAAAGGAGTTCAGCTACACAGAAAATTGCCATGTTGTAACAATTTTAAATTTATATTCCATTTATTTTTGATTAGCAACAAAAGGTATGTGTTTTAGATAGCTAAGTAATACCTTTTATAATGTATTATTAATAGATTTCAGACATCAAGAGGAATAATATCAAAGAAAATTTTAGAACATGAAGAATTGTGGATATCTATTGAATATGTATAATATTATATATAATATGTACATATTACATTCTGACAAGTATGGTTAATAATGAATTTTATTTAAATGGCTATGATTTAGTAGTAGTCATTAAAAGTGAAAAATAAGGTCTGATTGGTGATTGAAGCTTTTCTTTGGGAAACAAATATAGTGTGTTGAAAAGTAATGCCATACACTACTTTTTAAAGTGATGTTACATATTTTGTAGATGCTCCTGATAGAATTCCTTTTGTGCCTTTGTTTTGGAATGAACTGGAGCTCAGCTGATAAACAGGATGACTGAGCT